>NC_053163.1:128464030-128814030 GCF_016835505.1 Polypterus senegalus | reverse complement strand
CACATTACATTATTTTTAAAATGTTACCTTTTTTTTCATAACTTTTTTAACACACTACTTCTCCGCTGCGAAGCACAGGTATTTTGCTAGTATATCTATATAGATACATAGATATGTGGTGCGCTGGCGCCCTGCCCAGGGTCTGTTTCCTTCCTTACGCCCTGTGTTGGCTGGGATTGGCTCCCGCAAACCCCATGATCCTGTAGTTGGGATATAGCGAGTTGGATGCATGTTGCACTGCGCGACAATCATTTAAAAACCTGTGCAGCAAATGCCCTTTTATGTCACTTCTTTGTCTCGCTGGACGTCTCAGAGAAATTTTAAGTAGGGCATGTTGTGCAAGTAGTCTCGCACAACTTCAAAGTGTCTTCCAAGAAGACCTGCTGTGCATGTGTACCGTGCCAACATTTTTTTTAATTCTTTACACCATTCTGCTTTGTCATCTACTCTTTGTCCTTTATTTCCGGCCCCGGACGTGGTTAAATGTTTTTCTCGTGGGACATATAACTGCTTGTGTTGTGAAGGCGGTCTTGCTGCTGCTGGTGAGCTGCGTGTTCTGCTTGTCGTGCTGCTTGTTGATCATTTAAAAGCCTGTACAGCAGCTGTCCTTTTGCCACTTCGCGTCTCTTCCGCTCTAGTTGTTAAAGGGGGGGAGGTTTGGGGGTGCTAAACGCACGCTAAGGAGGTACGGTTAGATCATCTGCTGGCTTGCTGCTGCTGAGCTGCTTGTTCTGCTGGTCACATCAATCGTTTAAAAGCTTATACAGCAGCTGTCCTTTTGTCTCACTGCCTTGTCTCGTGTTATGTCAAAGTGTCTTCCTAGAAGATCACCTCTCGTCTCCCTTCCAAGATCTTTTTTTTATAAAAGAGAGATGTGTGTATGTGCAGTATATATGTGTATGCGTGTGTGTGTGTGTGTGTGTGTGTGTGTATGTATGTATGTGTATATATATATATATATATATATTTACACACGGTATTTTTGTTTTATGATTTACATCCTTTGCAATGGTTGCAAATTATGTATTTGTATGTACATACTTTTTCTTGTCTGTCACAACCCAGTATGATGCATACAGTTATTTATTTTAGAACATTCACTTGCATAGTTAATAAGTACCGTATTTGCATTTGGGTAACTCCTATTTTACATCCAGTGGTTTTGTCATCTTGATTCCCGCCAACCCAACCAACCACCCTATACATTATATGCAGGTACTTTATGCTACTAATGCCAGTAAATAATCTGTAAGGGGGTGCCTGAAATTCTCAGGAGGGTGGTGATATTTTGGTGGAACATGAGCCGTTTTGACTACCCAAAACTTCACTTTCACTCCAAAGGAATAGAGAAGTAACATCTTCCTGCTAAAATGTGGCATTATAAAATTCAAGGATTTTTTGTTTCAGAAACTGTAATGCCCTTTCCTGGGCAGTGAAGAATAGAGCTATGCAGAAATCAAGGAGGTTAATTTCTATCCACGAAACACTTCCACAAAACAATAAAACAACCAGCAACTATTTATAATCCTCCCATTGTTGCGGCCATAGAAGATTCTTTTACTTTAGTCATTATTCTTTGTTGAAGGAACTTGCACATCCAGCCTACTACTTCAAATTCATGTCAGTCTGTGGAAGCCTCGTGATTTTTCTATCTTGTAACTTTCGTTAACCTGTGGTATAGCAGACAATTTCATCATCCCACACACAGCTAGGCTCATGGCACTTCAACAACCCAAACTGCAACCACATGCCAGTTTCACTTCGCATCTTTTTTTTTATGCCCAGTCCTCTTACCTCTGCATCTACAGCTGATGCTTTTCACCATCAGCCAGCTCTTGAGGCACCCTGCTTTGGGGAGATTTTGACCAGTTTGTTACAGTGTTTTATTACTGTATTACTAACCTCTTCCCATAAAGTAATATGGTTGTGTATTTGACTTCCCCAATAATCATAATAGTGCATTCATTTTTCATTAATCTATGTTGACTATCCATTACTGTAATTAGGAAGCTCATTTCCCATGCTAAACAAAAATATAAATTTAAAATAAAAATGTCCTGTAATGTAGCTTATCCCATAAACAAACACTGAATAATTCTCAAACACACTAAATATTTTATGAAAATTAGCAGCGACCTTTTTTTGCTGCCCGTTGCAGGCATCCCAAGTATTCAGATGTCTTTTTTTATATTCGGTAATGTGTTTTATCTTTGGATGTTATATTGCTTGAATTGTCATCCCGGGTAAAACCAAACAGTAGAGCAAACCCTATCTGCTCCATATTTTATTTATTTTTTTAAACATGCATTAGTGCCAGTCAATACAGTCATGCTTTAGAGCACTTAAGATTTTGCAGAATTTATTTAATGTTCAGAAAACGTTATGAAAAAAATCAAAGTGCTGAATACTGCAATATTGACTTCTGCATATTGATTTTTTTTAAGTATCAAATTGAATAATTTGATGTATTCCCAGCCCTATTGGATATTCATTGAGATACTCAGTAAAAGTAAAGTAAAAGCCACCAGAAAGCAACTGCTAAAATTGAAGAGTGATGGGGTGTGTTTTTACCATAATACATAAAACTATTGCTAAACCTATAACTGAGGTGAAACATTAACTCTTCTAATGGTAAAGGCTAACCAGAACTCTGCTTTGATATTTGATTTTGTAACGTTATTGCAGGACACATACAGCCACATTCATTCACACAGGAGACAATTACAGTTGCCAATCCACCTACCACATATGAGTTTAAATGTGGGATGGAACCTAGTACAGGCACATTGATGTTATATAAAGATCTCCTTCTCTGTTGAATTCTCTTTATTCATGTTACTTCTAACAAAATAGGGGCATCTGTATTTGCACATTTATGTACACTTGTAGACACTTTTGCATGTATGATTTTAGATTCATGCACAATCCTAAGAATTAATTTAAGTGGTCACCATTGCTTCTAATTCATTATAAAATTTATTTTTGTTTTGCAATGTTTTTTCTGGCATTATATTTACCCTTTTTTAACTTTTATATTACGTTTTAAAAGTTGCAAATTTGTTTTGTATTAAGCAGCATGCTAAATAGTAGTTTTAAACACTCTTAAGCATTATTTTACATGACTTAACACTGAGATACACATTGACACTAATTCTGGGAATATGTAGAGTTTTGCAGTATAATTTTGATTAGTCCTTTCCAGTTAAATTATTTAGTTTATGCAATTTTTATTTTATTTTTTGTTTCCTGCAGTAACTGCGGTGCTAGATCTGACAGAGCAGTTCTCCCCTCCTGATAGTGCTCCCCCAATTCTTATAAGGATTATTGAGGGCATCGAGAAAAGAGGTAAAGGATCAACTCATTAATGTGTGTTCAGGAAGCTTTTGATATATCTGTTTTGTTTGTTTCTTTGTTTTATGTTTTGTCTTTTTACCACTATTCTTCTGTCTTGTTTTGCATTCAACATTTAATGTAAAATAATTAAAAAATATGTATATATGTGTTATGTGTTTATGTGTGTGTGTGTGTGTGTGTATAAAACATCAACCCCACATAGAAGTGGGAAAAGATGAAGAAGGTAAATATATAGATAAAATGCAAAGGTAACTGGCAGATTCACTCATCAACAAAAACACAAATTTCCCTTTAGTTCAAAAGCTGAAATCTAGCAGGATGGTACATCTAGGGCTGTAGGTATCCCCTAAAAGAAGACAATTAGACTCATTTTTTTATTTGTCAATATTTGCTGGTAATAATATAGTTAGTGAGGCATTCTTGGGCACCAGGTCCTTTTTCTGTCTCAGCACAGAGAAATTGGTCTTGCAGTTTATAATAATAATAATAATAATAATTCTTTACATTTATATAACACTTTTCTCACTACACAAAGCGCTCTTCACACAGGGAGGACCCAGGAAGTGAACCCACAATCTCCTTACTGCAAAGCAGCAGCACTACCACTGCGCCACCTGTGTGGAACAGTGTTATTGATCAGGCTGAGGCTGTAATCATGTAGAGATATGGTGCTGCAACTTTATGCAAATGAAAGTCGGTACCACCAGTAAAGTGGAAGAGCATTTGGCAAAGCTCTTAGAAGACATGCTTAGCAAGTTGCATCACTGGGTACATGCTGTACTCCCTGTTCTCTCGACTTCTTCATACTCCTCACTATGCATTTAAAAATACATGCAAATTCAAGCCAGATTGGGTTGCTGAGCACATTTATATACATATGCTTTATACCACAGGGTGTGACAATGATTGTCCCTTGGTGGTGAAATATATGAAATACTGCGGAGAACTAGGGTGTCCCCTTGGAGGTTGGACCACAATGTGCGGCTTCTATGTGGTTCACAAAGCGGAAACTTTGGCGTGCCAATATGTTTACAGGCCCACTTCAAGCTCTGGGTACAATGCAGGCCAAGGTCGACACCATACCTTGGTAAATATAAACACTTGCACATTTCAGTAAAGGAGTCAACCACAGATTAATATTAGTCTGTGGCAAATATATACTTGCAGGAAAACTTTGGGATTGGTGGCAGGATTGGCACTCCAGCCAAAGTAAAAATTTCATGCAACTACATAAATCCCGGTCAGTGTGAAAAGTAACGCTTGTGCACTCACCTGCTGCCCCACCTGACTCCTCCCAGAATTTGGCATATTTTAATATGCAAATCAATATAAATAGCCATTTCCATTCAGTGTTAAGTTAATTGAACTAGAAAAAGCATGTGAAAAAAAAATTTCAGTGAATGCAAAGTTGAGGCAAGGAAAAACATAGTTTGTTGGCTTAAGCAGTGGTATAAACAACACAAGGAAATCGATCAAGTGACAGAGTGATGGAGAAACTCGAAAGTTCAAGTTCAGAAAGTCGCACAGTGCCCTAAATAAAAAAAGAAGTGGTCAGATATCAAAGTCGTCATAAAAAGGTGAGTTGTAGCCATAAACGTCATAAACTTCATTTTAAAATTGTTTAATTTACAAGTTTCTCAAATCCCATCGTAACTAAAGTAGTACATTAAATGGTTCATATTCTATGTGTTCTTCTATGTGCTCTGTGTGTAAATCACTATGTGCTTCTTAAATGGCCTTTCTCTTATGCCAGCAGGACACAGAATACATTACATTCATGATTTTACAGCTCTCTGAACAATGTAATTATTAAGATGTATACTTGATATAATTTTCACGATGATAGGAATTAAAGCATGTATAAAGCTTTGGGGCACGGTGGTGCAGTGGTAGCGACGAGGTTGTGCCCTGTCCAGAGATTGTTCCTGCCTCTAGCAAGATGCTTGCTGCACTATACGTGAACCTCGATAAAATAATTTATTGCAATAAAGATATTTAAATATCTTGGTAGTACATGTTTAATTACTCCATCCATTTGTCAATTCAGGGTCGCTCCAGTCCCAGCAAGCATATAGTGTGAGGCAGGAACAATCCCTGAACACGGCGCCAGTTCATTGCTACCACTGTCCACTGTGTCCACAAGTTTACTTATTAACAGTATACATTATTTAAGTGAAGGTAAAAATGTATATGTGTAATATAATATACATTAATGCATTTCATCTTAAAAATGATATCAAGAGCTCCAAGAAGATAGCTCTTGGAAATGTAAATCGACTACAACTGTAATGCAAGTTTACAGTGAGGTAATTGTACTTAAGTACAAACAGTTTTACCGGGAGCACTTGATGGACTGATTAAGTGCATTTATAGCTTTTGGGATGAAACTGTTATTGAACCGCGAGGTCTTTACAGAAAAGGTCTCTGAAGTGTTTGCCGAATGGGAGAAGTTCAAATAGACTGTGCCCATGGCTGAGGCAGCATGTCCTAGAAGCTGTATCCCGATAATTCTCCACTCTTTTGACATAATATCCCATAGAGCTTTCCATTCAGTTGATGCATAGCAGTGATTCGACACTCGGATGCAATGGGTTAAAATACTGAGTATTTCAGGAGACTGATTTGGGAGAGCATGGGGGTCATGAGGTCACTGGAAAGGGATGTGTGACGAAGGTCCGGGTCTTTAGGGACCTGGTGTTTCCTGTTTTGTTATTTGGTTGTGAGACATGGACACTATCCAGTGACCTGATACTAAGACTGGACTCCTTTGGTACTGTGTCTCTTCAGAGAATCCTTGGGTACTGCTGGTTTGACTTTGTGTCCCGACAGTCCCGAAAGAGGCACATTATATACATTGTGAGGGGGTGTCAGTTATGGCATTCTGGCCATGTGGGGTGGTTACCCAAGGGTAATCCGGCTCGTAGGATCCTCATTGTTGAGGACCTGAGGAGCTGGGCCAAGCCAAGAGGATTCCCACGTATCACCTGACTGCGGCAGATAGATGGTCATTTGCGGAGGGTGGTGCTGGACCATGTGTCTGCCAGGGTGGTTGCCAACCAGGACCCCGAGCTGTTTTGTTGTGTGGTGGGTGCAGCAATTCATAGATAGAATGGAAGCTTATTAGAAGTGCACAGTTTTCTTAGGAGGAAAGGAATAGGTCACCTACTTACAAATTCTCTTTTTAAAATAACTGTTTCCCCTCTAGAGTCACTCATCATTCATGACCGTCAAGAGGATCCTTTCATACTGCTTTTGTGGCACATCCTTTCTAGTTACCAATGAACACTAGGATATCTGATGCTATCAATCTACTGTTTGTGAATATGTACTGTATATTTCATTTTAATCATATTCTGTTCACCATTTAAGCTCTTTATCAGTTTTTAAGAGGCATTTTTCTTTTAGAAAGAAATCTAAAATTTGAATTTACATGTTACAGGTTTGGACAGTGCATTTATGTACAGAACTGTCGGGTCAGAGCCACAAAAAGCCATGAGAGCTGGTGAGTAGGGCAGCTTGGGCTTGTCACTGCTATGACTACTGTATGTAATATTTTACAGTTTCTCTCTACAGATTTAAATGGCACATAAATACAAGCCACTTACAATCACTTATTTTGGTGATTATTCTGCAAATTATATGGAGAACATTTATTTTTATTTAGACTTTGTCAATATTTGAAAACTTCTTTATCCAAGTGTAGAATTGCTTTTATTTATTGTCTTATTCATGTTTGGTAAGATTTCTTTGCAGTGGACGTTGAACAGCAAGATACCCAGACTTTGTGCGAAATGGTAAAGAGTTTCCTGCAGGAATTACCAGTGCCTGTAATTCCTGGAACAGTTTACTCTGAACTCCAAATGGCTGTGCAAAGTACATGTGAGTATACAGCATTGTTCTCCCACTTTGTCTCTGTAAATACAGTTCTTTCCTAAGTAAAGTATATCAGGTTTTCAGAACACCAGATTTCATCAGGCTAATATGAGTTTATTAGAAATCTGAAAAATTTTGTTATTCATTTCTAAGAGTGACCTTGTGACACACTGTCTTCATAATATTCTTAATATCAGCGATTTGATTTTTGAGTTGAAAATGGCCAAGCTAACCATGTTACCTTGTTTTACCAATTCTTTGTAATAAAGTTGTGAAAATGAACATATAACAATAAAACGAACAAATAACTATAAAATGACTTAACTGAATACTAAATGCTTTGAACAGTACATAAAACATTAGTTCATTACATTTGTGACTGCAGTGCTTTTTTGTATGTTCTAGCTTTAGTTGTGTAATCTTGTAACACATTCTTGAATAAAGAAATTCTGCTTTGTGCTTTTAAATAGGGAAATCATTAAGTTTTACCATTCTTTATGTGTACATAATGAAAAGTATCAAAGAGCAGTTAATGAAACAAGAAAGATCTAATGGAGTATGTTATGCTAAGAGTGGGGAACCAAGTATGTTGATTTGAGTTTTGTACATTCCTTTAATAAAAACCTTAGACTAATCTAACTCCAGAGAGGCACAACTCATTCATACAAAAATATTTTACAGTTTACCATTTAAAGTATGCTTTCATGTGGTGACATGAGTCAAAATAAAAAAAAAATATGCTATTGAACAGGAGTTTTACACATCCTTTCCTTTGTAGCTCTGTATTGCATTTACAGAGCCAAAAACTGTCAGGGGTTTAAAACTTATCCTGAAATAAGTTATTGGTTCCATGGTAAAACTGATGGAGAAAAAGTTCCACTTTTAAGTTTTTTTGTGTGCACACATTTTTTCCAATTCTGAATAAGTTTTTAATCTTTTAAACAGAGTTGCACTTTAAAATTTTTGCAGTCGAATATATAATGCATATTAGTTTTTACAGTATGTAGCATTTTTTTACACATTTCTGGGGCATGCCCACAAACCCCAGAATGTTAAAACTTTAGGGGATTTACTACTTACTGTCCAAACTTTAATAGCAGTTCAGTATGTAATTTGAAAGAGTTCTGTTTTGGTTTTTGTGCATATTCTTTTCATAGAAATACCACTTGCAAATTTTCAGCTGCTTATCCAGTTTGGAGATCACTGTTGCCCTCTGTCATTGGTATTTATCTATATGTCCATTTATCCATTTAAGTGTGCTTAATCTTCTTTCAGCACCAGTTAGCTTGAAGTTCAGATGGAATGAATGGTCCGGGAGTTATTGATGTAATAAGGAGTAACAGACTTTGTTATGCAGGATGTGTGTATTTTGTTCATTATTTGGCCCCTTGCTCTCTTTTGTATGTACAGGGTCTTTCACCAAAATATAAACCACAACTTTTATCCTTGGTCTTATTGAATGCACATCATCCAGTGCACAAGTGGCCAGTGAAGAGAGTGACTGGTTTTATTGTTAAATCATTGAAAGTCATTTTTGACAAGTTTTCAGCCTGTATGTGTATATTATAAAAATCAATTGGTGGTTTTGTTAATAGCTTCTGGGACATAATTCACTGGCATTTGTTAAGAATTTTTAATGCATCAGTTGTATAATGCATTTGTTGAGAAGTGATGAAAAGCTATATCCCTTTTCTTCTTTGGTCTCTGTATACTGTACCTTTCAGCCAATTTCTTTTTCTTACTTTTTTTTTCTTCTTTCTTTACTAGTATGCACACAATGTGAGTCAGTGTGTCTCTTCCTTCCTGTTAATCAAATGTAGGCTTTGGCATTAACAATAATGAGGTTACACATGTTCTTTTTCCTAAAAGCCTGTGAAAAATTTAGTTTTCCCTGAACATCCAACTTTTCCTAACATACATATACAGTGGAACCTCGGTTTGCGAGTAACTTGGTTTACAAGTGTTTTGCAAGACGAGCTAAATTTTTTAATAAATTTTGACTTGATAAACGAGCGATATCTTGCAATACGAGTAGTATGGATACACTTTGTCTGCTGAGCGTCATGTGGTTGTGGAACGAATCATCTGAGTTTCCATTATTTCTTATGGGGAAATTAACTTTGATATACGAGTGCTTTGGACTGCGAGCACGTTTCCAGAACAAATTATGCTTCCGTCTGGGCACTCTACCATACAGGCCTGATTGGTAGATTGCTGCAGAGATGGTTGTCCTTCTGGAAGGTTCTCCTCTCTCCACAGAGGACCTCTGGAGCTCTGACAGAGTGACCATCGGGTTCTTGGTCACCTCCCTGACTAAGGCCCTTCTCCCCCGATCGCTCAGTTTAGATGGCCGGCCAGGTCTAGGAAGAGTCCTGGTGGTTTCGAACTTCTTCCACTTACGGATGATGTAGGCCACTGTGCTCATTGGGTCCTTCAAAGCAGCAGAAATTTTTCTGTAACCTTTCCCAGATTTGTGCCTCGAGACAATCCTGTCTCGGAGGTCTACAGACAATTCCTTTGACTTCATGCTTGGTTTGTGCTCTGACATGAACTGTCAACTGTGGGACCTTATATAGACAGGTGTGTGCCTTTCCAAATCATGTCCAATCAACTGAATTTACCACAGGTGGACTCCAATTAAGCTGAAGAAACATCTCAAGGATGATCAGGGGAAACAGGATGCACCTGAGCTCAATATTTTTATTTGTAAATAATTTGCAAAAATCTCAATTAAACTTTTTTCACATTGTCATTATGGGGTGTTGGGTGTAGAATTCTGAGGAAAAAAAGGAATTTAATCCATTTTGGATTAAGGCTGTAACATTACAAAATTTTAAAAAAGTGATGTGCTGTGAATACTTTCTGAATGCACTGTATATGTGAGATCCACACAGGTGTCACAGTGGTAATACCGCTTCCTTGTAGATCCGCGTAGGTGGTACAGTGATAACATTGCTGCCTCACAGTAAGGAGATAATCGGTTTGAATCCTGGGTCCTCCCCGCGTGGAGCATTTTGAGTAGCAAGATATTGTTACTATTATTTTTAGTATAATTAAAACATATTTAATTTTAGTCCGTAACAGTCTGTTTAAATTTATGGTACTTGTGAAAGTTAGTGCTCAAGACAAATTATTTATCAGCACCATTATAATCACCCTAATGTGACATAAGTTATATATATCTTATATATAAACGTCTACGCATCAGGATGAAGTTCAAAGAGCCGGCATGGCGGCCCCAAGTTAACGAGTTTGAAGAAGAAAGAAGTACGAGGATACAGCATGAAGCTGAAAGAAAACGACTCCGTCACCAAAGTGAAACCGCTGAGGAAAGACAAACAAGAGGGAAACTTGCTTAGTCATTGATAAACAAGGGTGGGCAAACATGTCCACAAAATGAAACCTCCGACTCTGCATTTAAATTTTTTTCTGATGATTTTGATAGTTTCTAGGAGCCAAGGCTTTTTACAGCACGGGCTTACACAGCTAATACGTCATAAATGTGTCACAACAGTAAGAATGGAATAATACTAACCACATGAATGCATTTCAACTGTGATTTTGCTTCTTGTTTTATACTAATATGACACTAATGTGTGTCCCCCCAAAAAAATATGGGTCACGACAGAAAATAATCCCATTGAATGTATGAGAATAAAGCCTATTTTATTCCATTCTATAGATCTATAGAAATGCTAAACATTTTCTGTGAAAAAGATTTCACCATTATCCATCCATCCATTATCCAACCCGCTATATCCTAACTACAGGGTCACGGGGGTCTGCTGGAGCCAATCCCAGCCAACACAGGGTGCAAGGCAGGAAACAAACCCCGGATGCACACACACACACACACACACACACACACACACACTAGGAACAATTTAGGATCGCCAATGCACCTAACCTGAATGTCTTTGGACTGTGGGAGGAAACCGGAGTACCCGGAGGAAACCCATGCAGACACTGGGAGAACATGCAAACTCCACGCAGGGAGGGCCCGGGAAGCGAACCCGGGTCTCCTAACTGCAAGGCAGCAGCGCTACCCACTGCACCACCGTGCTGCGATTTCACCATTATGAGTATGCAAAAGACTGGGAATAACTGAGTGTGCATGTGGGAGTGAGTGTTATTTTGACCCACTGAAACTGGGAATTACAGGGAATCCTTTGATGTGAAGGTTTAAAAGCAGATACACAAAGTGGGTGAATCATTTCTTCTTGGTATCTTGTTGAGCAAACAGACACCACAATGTCTACTGCACTTTCACTCAAGAGGAGATACTCCTCTTCAAAGGCTTTTTCTCTGTTGCAAGAAATAATTTATTAGAACTCAGATGATGGCGACGAAGCTAAGTTTGTTATCGAAGAAGACCATGATACAAACACAGATGTGCACTCAGATGACGACAAGGGTAGTACATTGGAGAAAGAGAACAGAAGCCCGTGAGAAACTTCTGGTTACACAAAAGAGCATCGTTTTCAAATAAACATGTTTTCATGTGTGTGTATATATATGTATATGTGTGTGTGTGTGTGTGTGTGCGAGAGAGAGAAACAAAGACAGATTGATGTCATTCAAGGGATTACTGGAATATAAAATTAATACTTTCAAAAAAAGGTATAACGAAACAGATGTGCTTTTATTCAAGAACAAAACTGAATAAAAAGAAGTCATTCAAATGACATGTTGCTGTGAATGTGTAAAGAATGTGAAGTTCAAATGTAGTTTTCATGCATGTATGAGTTTTTGTGTATTTCACAATTAAGCAGTTACATTTAATATAATTAATGCATTTCATTTGAGTAACAGTCTGTGTAAATTTGTTAGTAGTAAAAGTTAATGCTAAACCAAAAATTGTCTGTGTCCTGTTGTACAGTAATTACCTTGACATCACCTAAGAACAATTGTCACAAAAATAAAAACTCACATTCAAGGGGTTATATTATATTTAATAAACCTATACATTTGATTTGTACCTACAAGACCTAACATTTCTTATTTCATCGTACATTTACACAGACACTGGTCAACAAGCATTTTGTTACTGGGATTCTTTCATCTGTACTTTAACAAATTTCACTTGCTGACTCCAAATCTGAAAACCATTTTTGTCCAGCACGTCCCATTTTTATTTTTTAGTTATAATGTTCCAGGTCTTGGACAACTAGGGTGACTGGACAGTAAAGGAGATGTGTTTCAACATTTAAGAAATGTTTGGTCACGAGAAAAGTAAAGCCAAAATGAAGGAAGGTGTTTTTATTGGCCCTGAAATCCGACGATGAGTTCAAAAGGAAACTGAAGCCCACTGAATCAGAACCCTCCTTCGTGCAGGTTGTCCAGAATGTTCTTGACAGTCTCAGAGCAGAGAATTATACTGAGCTTGTAGAGATTATGCCGAAAGTATATTTGCTTATGAGAGCCAGAATGTCACTGAAGATGCATTTTTAACATTCTCATCTCAACTTTTTTCCACCAAATCTAATTGATGTCAGAGATAAGCATGGGGAAAGATGTCATCAAGATACAAAGGTGATGGAAAACTGATATCGGGGGGGGGGAATTCACTCCGAGCATGATGGGTGACTACTTTTGGCTCTTGCAAAGAGAGACGGTTGTGCAGTACAAGCGCAAAAGAGAGTCCCTCCAACATTTTTGGGTACACTGACCTCACTTTTATATTGAGGTAAATTGACATGAATATGCTTTAACGTATCTCTGGTATCGTCTTCTGGTTTGTTTTCAGAATAAACACATCAAAACAATTTTGGTGGGACAGAGTCCAAACTCCAGATATCGTGTTGATATTATATTGATATTCAAAGTGTCAAAATGTCAATGATGTGGATTTCAAAAATCTGACGTGCTAGCTTAATTCCAAGTTCATATATGAAATCAGTATAAAAAACTTAATAAAGAGCTGCTCTGAAGTTTCCAGAAGCAAACAAAAAATATTTTTTTGTAGACCAGTGTTATTGTAGACACAGAATACACCTGAAATATATGTACAGTATTTAAAATCATGATATATCATTACCTGTATAAATCCTTACAACTCAATGCAGGCTTGAGCTAAAAAATGAAAATTGTGGACAAAAAATGCAAAATATGATGTTGGTTTTTGCCTTACATTGCTATTTTATTTTCAATGTGTAATATAACAAGGCACATCATGAACAAAACTCCATACATAATGCTTCAAAAATTGTCTCTGGAAGCAAAAAACAGAGAAGAGCATACAAAGGTTTAAAAAAGCAATTGTATATACAGTATATTAATATAGTACATTCATAAATTGTTGATGTAAAATTGAAGAGCGCAAAATGATTTTCGAGTGAGATTTGAACTTCAAGGACTTACCTAAGAAATGTGTTTCAAAGAGTAAGTACTTCAGAAGTAAACGAATGGTGTTTGTCAAGTACTGTGTTTTTCATATCTCGGTTTATTAGGAGGAGTGCTGGAAATGCATTTTTTTTTTTGCATTTTTTTCTTTATTATTTTAATCTTACACTCAAAGCATCTAAATAGGTTTCTCAGCACTAACCTTGTAGTTACACATTTTTAGAAAATGTATAGTTATTGTAAATAGAGCTCCATCACATTAATATTTTGATAATTGATTATTCAAATAAATATCATGAATTGTAGATAAGAAAAGTTGTGACAAATAATGTTTGATATTGTCCAGTAGCTTAAATATCTTTCTTCAATAAAATAATGGAAAACACAAAATTTTGAAGGTTTCATCTTAAATTCATTAACATCTTATTTGTTATGGCAATGTCTTTCACTCTCAAAAAAATCTTTCCATCTTTGAAATGAGAACAACATCAAGTAAATGATTTTCAGTTCAAGCATGGTTACTTATATTGAAATAGAATAAAGGTCAGCATATCAACTCATTTACATATCTGGAATGTTCTGTTCTCTGAGAAAATGTGTCCCACTGCAGCAAAGAGAGAATTTCTGGCGAGTTCTAGTGAGCTTGACCAGCATATGAACATGTCCTTTGTGTTTCTTAATTTTTTTTCCTGATAATAGCTGCAGTGATAAACATTGCTAAACAATAGATATAGATTACACAGTGTTTCTCCTGCCTGCTGTATCATTTAAGTTCATCACTATGGTTTAATTCAATTGTATTTCAATTTCGCTAGTTGAGATGAGCTTATATGATAAAAGTTCACAAAAATAAGCTGTCTGAATTGGTTTACAGGACAAGCTATTCATTTTTTTAGGCTAAACAATTATGCATAACCCAGTAAGTGTAATGCTTTGATGAAAAATTGTTCAACAATTTTTCGGTGGAGCCCACATTTATTTTTAATTAGATGACAAGCTTTATCTGTTGTCTACTTCTTTGAAAGAATGCTGTAAGAGCTAGAGGTTAATGGGAATGGTTAGCTAGTTCTGTTTACCTTGCTTCATTATGTCTTATACTTCTAAGTATTTTGAAATCAGCTCTGCATATTTCGTTTATTTTGGTTTTATTTGGTGTTTTAAAAAAAAAAAAATGATTTTTTTTTTTCATTTCTTGTGAATTTTAATTTTGGTGTTAGGGTAAAATTGTGCAATTTATCCAATTGTGGGCTAACATTAATTTACCATAGGAAATCGTGTGCTTGAGTATGTTATATAACAATAAAAAAATATATATTAACAAACTAAAATGGTGTTAACAGGGCACCTGTCTAAATGTAAAAAAAAAACTGAAACTTTTATTAATAAGGGAAATTTAAGCCAAAAATATTGTTGAATATTGATCCATTTCTTGAGATTGCACACATATTTCAAAACAGCATGTCCATGTTGTGGTTCTCATGGAAGTTAATTTATCAAGTATGCCGTTGCCACTGTAATTTTTTATTTTTTTTATTTTATTGATTTTATTAAAATCAAAAAACATTCCATAAAAAAAGAACAAAAAGGTTCAAAACAAATCAACCATAACCCCTGAGAAAGAGAACTAGGCCAGCAGAGTAAAATTTTATGCTAGTAAAAATAGGTAAATAGATAAATTAATAAATGAATAAAGGTAAATGGAGTAAAAAGATAGGAGAGGACCTGCTTCCTCAATTTAAATGCTTATTCTAAAATGTTAATGAATAGATCCTGCTGGGTTTTGAAAAAGTTTTGTGCAGAACCTCTAAGTGCGAAGTTGATTTTTTCCCAGTTTCAAATAGTATATAACATCAGTTACCCACTGATTTAGAATAGGTAAGTTAGGATTCTACCAGTTGAGCAAAATAAGTCTACGTGCCAGTAGTGTAGTAAAGGCAATTACAATTTGTTTGTCCTTCTCCGATCTTTAAGCCCATGTGGAAGTACACCAGGCAAAGCTGTTAGTAGATTAGGAGGGATTGTGACACCAAGGCTGTCTGAAAGGTATTTAAAGATTTTGGTCCAAAATTCTGTTAATTTGGTGCACGCCTAAAACGTGGTCCAGTGAAGCTGGAACTTGATTGCAGCATTTACAGCTTAGATCTTGCCCTGGAAACATTTTGGACAATTTTAAACAAGAGAGATGCGCTCGATATATAATTTTGAGTTGAATAGTGCATATGGAGCTCGAGTGAATTCTGTGCATTGCTACTTTCCACTACTTTTGTGAGAGATCCTTTTCCCACTGTACTCTTGGATCTTTGAAAGGGAGGGACTGTCAAAAGGTGTTATATATTAATGAGATGCTGTTCCACTAATATTGTCCTCAAGAGTGATCAATATTTTTTCCTGCTTAGAGGTAGGTGGGAGGTGAGGAAAATTGGGCAAGTTCTGTTTAACAAAGTTTCTAATTTGAAGGTAGTGAAAGAAATGTGTTGTTGGGAAGTTACATTTAGAGTGTAATTGTTCGTCGGATGCAAAGACATTGTGTATGTACAGATCTCTAAGTGATTTATTCCCAAATGTTTTCCAGACATTAAAAACTGCGTATGTTTGAGAGGGTGGAAAAAGGTGGTTCTTGTGCAGAGGTGTCACTGATAAAAGCTCCTCTATCTTAAAGTACTTCCTACATTGGTTCCATATTCTGAGTGAGGGAAGCACAATTGGGTTGTTAGTATATTTACGATAACTTGTATTAATTGGGGTGCAAAGCAAGGAATATAAAGAAGTACTGCAGGATTTTATTTCTATTGTGGACCAAGCCTGTGTAAGTTTGTCTATTTGTGTTCATGTTTTTATAACTTGTGTATTTGCTGCCCAGTAATAAAATTGAAAGTTAGCAAATAAATAAGGTTATGGTGAATCTAATTTCTTTTGGTAAGAAGATATATTGGAATATATGCAAAGTGGAATGTTTCAAAATAGTATGAGCAGCTTAGGAAGGATATTCATCTTAACAATGTTAATTCTTCCAGCTATAGTGAAATGAAGGGTTGACCATCTATGCAAGTCTGTCTTAATTTTTTCCATACAGACGGCAAAATTTTGTTGATAAAGAGCTTTAAACTGGTCTGCGATGATAAAAGGGAAGGTGTCCAATCTAATATTGTATGATTGAGAATTCACTGGGAAGAGCACACTTTTATTAAAATTGATTCTGAGACCAGAAATCTTTTGAAACTCAATTAGTGCTGTTAGGACCGCAGGCATAATATTTTGTGGATCTCATCTATACATTGCCATATCATTTGCATATAGAGAAACTTTCTGTTCCAGTCCTTCACTGAATATCCCCTTTATTTCATAAGCATTTCGACAGTGAATTGCAAGTGGCTCAATGGCGTTTGCAAAGAGCAGTGGTGACAAGGGGCATCCTTGTCTGGTACCACGTTCTAGTTTAAAGTATTCTGAATTAATGTTGTTAATACAAACTGAAGCTTCTGGGTTGGTATACAGTAGTTTGATCTGTGCATAAATGTTCTGGCCAAACCCAGATTTCTCCAATGTAGTGAAGAGGAAGTTCCATTTGACCATATCAAATACTTTTTCCGCATCCAACGATAATATTATCTCTGGGGGTGTTTGACTTTGTGGGTGAATATATTACATTAAACAGGCATTGAAGATTAAATCCAGTTTGGTCAGATATTACCGAAGGCAGCACTTTCTCCATCCTTCTAGCTAGGACTTTGGAGAGTATCTTAACATCATTATTCAGAAATTAAATTGGTTTATATGATGCACATTGTAAGAGGTCCTTATTTTGTTTACGAAAGACGGTAATTGATGCTTGGCGAAAAGTTTGAGGTAGAATTTTATTTTCTGTAGCTTCTGTAAATGTTGCTAATAGAAGGGGAGCTAACTGAGTTGAGAATTTCTTATAAAATTCGGCAGGGTAGCCATCAGGGACTACTACTTTCCCACTCTGAAGTTAGCTTATAGCATCTAGTAATTCTGATAGTGCCAAAGGTTTATCCAATTCCTCTGCACTAAGAGTATCTATTTGTGGTATCTGTAATGCATCCAGAAATGCATTAGATTGTGTCTTGTCTGCTTTAATCTCAATAGAATATAAGGATTTATAGTAGTCTCTGAATGTGTGCATTATATTTTTATGGTCAATGATTTTTGTCTCCGTTTGTGTCGGTGATTACTGGGATTGCATTGCGAACTTCTTGCTTGTGGCTTTGTTGAGCTAAGATCTTATTATCTTTCTCTCCATATTCATAATAATGATGTCACCATTGTCATTTTAAGAATGATTTGAAGACTTAGGATAAAGGTTTACTCAAATAACCTGTCATTGTCCAGCTACGAAGATACATTTAGCCTTACAACTTAACTCTGGTTTTGTAAACCTGTGAGTTTTTAATTGGTTGCCTATTTGTGCACTTATTGTGCCTTTATGGAATGTATATGCAACCCAAAATATATTTTATCATCATGACTACGCTGTCACTATGGAGCTATCTTGTTGTTTGCTATTCTTGCTTGCATTACTATTTTGTGGTAGTTTTGTGTTGCCACAGTGATTTTGTTTATGCCAAAGACATCTATTGTAAGTCTTGTGATCGGATGTTACCATTACAAGTGAATTCATCATGTGCTTCCTGTTCAAAAGTGAGCCACTTTAACTGTATATAGGATTTACTTTGAAAATAGATCAAATGTATTTTGTCGTTTACGATGAAGACAGTAAATCTAGATGGTTTGAGTATCTTTTGCCTTCTTTTGACTTTGGTTTTTGCTGGATAGTCATTTGTCATTGTGAACATGTGAATGTATAAGCACGTATCCTTACCTCAGAAACATAGTGCCAAGAACCTGAGATAAAATATATTGCTTCCAATATCCTAATGTAGTCATAAACATACCTCAAAATAATGAAAGCATACTTTCTGAAATTTGAAATTTTGGCACTTCAAAGTGGACAATTTTGATACAACAGAATATTTAAAATAATAACACAAATGAAAATGGCCTGGACCCTTAAAGCTAATATTTTGTTCTACAACCTTTAGAGGCAATCCCTACAAACAGACGATTCGTGTAGCTCTCATTGAGACTTCTCCACCTGTCAGCAGATAGTTTGGCCCACTCTTTTTATAAGCAAACTGCTCCAGCTGTGCCTGGTTTGAAGGGGCCTTCTTCAGACTGCATGTTTCAGCTTCTCCTTATGTGTTTGATAGGATTCAAACTGGGTTTCATAAAAGGCTACTTCAGAATAGTACAATGTTTTGTTCTTAGTCATTCTTCTTTTGCTTTTAGCTGTGTGTTTTGGGTCATTATCCTGTTGGAGCCATGACCTGTGACTGAGGCAGAGGTTTCTGACACTGGGTAGTATGTTTTGCTCCAGAATGTCTTTGTCTTGATTTTTCATTGTTCCCTGCATTGACTCAAATGAAAGCTTCATTTTCTTTTCGTCTGTTTACATAAAGCTGATGTGACTTACAAAAAATCTCCAGTTTTGTCTTATCTGTCCAAAGAACATTCTCCTACAGGCACTATGGCTTGTCAAGATGCATTTTAGCAAATTCCAGTGTGTCTCTATTGTGTTTTTCTTCCATTGAGCCCACTGTCATTTAAAAACCATAGGATGGGGCAGTCTCACACTGATTGACCTTGACCTTGGAGTTCAGCTTATATCTCTTTGGACATTGTCTTTGGCTTTTTTTCTGCCATTGGTATGTTCATTCTGCCCATTCTGGGGTCAGTTTTCCTCTTGTGGCCATATCTGGGGAGTTTGGCTACAGTTCCGTGGACCTTAAATGTCTTAAATATTTGCAGCTGTTGTCACAGGGACATAAAGCTGCTCGGGAATGATCTTATAGCCTTTGCCTTTACCATGCTTGTCTATAATTTTCTTTCTTCTCAGACAATTCTTTCCTTTGGTTTCTGCGGTCCATGTTCAATGTGACACACAGTGATATCAAACAGCAGAATGACTACTTTTCTCCATTTAAATAGGCTGAATTAGTGATTGCATTATTTGAGACATGTATTATACTAATTAAAGAAAACACAAATTTGTCTAGGCCATTTTAGAATCTCTTCATAGAATAAGGGGTCATTGCTTTGTTTTACTCAATGACATATCAATGGCATGCGTGTATACATAGATCAATTGCTTTTCATGTAATGACTTTTCAGGAGGCATGTAACACTTTGTCATTGAGCAGTAAGGGTACCAACAAATTTGTCCATGTCTGTAAGCTTGCTAAGAAATATGTTAGCAGATATTCATTGTAAGAAAGATTTTGTAATGAATACACCCTGTTGTAGAAAGCCACTATTAATCTTCACACTACCAAGGCTGAACATCAGTTGATGCTTTACATTTTGAGTAGTGTCTTAACCACAAGTACTTTAGTTTAAAGATTAAATTATTATGGTCTCTAACCTCACCAGTCTTGACTACCCGAGTGTTTATTGTGTAAAATAAAATTCTAAAATAGTTCAATCAGTAAAGTTGAATTGTCCTAATTCAGTTCAATTTATAACCACTACTAGCTATGTGTGGACTTTGGGACAAAAAACAACCCGAAAACTCCCTAGCAGTTTTATTTTATTCGTGAACTTGGTGAGGCATCAGCTGACTCTTCAGAATTACCAGTGCAGAGGACATGGACCCACCTTGTGGTTGCTGTCTCATTGGCTTTCGTAAGAAGACACTGGCGATACCATATCTTAGCCGTTTCGCTGGCATATGTGTCCTATTAGTCTTTGTCTCGGAAAAATACCTTCAGATAGGCCATGTTTTTAGTGAAAACTTAAAGCCTTGCCCTCCATTGCTGCGGTGTTTCACTTGCGTGTTGTTGCATAGCGCCGTGTTGTGCATACAGCTGTTTCGTAGAGAGAAGCAAGGTGCATGCATGTTCTGAAAAAAATATAAAAGTGCTTGCATGCACCATCTAATGGCTATGGTTGAGCATGAATAGAGCAGACTGCTCCATGTACACACACACACATACACGTCTTTCATTTTAACCACCATGCCAGTGAGCATATTAATAAAAACAATATGTATTTTAAGCTCCAATAGTAACCAATGTTTTTTTTTTTTTTTATATAACAGTGGTATCATATTAAGCATGTTTTTTGTAGGAGACCAATTTATAAAGTGATTGTTTTCATTTTGTCTTTTGTAATCTACAAGGTTTCTTTATTGTCTTATTTGTGCCAACTTCTCTCCATATTTTTTGTCTCATTTATTGTAATAAAATAATTAGTAGTGACAATGTAATAATATGGTGTTATACAGTAGTATGAGGCAGTTCACAGATCAATCTGGGGCCACAATTTATCTGATTTGCCACTCTGTATTATATCCTTACATTGTCTAATCATTTATATATATATATATATATATATATATATATATATATATATATATATATATATGTGTGCACAAAATAATCTGCATTATTTACTTTTCCTCATTTCCTATAGCCACACCCAATGACAACTTCCGACAGCTCATGCTAATTCTTGAGTCTTCTGCACTACCACTTCAGAACTTTCTCACACTGCAGTACCTGCTTCACCATTTTGCAAAAGTATGTGAATACTGTGACCAGAATGGCCTTACTGCCAAAATACTTGGTGAGCTTCTAGGTCCCCTGCTCATTAGACTTCCCTGGCCTGGGTAAGGAATTTTGAATTTGCTATTCTCTGAGGCATTTTTGTAACTCGTGCTAATGCATAGAATTTCTGACACCTCATTTTAACGTTATCTGCTTGTGGACTTTTGTATCCTATTCAGCCAATATACTAAGTACTAAGTAATTATCAAATATATTTTGTTTTAGAATTGGACAGAAGAGTTTTATATAGTGCATTTTTATGTATTATTTTTTGTTATATTTATTTTTGATACTTTAATCACTCATAAAAATTGCATGCCATCATATTCATAATATCCATTTCAAGCCAGTCATTTTCTAGAATACCATATTGTTTTTGCCCAATGCTGTTGAGTACACTCTGGCCCCACTGTGACCCTGAATTGGATGAGGGGCTTGAAATGTCAGTATAATTCAATATATCTGCCACAATCATAGCCATTACTTATTTGTGAAGATGGAGGTATTTGCCACTTTGGTTTTCACACATTAACTTAGATATCAATTTTAATCTTTTATCATATTGTATCAATAAAGGCTGCCAGTTCAATCTGTGATTTAAAAAAAAAGGTATGGTGCAAGGTGATTGGATTACCACTGTTATTTTTTGCAGACTTGAGATAAGCTCAGATTTGCCATCTGTGGTTCTGGAGAAGCTCATTGTAGGGCGAAGATTAGAGCAGAAACAAGAACAAGCCCCCCCAGGTACTATTGTCTTTTTCCCTCATTATCCTTATGCTGAATATTCATTTTTCTCTTTCAGTTCCTTTTTGTGTTGCCATTATGACTTATTAGCATGAAAATGGACTTAAACCACAAGTTTCCATTTCATTCCTTATCTCTAATTCTGTGCCTCTGAGCAAGTGGCTCTTGTGAAGCTCTGTACTTGTAATGTGTTTAGTACTGGTGTTTTATAAAAAAGAAGGTTGGTTGTTTGTAAGGTCTTCAGTATTTATATATGTGTTGAAAATATTACAATTACAGATATCATAAAAGTATTGACTGTGGAATTATTATAAAGTATAATCATCATACAAATGCTCTACAGAGAGAAGTAACCATGAACTTTTTTCCCTGAAATGTGTAAACTGTTGAAAACATTAGTATTAAAATGCATCATTGTTTACACTGCACTACAGATTACTCAAAAAAGAAAAAAAGAATTTGAATTTAACATTAAATCTATGTTGAAGTGCATAGAAAACAACAGCTGTAGCCTGCCACTCCATGAGCAGAAACACACATAAAGACTCAAACCAAGGAAAAATGCTTCTCAGCCATCACTTAGAAAATGCAGAAAATAGTTTTTTTTTTCACTCGTAGATTTGAATATGCATTTCATAAAGCTGGGCAGCAGATGGTGTACTGTAAGTGTTGTCACATCTGCCGAGATTACCTGCTCCTGTCAAGTATTTGTGTTCATATTGGGTTCAATAGTGTAACAGCAATGAAAGTGCTTAACTTGAAACATGCAGTTTATAAACATTGTAATATCAAGGTTTTCTACTTACACTCTACAAACTTGAACAGTCATTAGCTAAACATAGAATTTGAAGGTCAATTCAAATCAAATTGAATTTAGAATTAACAGAATGATGTAATCAAAGAGAACGTGATGATTTAAAAAAATAAATAAATTTAAGAAAAGAAACCTTTTGCCTGTAAAATAATTAAGCGGTTACAAATCATCACTGGATTTCAACCCACCATCATTGATTAACGTAGATTTATATTGTTTGATTTACCACTACATTGTATTCAGTACATATTATTGTATAAAAATGAAGTATTATGTTTATTGTTAAAAATAAGTTAATGTTTTTAATGTATTAAGCTAAATTTCAAAAATGTACTGATACTCTTGTGTTTAATGAACCGTACTTTGGTATTCCCAGTCTTGCTGTAAAATCTATTGATATAGGGAAGTCTATTTCCAGAATTAAGTGATTTAATAGAGAGAAATTAAGTGAAGAGTTTTATGTTGGCTGTAGTGTATTGAAACTTTATTAAAGCTGAGGATATAATTAATTTTACCTTTAACTTCAGTTAAATAGAAAGAGAGATGTAATTCAATTTTGCAGTATAATGCTTAGTATTTTAAAATACAATAATATCGTGATTGTTTTATTTCAATCCAAGTATTGGGGTAGCGTCATGTTATTGAGTCCTTTTAAAAAGTTTAATGTTGTGTATACTGTTCTTCTTGAATGTTACGAGATCTTCACACTGATGCTAATTGCATGTAAAAAAAACTTAAATGAACAAGTAGTACCAGTTTTTAATACATTTATTTCATGGACAAAGTCAGATTTGGAAAAATAAAAGGTATTTTTGGGAAGTTATCTGTAACTTTTTTCTCTTGCAGATTTTGAAAGGATTTTTTTTAGGAAAAGACAAAGACTATAAACAAAAAGATATATGTTCCACCTACTGCTGCTATTATACTTTAAATAATGTTGCATCACCACTTAAATGTATAAACTCAGATAGTGCGCCTGGCCCAAACTGATCTGATGTAAAATCTTACAAGTATATACAGAACAATTGTTGTACTTCTTTTCACAAGCTGTTTCAGTGGTCAGCAGAAATTGAAATAGGCCCTAATATCTGGAAATGTTTGGTGATTCAGTGTATTGGCCTGAAAGAAATAAAAAGCGTAGTGATTCAGAACAATAAAGAAAGCAAAGAATGATCCATTTTCAATTTCAAGCTCATTATTTTAAAGTACTTTTTTTAAACCTTTTATGTTTTATATGCAAATGTGCCATTAAAAAGATAAATGGCAGCTGTTTTTAAATTTTAGCAGTGTGTACTCTTCTACACCATGAGCAAGACTAAAGCTGATGGACCTCTTGTGTTACTTCAGAACTTACTTTGCAATTGTACAGTTTTCCTTTTAAAAATAGATTTAACTGTACTGTGTTAAACATTACTTAATTGTCCTTATTTAGATATGAGCCTGTTTTAGATAGTGTTTAACATGTGCAATTCAACCAAAAGGAGTGAACTGGGCTTGTCGTGACAATAAAGTTAAACTGTTTCAGATAACTTGCAGCAAAATGTATTTTGAGAATTTTTTCCTGGCATGCTTATTTGGACCTTACAGTCTTTCTTGGTGAAACTTCTGACATTTGCCATTTTCTTGTTAAATTTTAGCTCTCCCGCCAAAGCCTTCAAAATCCAAGCTTACATCAAACAATGTGGTCAATGGCAACAGTGTCTATTTGAATGAAGCGGAATGGTACTGGGGTGACATCTCCAGGTAAGCAGCCAACTTTAAATTGATTTTTCTTTCCCAGTCCAGTCTTTTTTACTTGGGGCCTAATAATTTAAATCTTTATGATATTTATATCCAATGGGCTATACATTTGCAGAGCACAAGATCTAAAATACGTATAACATTTTATTGAAGATATCTAATTTTATAATACTATGGAAGGATTATGTGGAGCTTGCTTTCATATGCAAGTGATAAAACTCGTGCATTCTATTCTGAAAATATTTTTAAATATAAAAATACGATTGAAAGTATTGCATTTAGATTATAGCAGAGGTTGTTAAATTTGAAATGTCATATATTAGACTTGAATCACCTCTATGCAGAAAATAGTAGTCTAAACTGTTAAGAACATCTCTCCTCAAATAGTAAAAGAGAAAGATCTACACACAATTCCATGTGAACTACACAGAAGTTTGTTTTATTATAATCCTATAAGATTTTTAATTGGTATTTGTATTTTTTTATACTATAGCACTTTGAACCTGTACTTCAGAAGAGAGTACTAGACAAAAACAAACTGATTTGAAAGGAGAATGTGGTCTCTGCTTTAGTTTCATATCTCGAAATGAGTGCTTGCACATCAGCTATCTTTAGTCATCCTCAGTCCCTGCTAGACACAATGGATTTAATAGACTTTTTCATATTCAGAAAATTCTAAAGATTCATCTTTCTGGGGTGTTCTTTCAGTTCCAGGTTCCCCAGTTTGTGTTTGTGGTCTCCTCCAATACAACTTGAAATTCATGGATATATGAAGGTTTATTCTCATCCTGTATTTGAATACCTGGATGCTCACAAAAAAATCTCAGCATCAGTGCCAGGAGCTGAACGTTTTGCAGAAGCTGAATCAGTTAGGTTCTAAATGGATGTACAGTACCAGTTTGTTTTATTTTGAGAACATATAGTTTCAAGTCTTGGTAATAGATTCAGGGAAGAGGCAGAATTTCCTTTGTAATAAAGATCAAGATTTCTTACACAGGTAGAAAGGTCTTGTTGCTTTCTGTTGAGTATCAGTTCACACCCTCTGTTTTTACTCATTTGAAATCTACCTGCTTAATATTTCATTCATGAAGTGGGCAATTAACTACATTTCCCTTAGGTACATTCTGGATACCTGTTGTGTGCATTGGTCTTCAGAAGTGCTGTAGTCTTTTCCAGATTAGGCAGGATTATGTTTCAACAAAGGTCTTGATATTTTGTCAGATCTATTTTTCAGTTTAGCTTCCTGATTTTAGCACCTTTTATAATTTATTCATTATTTTAGAGTGGGCAGTGACAAAGTTACTAGGTATTAGAAAAGTTCACAACATGTCTTAGGATCTCTTTGACCCTGAGGTTTCCATCTGATGTTATCTGAAGGTATGATGATAAAAATTTCAGACTGAAATCTGAAATGTCATTTTTAACTTGGGAAGAGTTTTTTTTTTTTTTTTTTAGAAGTAAAAAGGAATTTTATATCTGGGATATCTATTATTTCAGTTATCCATTTTAACACTAGAATTACCAGAGCCTACGAAAAAACTCGTAGATCCGTCCCACCTTAAATCGCTTCTTAAAACCATTCTCACCTCTACACCAGCGTCTTTTGTTAATCTAAATGTGCTTATAAAAGAAAAGCTGCAAGTAGCCGGCTATTCCATCCCCCACCTACTTAGAATGTGCACAAACTTCTCCCAGCTCATGCCTTGATTGATTATCTGGGAGTGAAGTTGAGTTTTAGAGTGGAAATAATGGATCATTATTTGGAATACACGCATTTCACGTGTGTTCCGTTTCTACAGTAATCTGTGTAAACACATTTTTAAAACAGAAACTTTTTTCATATTGTAGTAGTCAAATGACAAAATGTATGCATAAACTATATAATGTATGAAGCCTGAAGTCCAAATATCAAAGAAACACTTTCACAAAAGGTACAAATATAACAGAACAAGTATGTTTTTATTCAAAAATATAACTGCAGAAAAAAAGCCGCCTTAGCATGCCACATTGACACACAGTCACTACAACTGCCACGGTAGTGTAATGGTATCAGCTGCTGACTAGTAACCAAAAGGTCATGAGTTCGATCCTGCACGACTCAGTTTTGAGAAATAAACTGCTCTTTTTCTAACTATTTTAGAATAAAAACATACATTTGATTTCAGTGTGTAACAGCCAGTGTAATTTATGATACTTGTAAAGGTTAGTATTTTTTTTTTGGTTTTTTTTTTCCACTTTTCATTCTCTCAGTCGTGTTCAGGATCCTTCCCTACCCCCCCAATCCCATCTGACACTGCCGTTTTCACATAAAGATACGCTATAGCTCTGCAGCGTACTTGTGACTGCATTCTCGTACCAATGCTTCCGAACTGAAGTGCCTGCGTGCACTTTTCGTGGCATTACACATCTATTTTTTGAGCATGCCCGTGTCGCTCAAACACAGGAACATATGTTGGTGTACAAGTATAACAAAACAAGTGCACTTTTATTCTAGACTATAAGTGAAGAAAAAATAAAGCAAGTTACAGTAGGCGGTTGATACGACAGCTTGCGTGGTGCAATGCTAAGAACTGCTGTTTTCCGATCCGTGCTATATAAAATCATCACATTCAAATATTAACAATTCCCACACACCCTTCTTAAATTTATGACGTGTACTTGTTGCAGTGTACACATCTCTCTTTGCTATGGTTCCTATTACACTGAATGAGCAGCTGACACTGTACTTTCTTCCCTATATAAATAACATTCAAGCTATAGCGCGTCTCCAAATAAATCACATTTGACCTATAGCACGTCTTTATGTGAAAATGGCAGTGTCAGATGGGGCGGGGGGATCGTGAGCGCGACTGAGAGAATGGAACTGAATTAAAAAAAAAAAAGCTAACCTTTACAATTATCATGCATTTACACTGGCTCTTACAGACTGACTGAAATCAAATGTATGTTTTTATTCTAAAATAGTACAGTACATGCAATATTATTTGAAAACGAACAGAGTCAGATCAGGTTTCAATACACGCTTGACGCTGTTACAGAAGGCGTCAGCTAATTCAGTGCAGCTGTTTCATCGCACTAATGCAATATTATTTGAAAACGAACAGCGTCAGATCGGGCGCATATTCAAACCCGATCTGACACTGTTCGTTTTCAGATAGTATTGCATTAGTGCGATGATTTTTTAACATATATTGTCTCTTACATTCATCTTGCGGTTTGTAATCAGTTACCGCGTGTTTTTTTCCCCGATCTTGCTAGTTCTTACATGTTGCTGTATGGTGGTGTTTCTTTTGTACTCCAGGGGCCTCATGTATGAACTGTGCGTACGCACAGAAATGTTGCGTAAGAACTTTTCCACGTTCAAATCGCGATGTATAAAACCTACACTTGGCGTAAAGCCGCGCACTTTTCCACGGTACCTCATGCCTTGTCGTACGCAAGTTCTCCGCTCGGTTTTGCAAACTGGCGGCACCCAGCGTCAAAGCAATGGTACTGTTCTTGTGTGATTACTCATTATTTTCATGACGCGGCTTTATAAATACACCGAAACTAACCGCATATTGTTTATTAGTGTAATGCATCTGATTGTAATTAACTCGTAACAATATATAATGGTCCAGGGAACAGCCATAGTATTCCAAATACCATAACTGCTTTAGCGTTGTTACTCTCACTTCTTCTTCTTCTTCTTCTTCTTCTTCTTCTTCTTTCAGCTCCTCCCGTTAGGAGTTGCCACAGCAGATCATCTTTTTCCATATTACTCTCACTGCACGACTCGGAGAATTTATATCACTGTATCTGAGTGTGAATCTCAGCAGCAGCTGATCGGAAAGAGAATTATCGGTATACAGCTTTAAGGACACGCTGTCTCAGCCACTGCAAAACGTTTTAAAGCCTTTCCTGTGCAGACCTCGCGGTTCAGAAACAGTTTAATCCCAAGAACTTTAAATGCACTCAATCAATTGCTCCTTGTAGAACGGTTTGTACTTATAAGTACAATCACCCCACTGTAAACTTGCACTACAGTTATAATATCTCACAACCTGGGCCACTTTATAAAGCGCGTATTTACATATGATGACGATATCATTTTTAAGGTGAAATGCAGCAAAATATGTTTGTTAAATTATATACATAAAACTTTAACTTCATTTAAATAATCTATATTCTTCACTGGGAGGTCGTGAAGGATAGAATAATTAAACATGTACTACGAATATATTTCAATGTTCTTTAAACGTTTTGAAGAATCGGCGCTAAACTTACAGATGGCTTAACGTCTATTACAGAGCTGATTGTATGACGATCGGTTACTTGGGGAAAGAAAAGCAAGGACTGCAGTGACGGCTACGCCAATATATATTGAATATAAAACAGAAAGAGAAAATAACACAGCTAAAAAAAAAGATAAATGCTTGTCATGAGCACGAGGCTCATGAAACACATGTTTAATAATGTGCTTTAGCTCCTATCATCATGAAAATGACATCACGTATACATCTCAGTATTTTAGTTATTCAGAGAGCTGTAATATCACAAATGTAATGGACTCTGTGTCCAGTTGGAGGAAGAGAGCCAGTTTAAGAAGCAAGTAGTGATTCACACACACAGATCACATACGAGTAGAAGATCAAATACAAAACAAAGCATTTAACGTGCTACTTTAATTACGATGTGATTTGAGAAACTGGTTGATTAAACGATTTTAAGATGAAGTTTATAATGTTCTACTAAATGACAAAATAAACTACGTGATTAAAGTGGAAATGTCGAGATTGAAGTTGACATTTTGTGCTTTTTCCCCACTGTGTGCCTTTTTTCTCTGTACCCTAATAAACTTTCATATGACACTCAGACAGTGGGCTTACAACTCGTCTTTTCACGGCAACTTTGATATGTGACTTCTTTTTATTTCCGGCACTGTGCGATTTTGTGAATGTGAGCTTTCAAGTTTCTCCAACACGCTATGTCACTCGATCAACTTCATTTTGTTGGATTATACCACTGTTTATTTGAACAAATAGTATGTTTTTCCTTTGCCTCCACTTGGTATTCGCTGAAATTCTTATATTTTCCCCGTGCTTTTCACAGAAGGCTGCGCTTAAGGGCGATTTATATTGATTTGCATATTCAAATAGGCGTAATTCTGGGAGGATTTGGGGCGTTACATAATGCGCGTGCACGAGCGTTAGTTTTCACGCTGATCGGGATTTATGTAATGGAAGAATGTGGAAGTTGGAGTACGCACAGATTCCTGCATCTGGATTTTTCTGTGCGTAAGCACATTTCGGCTTTTGTGCTTACGCCATGTTATAGTGCGAGTTCTACGCACGGCGTTATACATGAGGCCCCAGGACATGCAGAGGACAGAATAGTACAGAGCAGTAAATTCAGCGCTATATGCAATCAGACAGGCAGAGAAGGCACTAGATATATAAATAAACTGGGAAGGCACTGTATAATAGATGTGTAAAAAACAGCTAAGGGGATAGATATATAGATAGATAGGAAGGAAAGGCACTATATGATAGGCAGACAGGGAAGCTCCTATATGATAGTAAAATTACTGTCATTACTATATAGATAGACGGGGAGTTCAGGCAGGCAGAACAGCGAAGGTTAAAAAGAAATAAATACATTTTCTCCCCAGTGTAGAATCGAACTCAGATCTCTTGAGGTGCACTAAGTCTGCTGCGCTCTAAGTGATGAAATGTTACCAGTATGCCACAGAAGCAGTTGTAAAACTCTTGAACCTTTTATGAAAGTGTTTATTTGATCTTTGGCCTTCAGGCTTCACACATTTTATAGTTTATGCCTATATTTTGTAACATTTATTACTAAAATATGAAAAAGTTTCTGTTTTAACATTGTGTTTACACAGATTACTGTAGAAATGGAACACACATTAAATGCGTGTGTTCCAAATAACAATCTATTATTTCCACTCTAAAACTCCACTTCACTCCCAGATAATCGAGGCATGAGCTGGTAGAAGTTCGTGCACATTCTAAGTCGGTGGGGGGGATGGAATAGCTGGCTGCTTCCAGTTTGTTTTTATCGGCACATTTACAGGACAAAGGAGACTGGTGGAGAGGTGGTAATTCTAATGTTAATTGCTAGAAGTGTCTCAACTTGTCATCTTTCTGTGAAAAGTTCATAGTCATACTACAACTCTAGTCTAAGAGTATGTAAATATTGTATTTATTTGCACATTGATTTGTTTTTCTTTTCCTCCTTATGACAATATATTCAGACAAGCTTGATGTCTTTGGCATACTACATTTTGATAGTAATGTGTGTGTGTGACCTTGTGCTACTAAACAAGGAATTTTCAAAAAAATTAACTGACGTTTAAAAACCAGACCTTGAAATCTAGAGTCCTTAAAAATTTGAATCTGTAATATCTGTAATCACAGATGACGTTTCACAGCTGATATTGGAGCAGCAACATGCTATCAGTAATTATTGTTTGGTTATATATCTTTTTCTGGCATCTTATGATGCTTAAGAAAGAAAATACTGGCAATAGAGTATCATTGAGTATACGGTAATCATTAATTAAAGTGAGTTTTTTTTTATTTTTAGTTTTACATATTTAGATTTTATTTTGCCTACCATTTAATGTTCCCAGAATATACTAATAAAATGGAACTCAAGCTTATGCTTACAATGAACAATTAAATTCAAAACTTTAAAAAGGGCATTCAGTGTATGAATATATTAAACAAAGTATAGTTTGATTCCACACTGGATATTCCTTATGGAATACGTTGTCACATATAAATTGGTTTATCCCCTTGATTTGTTCTAAATAGTAACTTTATTTATTAATAAATGTTCTTTTCTTTCTTTCTTTTTTTAAAGGGAGGAAGTAAATGAAAAAATGAGAGACACTCCTGATGGAACATTTCTGGTTCGAGATGCCTCCAGTAAAATTCAAGGAGAGTATACACTAACACTCAGGTAAATAAGAATATCAAGAACAAAACGTACATTAAAGATGTTCAGGTTCAGAATCTGGAACCTTGGGTGGAATTACTTACATTGTATACAAAGTAGGAGTTAATTATTGTTGAGAAATGACCCGGGGTCATGCCAGGTACACAAAAAGTGGCATCTTTGGTTACATCTTGCTCAGCAAAATAAGTAAAACATTAAAAAAAAAAAAATACCACAAAATTGCAGACGTACTGAGCTTATCCTCAATGAAGGATGCTATACAAAAATAAATTTAATTGATATTAAGGGAATTGAAATTCAGTGCAGTATCTATAAATGGGATAGGATGGGAAGAATTATTTTCTCTTATATGTAACATCTAAAAGTGGACAGACACAATTCAGTTCAGTAGTTTAAGCTTAACTTAGTAAATGATAATATTAGATTTAGCTCCATTTTACCCCCAGCTGGATTTCTTTTATGGTTTGCTGTTCATGGCATTTTTAAAAGATTCACCTGTAGTATTTGCATTGATTTTTGTCTGCCTGTTATAGTATTCATGCATTCAATCTTCAAAAATTAAAAGGACCTGCAAAAATTTAGAACCAGAAATAAGTATTACTGTCTAATGAGGATTGATCTCTCTCTTTAACTTTAGAAATTAGGCAGGAACTAAACGTGAATTAATCTTTAGGGAATATTTATACAGACCCTCAAAACCCTTTTCTGAATTTCTTTATAAAATAACACAATTATCAATCATCTTTAAAGTAAAATCTGTTTACCTCTACAAAGATTTAAATAATAGTAAAAGTAATCAATTAACATTTACTGAAAAAGCAGTGTTGGCATTGGTATGGTTAGACTTGAAAACAAGAGTATTCTAAGAAACACTATTTGAGGAGGAAGTAACAATATATATTGATACAGGCATCAGGGCTATGGTATTTATACAAGAATGCTTTTTTATTAACTTGTGAAGTTGTTATTCGTGTTGGTAAGTAGGATAGTAGCAATATTGAGGCACTTAGAGTAACACTTCCTGGGGTTTGCCTTGCAGTTTCCTTTCATGCCACTAAGTACAGTAGAGTAATACAGATAGTGATAACTTGCGACTAATGTTACGGCTGTCAATTTTTTGTGGCTACAGATTCCCTTCTATTACCTTGTATTGCAATATGTTTTATATCCACAAGATGGAGTAAAGAGCTGAGGAAAATGAAGTGCCCAATAAATAAAAAGAATGTTTTATTTATGTTGAGGTGGCCTTCTGGTGTCTTAGAATTATGCTTCACTGCTAATCAACTTATAAATCAGGGTTATAGCTTAAGGGGAGTAATATATAGGTGGCAGGTTAAGCTAAAGTTGATGAAGAATGTTTATTTTTACAGTAACATTTCTGCAACATGAGGTTGATTATTATTTACATGAGCTACTTTGTCTTCTTTTGAAGCAATTATACTGTATGTTTTTCATTTCAAACTTGATTTTTTACAGTTACTTTTGAACCTGCATTAGTAATGCATCACTTATCACTTGGATTTGAGTGCTTTCTTTTGTCACCTCTTCAGTTCTAACTGAATTATTAGGGAAATGTTCAGATCTGTAATAGAGTTCATACTTGTTGCACACTGGCTCTTCATGCAAAATCAACTTGTCTGTCATTATTTCTGTGAAGCAGCTTGTCATATTACTCGCACATTAATTTTATTAGCCCATGTAATCCAGTTCAGTTTGGGGTATTGTAACATATTCTGCAAGTCAGGAACCAATCTTAGAGTGGAAGGTTAGAAGGCACACCAAGGGGATTACATTTTTTCCAAGTGGAAACTCTGCCCTGTACTTATATGTTTTACTTTGTTCAACCATAAATGCATACGGTATCAATAATAAATAGCGTTTGATTCAAGTTAAACATGCAGTCGGTGCTGGCCATTCATAAGGCACAAACACGCCAATAATACCAATTATAGTTTTAACCCTGAACACTTTATAACAGTCCCTGCTTGTCTAGCATGAAACACAACTAGATATATTTATCAGCTTCCCAGTGCTAAGTAAGCACGTTTAGAAAATGCATGGTTAAATGGAGCACATTTCGTTTTAGCTCACTCATCTCCCTTGTGCAAATAAATAATATAAGAATAGGCTAGTTATAGCATAGTGGCCAATGACAGGTCCATCAGTAAATAACATTCCATACAAATAAGTCAAGTTTTACAAGACTTAGTTCAAAAAAAAAAAGAAGGAAAAAAAGGGGAGAGAATCCTCTTCCTCAATTAAAATGCTTATTCTAAAATTTTATTGATTAAATCCTGCCAGGTTTTGAAAGTTTTATACAGATCCTCTAAGTGAGAATTTGATGTTTTCCAATTTCAAATAGTATATAACATCAGTTACTCACTGACTTAGAATAGGTGAGTTAGGATTCTTCCAGTTGAGCAAGATAAGTCTACGTGCCAGTAGTTGTAGTAAAATCAAATTACTTTTTGTTTGTCCTTCTCCACTTTAAGCCCATCTGAAAGTACACCAAACACAGCTCTTAGTGGATTAGGAGGGATTGTGACTCCAAGGCTGTCTGAAAGGCATTTAAAGATTTTGGTTCAGAATAATGTTAATTTGGTACAGGCCCAAAATGTGTGACCCAGTGAGGCTGGAACTTAATTGCAAAGTTTGCAGGTTGGATCTTGTCCTGGAAACATTTTGGACAATTGTAAACGAGACAGATGCGTTCAATATATAATTTTAAGTTGAATAATTGTATGCTTTGCACATATGGAGCTCGAGTGAGTTCTGTGCATTGCTATTTTCCACTCCTTTACTGAGATGTCGAGTGAGAGATCCTTTTCCCACTGTACATTTGGATCTTTGGAAGGGAGGGAGTGTAAAATGGTTTTATATATTACAGAGATGCTGTCCGAGTCCTCAAGACTGATCAATATTTTTTTTCCAGCATAGAGGTAGATGGGAGGTGAGGAAAATTAGGCAGGTTTTGTTTAACAAAGTTTCTAATTTGAAGGTAGTGGAAAAAAATATGTTGCTGGATAGTTAAATTTGGAGTGTAATTGTTCGTCGGATGCAAAGATGTTGTCTATGTACAGATCTCCAAGTGATTTAATCCTGAATATTTTCCAGACATTAAAAACTGCATACGTTTGAGAGGGTGGAAAAAGGTGGTTACACCCAGAGTACACACTTTTAATTGTGTATATGAGTATTATGAAATTAATATGTATACTTATATTTACATACCTTTTTCTTTCAGGAAAGGTGGTAACAACAAGCTGATAAAAATTTTCCACCGGGATGGCAAATATGGCTTCTCTGAGCCACTAACATTCCCATCTGTTGTGGATCTAATCAACCACTACAGACATGAGTCTCTTGCCCAGTACAATGCTAAGCTGGATACCAGGCTGCTTTACCCTGTGTCTAAATACCAGCAGGTAAGGAGTGAGTTTGAAAATTTGTCATTTGAAAGAATCCAGTTTGGCCCCAATCTAAGTGCTGATTTACTTTTTAAATTAACAGCTTTGTAAATGTCCGTCACTAGTACATTCTCATGCACTTCAAAAACATACTGATTGTTTTTGAAGCGTAGTTATTGTGGAGCTGAAGCTGCTCTGGATTCTTCATGTAATTATGCATACAGATTTAGAAGCCATTGTGTGGTTTGCAGTAGGTTGCTTTCCAACCTGTACACATTTCTGAAGATTGCAATTTAATATCTGGTGCTGTCTCAAAGCAAATGTATTGTTTGGGTAGGTTTTAATTTTTTTTACTGATAGTTGTTAAGAAGCAGGAACAGTGTGCAGATAGTAAAAGGCTTTGTACAGAAGAATGAAAGAACCCATGAATAACTAAACATATGTCATTTGAACAGCATAAAACTGCCAGATATTAGAAAAAAAGTGAACAGCACTACATGACATCAGTTACGCTTAAGTCACAATTAGAGGAAGGTATGTGGCAAACACTGCATTATCTGCTTAAGAAATCCTTGTAACGAATATGTATATATGTATTTCTACATTTTGAAATAAGCGTGTATGAAGTGTTAAACTGATGAGACATCAAAAAAATTAGGAAGAAAAGTAAGTTACTAGCAGTTCAATAGTGTGACACACATGCAAATCCATAAACCATGTGAGAGGAGCAATGCTGCAGGCAATGCCACCCATATTCAATATCAATAAAAATAAATCTAAATCAGTTATAGTGTAGTAAAGAGGAATAAATGCTCAACAATCGCAGCCTTTCAATACCTCACACACACACACAGGTGTGCCATATGGATTAATTTGATTCACAGTTGTTTATTGGTTTTGACCCAAAATTGTCTGCACACTTACTTTTGCACCTAGGCGTGGTAGGAAGTCCCAAAGTTGATTGGAACTTATCCAGATCTACATCTTGCTACACTAATAGGATCGGTTTGACTAGATTCCAGTATGATAGATATTTGCATAGACATTTTTTAGAATTTGTTATAAAACAAAGCTGCTTATTTTGGAATTTTTGCCTCAACTCAGGAATATTCATTCCTTCTAAACTATCCTCTAAAATTATCCCATATCATTTGTCACCAGTTTTCAGAATGGTTCTTCACAGCACTCTGAACTATGAATGTTCCATTTTGGCTTCAGTCAGAACATCTTTTTTTTTCTCACCTACAAAACAAACCCTCTGCCTCTGCACTAACAACTCAGAACTAGAGTATTCAGTTATATGTACATACACAATTTTTATATACAATATGTATATATATATATGTATGTGTGTGTGTGTGTGTGTATATATATATATATATATATATATATATAATGTGTATGTATGTATGTATGTAGTGTGTGTGTGTTTTTGTCTCTTGGATGGTCTTAGCTTTAATAAAGTTCTTGCTTAACGTATAAGCTGATTATCATGTTTGAAAATGCAGTTGTTAAAGCTCTATCCTGTTCATCCTCCAGAAGCTAGCAGCAATGCTCAGGGCTTTTGGAGTAAACACTAAGCTGTGCAACTGGATCCTGGATGTCTTGACTAGTAAATCATCAGGCTTGGCAAAATGCATATTTAACAGTCTCACTTTAAACACTTAACAAATTTCTGTTTTCTCTAGTGTATGCACATGTGTGTTGTCAGTCCCCTTAGAGGCTTTATCATAAAGTATCTTGTACACACAACAGTAATAAATTTGATTGGTAAGACTGATAAGATATGGAGGTGGTTACATTTCTCATTGAATAGTACAATAATACATTCTCCTGCAACATCAGCAAAGCAAACAGATTTGTAGATTTAAGGTGAGTTTACAGGATTAATGTAAAGAGCAAGTGGCAATAAATTATTATATATTTTGGAGGATCAAATCACTGAGAACATCTCATGGTTCCTGGAGCCCACTTATGTAAAGAGGACTCAATGGTTGTAGCACTTTTTGAGGCTGCTGAGGAAAGGTAATCCCCAGAACCTCAATAACATCTCCAGATAAACCATGGAAGCTTGCTGATTATGTGCATCACAGTCTGTAAAGGTAGCTGCTCTGTGTTAGATGATTAAAACTGAGCAGACCATCATCAAAAACCAAAAAATATATAGGTGGTGCTGGATTAAAAGGTTGATTCCTCTGGAGAACACATTTTATCAGAAATTTTGATTCCAAGAAAAAATAAGTAAATATAATAGACTCAAAACTGATTCAAACTGAACATAAATATGTCTTCAGATAGAAGGAATCATGCAGAAAGTTGAAGAAATATGAAATTATCTTTTATTGAATTTATCGTGTTTAATCACTTAATTATGCTGACATATTTCATTAATTCAGCTGAACTGAAAAAGTTTTGCTGCTAATTTTCATTTGCACTGATACTTCACTGACTGGACTAATATTAGCATGGTAGAAGTCCAACTGTGAATGTAGGAAATTAATCTTTAGCTACAGGATGAAATTCAGTTCTTCCATATGCTTGAATTATGTTTTCCGCCAGCTGGACGTAGTTTGGTGCTCTGTAGTTGCCAAGAAAATTCTCAACAACACCCTTGAAGGCCTTCCATGCGATTTCTTCCAGCCCCACTAGAAGTACAAGTCCTTTACCTTCCTTGTTCATTGTTTTTCACTACTCCAAGTTCCATATGAAGTGGAAGCAAAAATTATCTTTGTTGGGTTAACCAATGGTTTGTGTGTCATAATTTTCTTTCCTGGAAAGAAATGCCTGTGGAGCAGCCAAGTACTGTTGTGAGATTCTTGAGCATATCACACAACAGTACTTTTAATATCTGAGCAGCATTCCTAGTAGCAGTGCCTTTACTGGTACATTACCACAATATTATATAACATTTGAAGATTGAATATAACATTTCAAGGTGCGATCAATAGAAAATCCATGAGATATACCGAAAAGTATTCTGGATCTTCATTGTCAAGGTTTTTTTCCCCCAGGAATGTGTCTTATGAAAATGTTCCTATTGTGGTTCTATCTATACTGAAATCACTACTGTTACTTAAATCTCTGTACATTTTTTCCCCAAAGGCTGTTGCCTTTAAATGATGCTTCACAGAAAGTCTCCAAGTGCTGCTAACAACTTGCATTCTGCTACTATTTTATTATTAGAGCTAGAATTTAAATAATGGGCTTTTTGGCATCTCATTTGCAGCACATTTTTCTCTGATTTTTCCAGGATCAGGTTGTGAAGGAAGACAGCATTGAAGCAGTAGGGGAACAACTTAAGGTATACCACAAGCAGTTCCAGGAGAAGAGCACAAAGTATGACATACTGTATGAGGACTATACACGTACATCTCAGGTACTCATACTTCAGTGTCATTTAAGTTGTTTTATAAATTTTAAATACATACTTATGTGTTTAGATGACCCAAATAGTACCTTAAAAGAGGAGCAGATTTGAGTCTTTTATTTAGGTCCTTGATTTGGTCATCTGTGATCTTTCTGCCTATATTAAAACACTGTATTTACTGTACAGTGTACTGTAGTGATGTGTCTGTTTTAAACATTTAACTATATAAAGATTAAAGGTGTCAGCCTCTAAATTATTTTTCCATTTATTTTTAAAATGCATTTCATTTGTATTTTAAATACATGTTGTTTGAAACATTTACTGTATCTTCTCCTTCTTTGGCTTTACACTTGACTGTTTTTTTTTTAATCTAGAAAGATCCTAATACCTTCTTCTTCTTCCGGCTGCTCCTGTTAGGGGTTGCCACAGCAGATCATCTTTTTCCATATCTTTCTATCCTCTGCATTTTGCTCTGTTACACCCACCACCTTCATGTCCTCTCTTACCACATCCATAAACCTCCTCTTGGGCCTTCCTGTTTTCCTTTTTCCTGGCAGCTCTATCTTTAGCATCCTTCTCCCAATATACCCAGTGTCTCTCCTCTGCACATGTTCAAACCAATGCAATCTCGCCTCTCTGACTTTGTCTCCCAACTGTCCAACTTGAGCTGACCCTTTAATGTACTTATTTCTAATCCTGTCCATCCTCATCACACCCAGTGCAAATCTTAGCACCTTTAACTCTGCCACCTCCAGCTCTTCTGGTCAGTGCCACCCTCTACAACCTATATAACATAGCTGGTCTCACTACTGTCCTGTAGACCTTCCCTTTCACTCTTGCTGATACCTGTCTGTCACAAATTACTCCTGACACTCTTTTCCACCCTGCCTGCACTCTCTTTTTCACCTCTCTTCCATACTCCCCGTAACTCTGTACTGTTGATCCCAAGTATTTAAACTCATCCACTTTCGCCAACTGTACTCCATGCATCCTCACCATTCCACTGACAACCCTCTCATTTACACACATGTACTGTATTCTGTACTTTCGCTGCAGGTCACAGTTTCATCGGCAAATATCATTGTCTACAGGTACTCCTATCTGATCTCGTCTGTCAATCTGTCCACATCATTGCAAATAAGAAAGGGCTCAGAGACGATTCCTGATGTAATTCCACCTCCACGTTGAATGCATCAGTCAGTCCTGCCGCAGACCTCACCACTGTCACACTTCCCTTGTACATATCCTGTACAACTCTTACATACTTCTTTGCCACTCCCGATTTCCTCATACAATACCACAACTCCTCTCGAGGTACCCTGTCATATGCTTTCTCCAGGTCCACAAAGACACAATGCAACTCCTTCTGGCCTTTTGTATAATTTTCCATCAACATCCTCAGAGCAAACATCACATCTGTGGTGCTCTTTCTTGGCATGAAACCATACTGCTGCTCACTAATCATCACCTCACTTCTTAACCTAGCTTCCACTACTCTTTCCCATAACTTCATGCTGTGGCTCATCAATTTTATGCCCCTGTAGTTACTATAGTTCTGCATGTCCCCCTTATTCTCAAATATTGGCACCAGTACACTTCTTATCCACTCCTCAGGCATCATCTCACTTTCCATGATTAAATTAAACAATCTGGTTAAAAACTCTACTGCCATCTCTCCTAAACACTTCCATGCTTCCATATTTATGTCATCTGGACCAACGGCTTTTCCATTTTTCATCCTCTTCATAGTTGTCCTTACTTCCTCCTTGCTAATCTTTTGCACTTACTGATTCACTATCTCCACATCATCCAACCTATTCTCTCTCTCGTTCTCTTCATTCATCAACCTCTCAAAATACTCCTTCCATCTGCTCAACACCCTCTCCTCGCTTGTGAGTACGTTTCCATCTTTATCCTTTATCACCCTAACCTGCTGCACATCTTTCCCAGCTCAGTCCCTCTGTCTAGCCAATTGGTACAGGTTATTTTCTTCCCCCTTAGTGTCCAACCTCTCATGGAACTCATCATGTGCCTTTTCTGTAGCCTTCGCCACCTCTCTCTTCACCTTGTGCCTTATCTCCTTGTACTCTTGTCTACTTTCTGCATCTCTCTGACTATCCCACTTTTTCACCCTTTCCTCTTCCTCTGTATACTCTCCTGTACTTCCCTGTTCCACCACCAGGTTTCCTTTTCCTCCTTCCTCTGTCCAGATGTCACGACAAGCACCCTTCTTGCTGTCACCCTTACTATATCTACTATAGTTGCCCAACTGTCTGGTAACTCTTTACTGCCACCCAGTGCCTGTCTCACCTCCTCCTTAAACTCAACCTTGCAGTCTTCCTTTTTCAACTTCCACCATTTGAACCTTGGCTATGCCATCGCTCTCTTCCTCTTCTTGATCTCCAACATCATCCTGCAGACAACCAGCTTATGCTGCTTAACTACAATTTCCCCTGCCACCACTTTGCAGTCTTCAGTCTCCTTCAGATTGATTCTTTTACATAGGATGCATACTGCCCATGTGCATCTTCCTTCACTCTTGTACATCACCCTATGTTCCACCCTCTTCTTAAAATACTTATTCACCAGAGCCATGTCCGTCCTTTTGGGAAAATCCACTATCATCTGACCTTCTTCATTCCTCTCCTTGACACCATGCCTCATCTCCTCTGTTCCCTTCACCGTTCCCTTGTCCATTGAAATCTGCTCCAATCACCACTTTCTGTCCCTTGGGTACACTGTTCATCACTTCATCCAACTCACTTCAGAAATCTTCTTTCTCATCCATTGCACACCCAACTTGTGGGGCATATGCACTAACAACATTCATCATCACACCTCCAATTTCCAGCTTCATAATCATCACTCTCTCTGACACTCTTTTCACTTCCAAAACACTCTGATGTACTGTTCCTTTAGGATAAACCCTACCCCATTTCTCCTCCCATCCACACCATGATAGAACAATTTGAATCCACCTCTGATCCAGCTGGCCTTACACCCTTCCGTTGCACACACAATATATCAAACTTCCTTCTCGCCATCATATCTGCTAACTCTCTCCCCTTACCAGTCATACTGCCAACATTCAAAGTTCCTACCCTCCAATCCACTCTCTTTACCTTCCTAGTCTCCTCCTGCCTCTGAACATGTCTCCCCCCTCCTCTTTTCCTTCTTCGGCTAGGCTTTATTTATATTAATCAGTTTATTCCTTGTTTTCTGTGTGTTTTAACAAATCTGCAAATTTGTGTACTAACTTGTCATGGCACTCTGTGTCTGCACTCAGTGAAGAGTGACATACAAAAATGAATTGAATAATATTCTCTTATTATTTATGATATAGTTAACTTCCCCACTTTACCTTGTAGCTGCAGTCACCTAAATAAGTATAATGCAGTATTTGTTATGGTTGTTTATATAGGAGTTGCAAATGAAGAGAACTGCAATTGAAGCTTTTAATGAAACAATTAAAATCTTTGAGGAGCAATGCCAGACCCAGGAACGCTACAGTAAGGAGTATATTGAAAAGTTCCGACAGGAAGGCAATGACAAAGAGATCCAAAGGTAAATTTTTTATAATTGAATGTTTGAAATAGCCATGAAAGAGAAGGAATCTTCATTGTTAAGCATGCTAAGGAGTGAAAGTCAACTTCTGTCCAGCTTTCTATTCATAATACTGTTCTTTTGACTAGAATAATTTTCATTTTTCATTTACTAATGTAATATAACAGGTTTTAAGTCAAACATGCTTCATGAGAATCATTCCTTGCTAATATTGTATATAGATTGCAATTTGCTTACCTGCATTATAAAATAGTCTATGAAATGGAAAAAAGTATATCTTGTTTTAAAACATAAAAATTTATAAAGAAAGTTAGAGAAAACAGTCTTTTGGCTGTTGAGACTTTATCCTTTGGGTCCATCAGAGCCTTTATCCTTTGGGTCCATCATAAGATATGTAAGTGTTGCATTTTTCTTCTTTATTTTAGTTATCATGCTAGTTAGGTATTCATTTGTCATTGTAAAAGACTATACTTGGACATTGGATGTATTCATTGAAATGAGTTAATTCCTTGAAATTTTGACAAAAGGAAGCACTTAAAATGTGCCGATTGTTTTTATTATTTATGCAAAATAGAAGTTTTGGGTAAATTTGTTTTCATGTTGTTTTGGTTATTGTCATTTTGCATGTACTTTCACAGTAATAAACATCTCACCATCCAAAGACTTAGGCTTGGGAAATTTTCTTGTTTTGAACACTGTATACAGTCATGTGGAAAAAGTACACTGTATTTCAATTATGTGATTTTTATATATCAGGACATAGGTTTAATCCTTACCAAATTCTACAGTTTTATAGTCATAACCTTAACATAATATGTTTGCATTTATCATTTTTTATTGAACAAAATTAAGCCAACAATCAAGAAGCTACAATATGTGCAACATGGTAGTACACTGAATGTATGCTGCTAATGTTAAATGAATGATGGGATTGTTTTGAAGTTGGTTTATCAAATTTCTTTTTCATGTGCAACTGGGTAGTGATTTTCTTATTTATGTTGACAACTGTATAATATAGCATAAGTGGTTTTTTTTTACAATTTCTCATGAAAAGTAGTTGTACAATTTGCATCTGATTGTCTTATGGAAAAAAATGGGATGTAGATTTCATGAAACCATTCTCAGAAACCATAGTGTATAAGTTTCCATATGTGGGCACCACCCTTGCATATCAAAATAAATCTGGTTGCTTCTTAGAAGAGGATGAATTCTTAACTTATGGCAGTATGCTAATTTACCTTCTTTTTAGAATCCTGCACAACTCAGAGAAACTTAAGTCTCGGATCAATGAAATCCACGATAGCAAAATGAAGCTAGAGCAGGATTTAAAGAAACAAGCTTCAGAGCACCGAGAGATAGACAAAATGATGAACAGCCTCAAACCAGACCTGATGCAGCTGCGCAAGATCCGTGATCAGTACCTTGTGTAAGTGCTTCATCCATATGCAAAAATACATTTCCCATGAGAAAAAGAAAAACGTCCTGATAATTATTAGTCTTTCTCTAAAACTGAAAAATATCCAAAGTCAGTTGATAGTTGCCATATAGTACAATATAGCACTTGAGATCTGTTCTGAATTACACTTAATTCAGGTGGATCTGCAATATAAACCTTCAAAATTAAGTGGTCATCTTTGTAATTTTACATTGTTTAAAGTTGTTAGATTAATTGTAAGCATTGTGTTTTTTGCCTTTTTTCATCTTGTAGGTGGCTAACACAGAAAGGAACACGACAGAGAAAGATCAATGAATGGTTGGAGCTTAAGAATGAAATTGAAGAGTAAGTATAAAGTATTTAATTGAAAACTGGAACCAGAAAAATAGTTTGACAATGAGACAATTGCCTTTCTGTTATTAATTTATAAAATACTAGCACAATATCTGCGCTTTACAGCGGAGAAGCAGTGTGTTAAAGAAGTTATGAAAAAGAAAAGGAAACATTTTAAAAATAACGTAACATGATTGCCAATGTAATTGTTTTGTGACTGTTATGAGTGTTGCTGTCATCAAGGATTTGATTATCATTATTTCTTTCAATCAGGTTCGTATTTGGAGGATGTGTTGTGTTCAAGTTACATTCCGTGTTTGTCTAGTCTATCTCTGACCATCTCATCTTCGTTGTCAACTGTTGCAAAGATAACAGGCTTCATTCATCGAAATGACCATTAACCAAATCGGTACTCGTAAATCTAAGATGTTTAACAGGCATTCCCGGTATTAAGTTGTGGATTTGCCTGCGAATATTTAGCGGCAGCGTGTCTATGAACGTAATTTAAACTTAAGCTTTACACCTTGCTTTCCTATCGATATGTCTACAAAGGCTTGTTCAGCTTCAGAGGGCTGTTCCTTTCCTACTGCATCAATAAGCAGCTCGTCTTCCTCTTTATCTGAGACATCACACACTGCATTCACAGGTTTACCTTTCCCAGTCCTGCAAAGTCAGTTCACGTGAGCCGCTTGAAGTATATGCATCGAAGGTTCTCAGCTGTGCTTGTGCTATCTCGTGCGATCTTGCGATGTCCACGGCTTTATTTAATGTTAGCTCAGACCCGGCACTTAAAAGTTTCTCTCGCACATTTGCTGAGTTTGTGCCAAACACTATTCTATCCCTGACCATCTCATCTTCATTTGCATAAGCACAGTCCTTCACCAGCAATTTTAACTCCGTTACAGTTAATTTTAGCTCAGTTACAAAGTGATTAAAAGTCTCGTTTATACACTGCGTCTTCTCGCCTTCATCGTAGGCATAACAAACCCGCCTGTCTATGAACTTAATTTAAACTTAAGGTTTACACCGTGATTTGTTTCCGCAGTAGCTGCACTTATGAATATGCTTGTATGCATCACTCGCTTCATATTCTTTTGCTGCCTTCTCAATTGTGTAATGCGTTTTTTGTTCAGCGCTCTTTGGAGCTCTTGCTTTTTCTCTGCGTACTGCGTTCACAGTCAGTTCATATGAGCCGCTCGGAGTACATGCATCGAAGGTTCTCAGCTGTGCTTGTGCTCTCTCGTGTGATCTTGCGATGTCCACGGCTTTATTTAATGCTAGCTGACCCGTACACTTAAAAGTTTCTCTCGCACTTTTGCTGAGTTTGTGCCAAACACTAGTCTATCCCTGACCATCTCATCTTCGTTTGCATAAGCACAGTCCTTCACCCGCGAATATTTAGCGGCAGCATGTCTATTGGATTGCTGCTGATGGACGGCCTTATATGGGCAGGCACTCAATTACGTGGGAGGTGTGATGATGGGGGACGCAACTCCGCCTCTCATGGCGACCGAGCTGCAGGCTATGGCCGTATATATATGTATGTAAGTAGGTTCCAGTTATGACCGTTACGCGTAGAATTTCGAAACAAAACCTATGGCGTTATTTCAGTGCCACTATTCTGAGCATCGTAAAAAATATTGCAAGTGCAAGTGTTGCATTTTGAGGAGAAATTTATTTTGAGCGTACAAAAGCTGAATTTGAGTGAACAAAATTCATTGCTGCGTGCAAAAATGTATTTCAGTGTTTGCACTTATCCATATACACACACACAATAGCACCCCCTATCGCTCAGTTTTTCATTTGCGCTTGCTCGCAATGTGTTGCTTGCGCTCACAACATTCTCTGCTGCAAGCGCTTAACTCTCTGTACACCGTTATAAGTGTGCCACAAAACCAACCAATCACAGACTTGGTTTCAAAAATTCTGATTGGCTCTTACGGTCTCCAATCAGCTCGCTAGCTGCTGCATTCCGGAAACAGTCCAAAATGTAGCTAAATCCAGCTAAACTCAATTAAACCCCAATTTGCGGATAATATCTTTAATTATTTTATTTTAAAATATATTATTTGTTAAGACTATCATTGGTGTAGTATAATGTAGTTGCATTATACAACCATGCCAACTGACTGTTTCCGGAATGCAGCAGCTAGCGAGCTGATTGGAGACCGTAAGAGCCAATCAGAATTTTTGAAACCAAGTCTGTGATTGGTTGGTTTTGTGGCACACTTATAACGGTGTACAGAGAGTTGAGCGCTCGCAGCAGAGAATGTTGTGAGCGCTAGCAACACATTGCGAGCAAGCGCAAATGAAAAACTGAGCGAGAGGGGTGCTATTGTGTGTGTGTATATGGATAAGCAAACACTGAAATACATTTTTGCACGCAGCAATGAATTTTGTTCACTCAAATTCAGCTTTTGTACGCTCAAAATAAATTTCTCTTCAAAATGCAACACTTGCACTTGCAATCTTTTTTTACGTGCGCTCAATATTTTTTTACGTGTGCTCAGAATAGTGGCACTGAAATAACGCCATAAAAACCTGCTTAACTTTTGTAAGTAAGCTGTAAGGAATGAGCCTGCAAAAATTTCAGCCTTCTACCTACACGGGAAGTTGGAGAATTAGTGATGAGTGAGTGAGTGAGTAAGTCAGTCAGTCAGTGAGGGCTTTGCCTTTTATTAGTATAGATTTAATGAATAATGGTACACATTATTTTTACTAAACTTTTGAAATAAAGTAGATACAGTAATCCCTCCTCGATTGCAGGGGTTGCGTTCCAGAACCCCCCGATATAGATGAAAATCCGCGAAGTAGAAACCATATGTTTGCATGGTTATTTTTATATATTTTAATCCCTTATAAACTCTCCCACACTGTTAACATTATTAGAGCTCTCTAGACATGAAACAACACCCTTTAGTCAAAAGTTTAAACTGTGCTCCATGACAAGACAGAGATGACAGTTCTTTCTCACAATTAAAAGAATGCAAACATATCTTCCTTTTCAAAGAATGCGTGTCAGGAGCAGAGAATATCAGAGGGAGAGGGAGAGCGAGAGAAAAGCAAACAATCAAAAAATCAATACGTGCTTTTGGGCTTTTAAGTATGCCGAAGCACCGCAATAAAGCGGCATTTTTTTAGAGGTGCGTCCGTATCCTCTAGGCAAACAGCCTCTGTGCAAACAGCCCCTCTGCTCACACCCCCTCCATCAGGCGCAGAGAATGTCAGAGAGAGTGAGAGAGACTGAGAAAAGCAAACAATCAATCACAGCGCGGGAAGCATATTGTATATCATTGAGAAGTTTTATTTAATACGTAATACGTGCTCTGATTGGGTAGCTTCTAAGCCATCCGCCAATAGCGTCCCTTGTATGAAATCAACTGGGTAAACAAACTGAGGAAGCATGTACCATAAATTAAAAGACCCATTGTCAGCAGAAATCTGCGAACCAGCGAAAAATCCGTGATTATATATTTAGATATGCTTACATTTAAAATCCGCAATGAAGTGAAGCTGCGAAAGTCGAAGCGCGATATAGCGAGGGATCACTGTATATGGTGTGAACAGGTATTAAGTGAAGAGTGACAGAAATCAGCATTTTGTTTGTTTGTTTTAAACAGTAAACAATAGATGGGTGTGTTAAAATATGTTGAAATCCTCTGTTACTCCAAAATTATACACTGGTACACAATAAATATGGGCAGTTAAATTATATACTGTATTCTAAGAAAATTTCATGTTGCAGTTTGTGCATAATTGCCCTTTCCCACTTTATATTGGGAAATCAGAATATGACAGAATAATCTGAAAAATTTTAACTTTTCTACTTTTTCAAGTTTTTTTTTACTTTTCCAAATTGTCCTTAATAGTGATTTGGTTACTTATCAATCTGCAAAGACTATGTTCCTAGTTCTACAATCTCTTATCTAAAATTATATATAAAATTACCCACCCTTCTATATTGTTATATCACCATACTTGACTGAAAGGCTTTTGCATACTTTTACATGCTTTTTATAATTATTTTTGACCTCCACCTTAGCAGTATATTTTACTTTTTTGTAGCTCCTTTGACTTGAAATTATTGTCCTCTGAACCTGGGAATCTTCAAAACTGTTCTCATATTAATTCTCACTTATACACTGAATGACCTTTATATTAGGACGTCCTACCTAAGAGAGATGCTACTTTAATTTTTTTTCATTACAATGTGAATTAGGAGAGTGCGTCAAAAGTGAAGCACATTTGTGACGACTCGTGTCAGCTCTAATGTTTTATACATTATGCAAATTAGCTTGTGTTGGAATTTTTCCATCCAATGTATTTTCATTTCTCCAGTGTTTTGTATTTCTTAGTGTACCAGAACTATACCTTCTAATTTTCACTACAGGAGTGAAACTTAGCTGGGTTGACAGCTGCCATATTTAAATGTTTGTGTCAGCAATGACCTGACTTCTTTCAGGACTAATGTTTTACTGTATCCAGTCTCTTCCGCTGCATAAATCATATCAGTAATAGTCATGCAAGAAGTTCAAATTCCGTATAATAAGTCAGATCTAAATGCAATGTTTTATGTAGTTGTTTAAGTGCCCTCATCAGACATCAGTCATTTGATTACTTTTGTAATACCCAACAACTCTGCCCCTCTCTTTGAATAGTCCTTATTCAGTGATGGAAGATGAGGATGATTTACCACACAATGATGAAAGCACTTGGAATGTTGGGAAGATTAACCGTTCACAAGCTGAAGAAATGCTGTCAGGCAAACGTGATGGTACCTTTCTCATCCGGGAGAGCAGCCAAAAGGGTTCCTATGCATGTTCAGTTGTGTAAGTATCATAGAAAGTGTTTGATTTGATGAGGTGGATGAAGATGGGCCTTAAGCAAGTTATCTAACAAGGCTGCAGCTCAGATTACTGTTTCTGTACAGCAGTCTTATCACACCTCTTAATAAGTGGCACAGAACAATTTTTAAAGATTACTGCATCTAGACTATTCAAATTAAAATAAATGCAGCATTGTACTGCTTTTTTTCCTCTGTTGTTCTCTAGTTCTTCTTTCACTATTCATTCATTTTAATGGTTCTTTTTTCCTGTATTTTATTCCTCCAGGGTGGATGGAGATGTTAAGCACTGCATGATTAATAAAACGGCAACAGGATATGGATTTGCTGAACCCTACAACCTTTACAGTTCCCTGAAGGAGCTGGTTCTCCATTACAAGCACACTTCGCTGGTCCAGCACAATGATTCATTAAATGTGACCCTTGCCTCCCCTGTCTGGGCACATCAGAGATGAGCCATGAGTCAGCCTCCCGTTGCTATGGTTCAGCCTATGCTTTACTCATGGTGCTGTGCTTCAAAGAAAGAGAAGAAGGTTGACTTCAGCCTGAGATATTTTGCACACCATAAGAGTTGGTGCTTGCTCATTGCTATCCCCCACCTCTGCCCAGTTCTCCTAAATAGTGTTTTTAACACTTCACTTCTTAACTGAACTTTAGATGTGCTTATCTTATCCTCTGGATGTATCTGGATCTACAAAAAAAAGAAGAAACATCATGTAAATACAAAAACCACAGACCATCTTCTGAAGGTGCTCAGTGCCCATGTCACTAAAATATTGTTTGGGAATGGTACTGAATATACTATAACCTGTGTTCATGGACTTATTTTTCGCAGTTTCATGCCTCTGCTGCAGTCCAGGATTCCTTAAAAGGTGCTATACATCCAGATCTGGGATCTGTATATGGGAAATATCATCTACAGTTCTTTTTCATTGGGAAGGCATCCATCTGGATCTACTAAACCTAAGTGTTACTTCTCCATGTTTATCCAGATTTAGGCCCAGGTTGTGTTTGTCAGAGAGTGACCCAATAGGATTATCTGACTGACATCTACAATGAATGCCAATGTATTTTAGCACTAACATATGAGTATCAAAATACAGACTTAACACCTTTGCACTTTCTGTATTTGGAAATGGCCAAATATTTTTGTGATTTAAAAAAAAATAATTGGCCATTTTAATGTTTGTTTTACTAAAATCATCTGGGAGTACAGAATAATCAAGAGTAATCATTTTAAATGGTTGTAAAGGATTGAAAGCTCTGATGACTCACAAGCAACCTTTTTTAATCATTATTTTGCTGCTTTTGAGAAAACTACAAGGTGCATCTTGGGTTTTTAGATAATACATGTAGCTTTGGTGGGAGAAGATCGTTTTAATTTTTGTTGGTAGGTTATTACCCCAGACTCCACTCATGTTCTTTTTGTTTCCTTGAAAACTATTAGATTTTATTTCTTTTTAATTCTTGCTTTTAAATGCTGTAGGTTAGAACTTATCATCCTGTCTCCAGTTTTCCTTAAAACAAACAAGAATCGCAGTGAAGGGACATTTAAGCGAAATGTGACGTGTTGGGGTATCAGTTCAAAATACAGTGCGATTACAATGGAGGAGCAGGTGGACTTCTTTGCAGTGACATCACTGTATGTGAAGGGTACATAAGCTATAATTTTTCCAGAAATATATTTTTATCTCTTATTTTGAAATGAATCGTGCAGTTAAAGAAGCTATGTTCAGAAACAAAAGACAAATGAGATTCAAAATTGGAATCTCTTGCGGAAGTTTTTTTTTCCTCTCTCTATGTATATCTATATCTGTACTCTATACATATCCTATATACTCTTTGCATTGTGCTTGCAATGGTAGTCCTAGAAAACTCACATATACTACACTGAACGGTCAGCTAGAAAATGTGCCCACAAGCAGGCTATTTTTCAGCAAAAAATGTATCCTGGCTAACGCTTGAGCATGTAACATTAATTAGGTCTCTTCTGTTCATCAGTATTCAACACTGGTCTTCCACTCCTCATACCTGACAATATGGCTAAAACCTTCAGTTTCAGATGGACCTGACCAACAAATTCCAGTTGACAGGAGAGAGTTTTCTAAGCCATTGTTTGTTACTTGAAATTCTGAGTGGTCCTACTCACCTGAAGCTCTGCCATTGCTTCACTTGTGCCCCTGTCTAGTTGTAAAGATGCTTGAGAGCAACATTATAAAAGAATGAGGGCCTTCTGCTTTGTTGTTATTTTTTAGCAATGGAGGGCTAAGTGATGGATTTATATTGGTTTCCTAAAAAGGTGAGGTTCAGGGTGCTTGGGAATAAAATCCCTCTGGAAGATTCAACCTGTCTTTCGACCGTTGCCTATATTGCATTCCCACCCCCCACCTCTTTGTCCTTCTTATAAGCTGTAAGGCACACGTTGAAGGCATAAAAATTAAGATTTATACTACAAACCGTTTATATGAAAAAGTATGCATGAGTACTATGTTGTATCCAGTTTTTATCTAAAGCTCTTGTAGTAGTTATCAATACTGTAAAAAAAAAAAAAAGTACTGTGTATATATGGGTAAGTGTGCTAGTTTCATATTCAGAGCACTAAGCAGAAGACTGAGGCCCAGGACTTTAATGTGTACTACCAGCTAATAGACTTGAATGTCAATCGGAGATGAGACAGCAAATCCAGAACCCAGACAAAAATAAAAACCCTGTCCCATTATGATAAAACACCGTTGTACCTAAGTTAAGAGAGTAAAAATGTGGGGTTTTGTTAATGTTACTATTGTCTGATAGTTCTGCCCACATTTGTGTAATTTTAGCAACTAGGTCTTATTGTAGAAAGTGTGATGTATTTGAGCATAGCTCACTTCAAGAAAAGCATTTTGACTTCATTTGCTAATTGCTCTCCGTGGAATAAGAGTCTGCCAGGTTCCTTTAGGGTATCAATACATGAACGGATAAAATTCTTCTGTACAGATTTGAGGGCATCACACACTTTCAAATTTGCACATTGTCTCCTATGTGCTGTCTTCTCAAGTGGTTTAAATACACTCACCCAAAAATGACTTCTTCAGTATTCACTGATACATTAAAAGAATACCGCACAAAATCCGAGAGAGCATAATAAGAGGTTATCTTGCACATGAATACAAGTGTGAATCTTTAGGTGGCTCAATACAACCAATTTAAAACAAGTTCTTCAAACTACTTTTTTTCTTTCTTTTTTTTTGTTTTGTTAAGTTAAACATCCCTTTGTTACATAAACAGCTGCAGTGCTTGGGTGCTTTTGTGTGCAGCCAAGCGACAATCCTGTAGAGAAACACAGGAGGTATCACTTCATCATAATGTAATTTTAGATATATGTATAAAATAAGAGGACCTACATTGCTTTATCAGTGGGAGACTTTGCTAGCCATCATTTGCATGTTTAAAACGGTTTGAACAACAAACCAACAGAAAGGTTAATGTGATTAAATTGCAGCTAATTTTGTTACCCACTGGTGGGAATGAACAGGCAACCTTAATCTGCCTGACTACAAATGTAGAACATGAGTACAATGGCCTTCAACTTAGTTGTCATGAAAAAAGTGAATGTTGCTTTTATCCCACAATTGTGGGTATGAAAACTTGTAAATAGGATAGCCATGTTCACAAACTACCCCAATAATTTAAACTGACTTGAAAAGAATAGAGACGGGCTTCAGAGTTACACTTAAGCTGGTAGTACCCATCTCTATCTTATGTGAAGCGTTTAAATAACTGGAGGTTTGGAGGTGTTGAGAATAACACTAACTGAGGCAAAGTGAATGTAGGTAAGAATAACTGCTGCAGCCACTTTCTTGGATGGTGTGAACAGAAGGTGGTCGGCAAGTGGTGCTGTGTCTCTTAGGTTGCACTTGCACGCACTACAGTAGCTCTAACGATGTGCCTCTGTGTAAAAGGAAACCTGTTACTTGATCACTGTGTGTGATTCGTTTCTGGATTGTTTTTTTTTTTTGTTTGTTTTTTTTTAATTAGGTTTTCAGGGAAAGACGCTGTGAAAGATGTGAGGAGCCATGTGGCGTGTCTGATTAGAATTATGAACTCGTTTGAAATGATGCACGAAGGCAGGTGTACCAAGCTGTGTGTTTTACAGATTGCATGCGGCCAGCCCTGGAGCCTGCTCTAGAATTAGTTGGCGCTGTTTGTCCCATCAGCCACCTGTGTCAGATAGCGAAGAGTCACTGCACTGGCAGTGGCTCTCTGAAGTGTTTTTTCAACTTGAGGATTTGAACTTTTATTTTTTTCATCCCGTAAAATCAGACAGCTGTTTCCCCATGAGGGTCCCACCTCTGCTGCCTTATTGTACCAAAAAAGCTCACTTTGAGTAGATTTGTTGGCCAAGGACTTGAAAACAGGAATGACTCCACCTCCATATTGGAGAAGTACTACTGGCTTGAAGAAAGTTGTTTTTTCTTTTTTAATAAACTTGTCAGGGCTGAGCACATGCTTATTGTGCATTATACAGAACACACCTTTTCTTTTTGTCTTCAGTAATTGAGAATGATCTAGGTGACATTGTTTCACTAGCTCATCTTTCACTCTTTGTCAGAAGACATCAGTAAGCCTTTAATGGCAGACTGCCCCTTGCATGCGTTTTTTTTTTTTTTTCGAATATTTTTTTTAATGTGGTGCCCTACTCTTTTGAAATATAAATAAACTTGCCTTAACTCACAAGTAGGTAAACTTGTGTTCAAATTGTATTTTTATTCCAAAGCTTAATGTTTGTAAAGGTCCCTATTAATAATGAAAAATAAAAGTCTTTTCTATGTGTCATAGTTGCTTTGTCTTCTCATGTGGAGAGAAATGCTGTTTGCTCCCAAGTCACCTATTGACCTTTCACAATGTGCTTTAGTTGTGTTCTTTGCAGGTCCTCTATAATGATGAAGTGGACTAGAGCTGCTTCACACGCTTGTGGAGAAGATGGTGCACCCCCACAGCAAGCAGTGTGCTTTTGTGATCCTGGAATGGTAAGTACCCGGTATGTCTATAGCATTGCAATGGTATCTTTTTTTAATTAATTGTGAGCAGTAGGAAATTATTTTACCAAATTTATACTCCTTTTACATTACAAGTAGGTGCAACTTTGTGTGTGTTTATCCATTGTCGCAGTAGGGGGCAGTAGTGCTCCCTTGAACCCTCAGGTACCACGCCAAACACCTGGTAAAATTGCCACAATACTTATATTTATTATAATAATGTGCACCAAGCACCCTCCACTCCACTATATTCATAAATCACAATAACAATAATAATCACAATCCTCCACTCCCAGACGTGTTGCCCTCATACCACCCAGCTCAGCTCGTTGTCTGGGAGTTCCCAGAGTCCTCTTATTCCTTCCGGGTCAGGGTAAACAGTACTTTTCTTCACCCCGGAAGCCCGTCGCTCTTTCTGTGACGAACTTCCGGGTCATGGTGCCCAAATGAGTCCATTGGCCTCCCGACAGCGACTTCCAGTGGCCCCCAAGGTATCCAGCAGGGCTGTGTATAAAAACTACATAGTCCATGAGGCCCTGCTGGAATTCGGGGCCCGTATATGCTCTCGGGAGAGCTCCTCCTAGCGGCCAGGGGGTGAGGACCGGAGTAAAATGTCGGCAATCCACCACACCATGCATCCTTTATCTGAGCCTGTAATCTCTGTTACAAGGTCAAAGGAGCAAAAAAACAAGGAGAGATGTTTGTGCAACTTGCCAGTCTGATGCAGGGCATAGATTAATTTAGGTGTGCTGGTAGACTGGAATATGTTTGGAATTTGACAGGAAACCATAGCATGAAAGATAGATGTGCAGACTGCAGAGGACTGAACTCTAATCTCTAAAATGATAAAAGACCAGTGCATAACTGTGCTGCTCAATATGTTGCCCTCCATCCAGCTTTGTGACATGCGGAGTTCAATATGGAATTAAGTGCAGGAGGCAGGAACCAACCTTGTTTGGTATGCCAGTACAGTACATTGTCATTGCACTCTTAACTAATTCATGTTGGCAATTAACCTGATAGCATGTGTTTGGAATGTTGTTTTTGGTGTTTGAATCCTCACAGAAAACCTATGTGAACTCCCCACACATATCCCTTGAGCTATGATACATCAGTGCACCAACCTGTTGCCCCATTTTAAAACGTGCACACTCATACTGACCAATTTAGGATATTCCCATAACGTAAAGTGAGAATTTGAGAGGAAAGATGAGTAAGGGGAGAAAACCTACATGAACAAAGAAAGAACATGCAGACTCTACAAACAATAGCGGGCGAGTTGGGTTCAAAAAGCTGTGGCACAGCGGCGATGACCATTGTGCCACCATATATGTAACTAGTTCATTTAATTTACAAAGCTTTATTTTTAACATTTTTTTTATTTCTGAAACTGGGGGGCTTTTCCCCCTGCTTGCTTCACTTATCCAGCTCATGGTTTGGGATAACTATAACATTGTCATGCTTGGGGTCACGAGGGCCTTGATATGCTATTACAGTGACTTAAATTTCTTTGGCACTGAAGTGGTGACATTTTTAGGGTCGAGTCTGTAGTTTCCAGCAGTGACTTGGCTCAGCTGCCCATGTATGCCCCCTCCACTTTCAAAATCCAAGTAGAGTGTTTGAGTTGTGACTCGAGTCTTCTGTCATTTGACAGTCCTCACAACATTTCTTGCAGCCTCCACTACCGATAATGTAGGCAAGGCATTTCTAGGGATGTGGTGTTGGTTATTTTTGTGATGTTTGTTTCCCTTTGCTAAAGGGGGGGGTGTCTGTCAGTCAGTCTGTCTGTCTGTCTGCTGCTTTTCCCGGAGTGGTGGAAAATTAGGGGATTTCTTGCTGCTCTGGTTTCACTTCTTCTAAATGGAAAATGTAATTTGCCAACAGTGCAAAAGGCATACTTCCTTTTATATCAACTGAAAAAGTGGATTTGTATTATTCTGCAATTTTATAGAGTGTAGTGTCATTAATTAAGAAGGTAGTAATGGGTGGAAAGCCCTGCCTGGCTGTGTTCTACCAGCTTCACCTTTGGAGGGAGTGAGTTCGCTGTCTAGGATGACATTGTACCTGCTTTTATACCTCTCATCTTGGCACTAAGCAATTCCTGGCAGGCCAAAGAGCATACTTCACATGGCACAGCCTCCTGGGGTGCATCCTAAGAGCAACAAGTGGTTTCGCAGTCAGTTCCTCAGTTCTTGCTCCAGGGCGCCCATCAGGGTTTGTGTGACAGGGCATGTTTCTGACGCTTGCTCCTGACTGACCGACTATAGGCAGTGTCTGCATGTTCACCACTTTGCCAACAGCTGGAGTCGTTCGTGTACTGTATCACATATCCTGTCATCACATGCTCTTGACATGTAGGGTCTGCCTGATTATCATGGCAGTTGAGCACAAAGCTGCAGTCACACCCACATACTGCATACTGTACATCTTGGGCATTCAGTCAACACTGCAAGGGTGGCCCTTCAATGCAGGTTAGTTACGTTTATGTCAGCAAGGAATTTTCTGCCAAGAACAATAGCTTAAAAAAATTACAGAACTCAATCTGGAAAATTTCCTAGAAAGCAACACTCCTTTCTACCCCTTAGAAAAGTCTGACAAAATTGTCTGATTTGGGGGATGTGCTGCCCACAGGGCAACATCGCTGGGTGACGGCCAAATGTGGCTTGTGATTTGAAGCCCAGTTTGTCATTTTGTTTGATTTGCTTAAACAAGGCTGAATCAAATGAATCTGATATTCAAAAACATGATGTCAGCTAAATTAGAAACAGATACATAAGGACTGCAGCAGTGTTCACTTTCAGCTGTGTGATATCAAATTCTTCTAAAAGTCATTTTTAAAGCTTAAAATCACTTTCATTTTGAGTAAAAACAACCTAAGGCCACACACCACATAAACTGTTTCTGTGAGTGGTGGTTATTTAAAGCAGTGAAGTGTGTTTCAAGTATTTACGGGGCGGATCTACGGTTGTCTACTGTCGTCCTGAATGCGCATAAAGAGGTTCAGGATGGCAAGAAGCCAACCCTCCCCTCCACTCGAGGACTGAAATGGTCAAGGGGGCTAACTTAATGAAACTATTCACTATCCACAAGTCGCAAAGAGCAAGGGGGACCCCCAACTACCCACTAGATCATATGATCTTCACAATGCCACAGTGGATCACACCCACTCCCTTGGCACCATGAAGACATCGAGCCTCACTCCAAAGACAAAAGTGAACAATACTGCACTGCATTAAACGAGCTGTTGTCTGCATTGTTAAAAGTTCAATCAACTGACAGTAAGGGAACTAACGTAACCCAGTGACCTGTGGGGGTCTTAATCCATCCTTGAAAGTATATGAGAAATTGACATATAAAGATGTAACTCTGTTTGTTTCGCAAAAAGTCAGTCTGTGTTAGCTGTGTAATAGAAATGTATGTGAAGACTCGTTTTAGGAGGACACCAAGCAAAAGCTCACTTCCAAAAGGAAGGGCAGAGCTGATCACACTGTAAAGGAGGACTGGCTGTCAGGGCACTGCTAAAGCTCTGAAGTTTTCTGGTTGCGCACAAGATTAAAGTGCACACACCCCACCCAGTACAGCCATAAGGTCTGTCCACTACTTGATGATCCTGGCTTTGCCTAGTTTGGTTTGGTCTGGTCTGGTCAGTGTGGACTAGCACCTGCTTTGGTTAACAAACTCTCCAAGTGGTTTCTGGCTGCAGACACCCACTATCAAGCCAGAAGTCCACTGAAGTGACAGAGGTGATGTTTCATTTTCTGCATAAATCGGGCCACATCCCCATTGTCATGCCAGAGATCTACTTCTGTGAAGGGAGTTGTTTGTCACTGTTTCAACAAAGTCTGCCATGCAGTGACATTTGCACACTCCCATCTTCGGCACAGCAAACCTCTCCAATGTTGTGTTTGCTTAAATTAAATTATTGGATAATTTAACATTTGATTGACAGAATGACTGATATTGAACAACAAACATGGTGAAGCTGTGCTTCTTACAGACGTGTAGTCATCGCTAATCAGGTGTTCATTGATTCAGCTCATATGGACCCGACGGACGTGTGCCAGATCCTTCATCGATCCTGTGCCTGAATTAAGCCAAAGATCAGAGGGCACTGGCGCCCATGCCAGCAGCAGTAAGCTCATGACATGAACCTGAGTGCCAGTCCATTGCAGATCACGCTCGTTCATACAATGCTATTAACCCAATACATGCATCACTGAGCCCTCATGACGCCTGTCACACACACGCTTTACTGAACAGTGAGGTGTGCAGTGTGTCACATCTGGGAATCCTGCAAGAAACAGGAGAATCTGAATGAATATTTACTCAGGAGAAATTAAGGAATACTCCACCAAATACATACATCTATATACAGTATAATCTATATATATTATACACACACTACCTGTCAAAAGTTTTAAAACGCCTCCGTTTTTCCTGATTTTTTTTTTTTTCAAATGTAGTGAGTTGAAATGCAAGGAATGACCTGAAATGGCGAAAAGGTAAGCAGTAAAGTAGCAGAGGTTTAAATTTAAAGTTTAGGTTGCAAAAAAAGGAAATTTCAGAATATTACAAATGGGCCTTCCTCAGGGAACAACTCATAAGTTACAACCTACTGATGTTCTGCAGTAATGAAAGTAAATTAAGACTTGCAAGTTGAAGCAAACAATTGGCACAAGTGTCCCAACTTCTGTTGATTATTTAAAAACTGCTCATCTTAAAGCAGAGTTGGAACTGACTGTGTTACTACGCCGTACATATACATATATTTATATACTGTACATAAATATATATGCATTTATGTATGTGTGTATATGTATGTATAAAAAATACATGTGATTTGTGGGTTTGTTATCAATAGTTAAATTACTTTGTAACTTTTGCAATTATAAATGGTTGGATTGGCATCCCATTTGGGACGGACAGAGAAATCTTACCGGCTGGGAGACAATAGTAGATGGATAAGTGATACACAAGTGGATGTGCAGCCCAGCCAGATTAACTCTTAAGTTTGGGGCGATTACATAATGGATGGGTGGGGAGCAATTGGTTAACAGGGGCTGTTTATCCCGCAGGTGGCAGTGTTACTTTGTAGGGTGGTCCAGATCTAATTATGCAACTTTTAATGCAATGCAGGAAAACCATATAAGACAAAATAATTGTTCGAAATATCTTGTAATAAATGAAATGGACTTACATTGAAATAATTCACTGATTTTTCCATGTAATGTCCCACTTGTCCTCCATTCAGTTGTGAATTCTGTATGTAATAAACTTAAGTTATATCGTAATGAAAACTGCATAATTAGATCTGGACCACCCTGTCGTATGACCCCTATTTAGACTCCTGCAGGGTTTCATGGGACCTTTACCTCGGAAGGACAACCATGTCGGGATCCCAGGGTACCACCAGAGGGCGCTGCTGGCTGACAGTCTCCCTACTTTGGGGAGCATCTGCCTAACCCAGAAGGGCGTCTGTTATGCTCCCGATATAATTGGCATCTACAGTAACCAACGGTGGACAACAGAAAATGGTATAAAAGCACCCATGGAAAAAAAAATAGCGCTACTTGTGTTACAAAATCTACACGTGAAGTCATCCACTAAGCTCACAACATCCCAAACCATATTTATCCCACAGGTGCCCACAAGCACAGGGCACTCAGAAGGTCTTTATGTTCAGACACATTCGCGGGGTGGGTGTCTTAAGAATTTGCTGGACTGACCTTCACCTCCAAAGCAGGTTGCTGACTGGTCGATCAGCCTTTTGTTTTGTTGGAGATGAAAGCGTCCATTAACAAAATACTCAGCAGAAAGCGGAGCCGCTGGCGTCCCTCTGTCATGCTAAGCTGTCCTTGTATCATCACTTTCGTTTTTGACACCGAGTAAGCACAAATGCCGGCGTTTTAGATTATTTCATGACATGAAGGAATGCCTCTTTGAATGACCCGGTTTAATTTTCCATCCATCCGTTATCCAACCCGCTACATCCTAACTACAGGGACACAGGGGTCTGCTGGATCCAATCCCAGCCAACACAGGGCGCAAGGCAGGAAACAAACCCCGGGAGGGCGCAAACACACACACACACACCAAGCACACACTAGGGACAATTTAGAATTGCCAGTGCACCTAACCTGCATGTCTTTGGACTGTGGAAGGAAACCCACGCAGACACAGGGAGGACCTTACTGCGAGGCAGCAGCGCTACCCTCTGCGCCACCATGCCGCTCCCTGTTTAATTTTTTCTTATCAAAACATTACAAATCTAATTTGGGAAGTGAAGCTCTCTGTGGACAACTAGACACAAGGAAGGAAAAAAAGAAGGAAGCGTCTCGTGGTGGGGCATGAGTTGCGACAATTCTAAGAGCCTCTTACTGACAGAAGCCCTCACACGTACTGTTTTACTTAGCAATTAAAAGTAATGTGTGTGTTTGTTTTTTGTTTTTGTCAAAGGTAACCGTATTGACCAGGGGTCTCCAACACGTCGCTCGCGAGCTACCGGCAGCTCTCTAAACAGTTAATGAATCCAACATAAATTTTAAAACTTCATTAGTCAAATTAGGGGTGGTGGATCTTTCCAAGAAAATCATATCACGATCCAAAATCTGAATTGCAATCTTTATCTTTTCAAAGTGGCATGCACTTAAGAGAATATCCGGACTCCAAGTCATCAAGACTTAAGTAACACTTTATTTTAAATATCAAACAAAGTTGAATTCAATTGTTCTCTCGTGCGTTACTTAAGCGGGGTTAAGGAACATGCCCTGAAGCTGGCAAGTGAGTGAGGAAGGCCCCTCTCCTCGGTCCGTTGTGTATCTCTGGGATTCGTGCAAATAAATCGGTTCCGCCCGATTTTCCTCATCTCGCACCTTCCTCTATGCTGGAAAAAATATTGCTCAGTTTGGAGGACTCAGAAAGCATTTCTGCAATATATAAAATTATTTTACAGTCCCACCCTTTCAAAGATCCAGGAGGACAATGGGAAAAGATCTCTCACTCAACATATCAGAAAAGGAGTGGAAGGTATAGCAATGCAGAGAATTCACTTGAGCTCAATATGCGCAAAGCATACAATTATTCAACTTAAAATTATATATCGAGCACATCTGTCTCGCTTAAAACTGCCCAAAATGTTTCCAGGGCAAGATCCAACCCGCGAATGCTGCAACCAAGTCCCAGCCTCACTGGGTCACATGTTTCGTGTCTGCACCAAATTAACATCATTCTGGACAAAAATGTTTAAGTGCCATTCAGACAGCCTTGGCGTCACAATCCCTCCTAACCCATTAACAGCTGTGTCTGGGGTTCTTCCAGATGGGCTTAAAGTGGAGAAGGACAAACAAAATGCGATTGCCTTCACTACGCTCTTGGCACGAAGGCGTATTTTGCTAAACTGGAAGAATCCTAAGTCTCCTCTTTTAAGTCAGTGGGTAACTGATGTTTTATGCTATTTGAAATTGGAAAAGATCAAATTCTTACTTGGAGAATCTTTGCAGAACTTTTTTCAAAACCTGGCAGGATTTGATCAATGATATTGTAGAATTAGATCTTAAAGCACTGAGGAAATAGATTCTCTTCTCATTTTTTTTATTCGCCTGTTAAACTCATCAATGTATGTATTTTGACCAGCTTTAAGTTTGACTTCGTTGGCCATGCTCTGTTTCTCATGGGTGGGAGTTGGGTTGATCTATCTGTATTGAATGATTACAATAAAAACAAAATAAAAAAAACAAATGGATACCGCAAGTGAACTATGATGCATAGCGAAATGAGAGAAGTCATCAACCGGAATGTTCAAGCAAATTTTAGAAAAAAACCCCGATCCAAATCATCTATTTTTTTCTGAAACAAAGGTAATTTTATTAATGTTAGTCCTTTATCCCTGTAGTGCCAAAAAACACTTTACGGGATCGTTCAACAACCAAAAGATCTAGAAGAATCTAATTAGAAGCCAGTTCAACTTGAGACACACAGGTACTGTATATGCTTTACAAGAAATAAACTGCATTGAACGAATTTCAGCCTTTGGCATAAACGTTACAACGCAGTTCAATTACAAGACGAGTTTTTTTTTAGAAACCAAATGCAGCTAGTTTTGGTTGCATTTGAAATTCTATTAGTGATGTTATAATCTAATCGATTATAATGTGTTGTATTGATTCGGGGGTTATGTTACACGGCCGCTGTGCAGGGTTAGTTTCGTACTGGTTAATCGCCCACTACGATATCCTTTAGGGCCCAAAATCATTTACGGCGCCCCTGATGCGAGCGGACTGAGGCTGCGACCGCGCGCACGTGGCAGATTTGAGCGCAAGCGCTGGATTCTGCTGAGCCGGTGTAAGTCACGTGACTTTTGGCAGCCTTCAGGTCATCGCAGTGATTAATTCGTTCACATGATGAAAAACTAAGCTTTGGTATATTCTAACTTAATCGCAGATATAACGTTTATTTTGCTAGCCTGGTAATGATTTATTCTTTTGTTACGATTTGATTTCCTTAACTTTTATTTGAATTATTTCCTTTTGGCAAGGTTAGTTTCATTAGACATTCAACCTAACTGTGACACGCTGTGTTCTTATATTGTCAACTTTTACTGTTGTAGAGGAAGGTCGATTCCTTGCCCTGACTATTGGCGATCTGTCAAACTGAGCAAATCATACAGGCGGAAGCAGAATGAAAAGAATTCTTCAAGTTCAAGATGACGATTGGAGCGGATGGCACATTTCTTTTTTAAATGATACCTCACTTTGATTGTAAGAGGCTGCTGAGACTTTCGTCAGAATATCACGCGTAGCTAACAGCAAGCTCTCCCCATCTAAAAGCGAAAGCTCACTGACTCATTCATCACTAGATCTCCTAAACCCAAGTCCTAGAATTGTGAAATTTGGCATGGAGGTTTGTCTTATAGGGTTTAGGTGAGAGATAAGAAAGGAGTTTACGAAACCCCTACCATAAGGCGGTGAAACTACCCATCCGTGTGGCCGACAATAAAAACACTTAGACATAAAAAGATCATATATGAGAGTCCAGTTGATGGGTGAATTGAAAGCACAAGAGTTTAACGAGCTATTATTGAAATTAGGAGACGGTAGAATAGAGGAGAAAGACGGAAAAACAAAGAGCCCAGATAAATTAGACGACACAGAGATATCAATGGAGAAGATAAAACTTACTTTCTAAACCTTTTTATTAACGCTTTAAAATGACAAAGTCGCCGAAATTAAAAATTGTCGTTCAGCAAAGCTAAATACACACGAGATGCCGTATGATTCAGTTGACTCGGTAGCTGAGATTGTTCGCTGTTCAGTGGAGACCCTGCGGATCCTCCTTCGCACAAACTTATTTTGAAGACTGGAGCGCCACTTGTCTTTTTGAGAAAATTAAATCCTCCTAAACTGTGCAGGGGCACAAGACTGCAAGTCAAAATACAGTATAATTGAAACCATATATCTTTACTGGCTCTGGTCAGGGAGAAACTGTCTTTACAATGCGTATTCCCATTTCCTTTTCAATTCAAACACCTGAAATTTCCAATTAAAGTGTGTTTTACAAAGACTCTCAATAAAGCACACAGTCAAGTCTCTAAAAGAGTGGAGTGGATTTAAGGGATGATTGCTTTTCTCATGGCCGGCTTTATGTGGCTTGCTCCGGACTGAGTTCACCTCGCTCCCTATTCATTCTGACACCATACAGAGAAGTATTGTAGATGCTTGCTCAGTATATTCGCTCCTTTTGTGTGATTCTCTTATACAGCGCAGACTTGGTGCATACTCAAAAACTGAAATAAAACTGTGTCCTTATTTTTATATCAGCCAGTTTATTAAAATAGATCTTCACGAGCGAAACCGCGGGTATTAGTTTGCCTGGTTGGATTCTTCAGGTTGCCGGTTCCATCAAGTGTTGCTACAGAGCGACGGGGTGACGCCACTTGAAGTGTTGGCGAATAGCTTATTCCATCCCATCCCACAGAAACTCGATTTGGCTGTTGGACTAACGCCATAAATACGACCATTCCAGGACACTCCTGACCTTGAACCTTGGGAAGAAAAAAACAGTCGCGGATTGATACTCGGCTCTGACGAATTGATCGCCCGATCGGAAATGATTTTCAAAAATTCTGCAGTATTTAGCATTGATCTGGTCGTACCCGCAGCCCAAACCCCTAAATCACACCGTATATCGTTACATCGCCTCCTTCCATACAGAACACAGCTCGAACCAGACAGGACAGACCCACACACTCGTGAGGTTCGCGGATTAGCGTCAGGCGTTAGGCCCTGTGATTCATCCAACCTTTAAAAATGTTCCAATCCTGACTCCCACAATTCCTTGTATTTGAGTTGTCGACGGCGAACTCTCATTGGCTAATGCCCCTCTTTGGCACCGCTCTTGTTTTTTGTTGTTAGACGACTATACAGGAAACTCCCCATAAGCACCGTGTATCGCCGGTCTGTCAAATTTGTTTCTGTTGGATGGATTTTTTCCCCTCCATGTTGCCCCTCTCTTGATACACTGGTGACACAGCAGGTCTTATAAATTGGGGAGTGAGGCGTAATATCTTCTGGGTAATAAACTTAGGAGGGTTTGCCAATTATATGCAAGTCTACTTCCTGCTTCCAGTGTCCCACTGCAAAGGCAGCCTCCCACCTCAACGGTCCTACTGAAAGCAGGGGGCTGAAATCCCAGATAATTATTTACACACAATGATGTACCAAGAAAGCCTGTGGTTTCAATCCCGTCCATCGAATTTGAGCTTGCGTGTCAAGTGAATGTTGCGCATTCGTTAATGTCCTCACAACTGCGAAACTTCTGAGTCACATTCTGCAGAATTACTGCCGTTTGACAGCACCTGCTGCTTACTACAGTAGATCTGCATGACATAACGTATGAAGGATCATTTGTTGCATTTGACTTCCATACAAGCTCATTGCAACTGGTTCGCACCAAATTCGTCCCGTTAAAATATCGGCGCAGATTTAGGTGCGCCGACTCCATTTCTGGAATTTGACTTTTACCCCAAACCCTTTCCGCGAAATACATATTCAGTGAACAACGCCATTTCGAATAAAACATTTCCAATAAGTTACGTTTGTGTTATGGCGTAAGCACATTTCATGCCCAAAATAGCGATTTCAAACATATTTTGAGTTGTAAATGGCGGTCTTTCTTGTTCTTAAAGTTAGTCGAGGTGTAAACAACCATTTGCTTCGCATTTGTTGCCTTGTCCTGGGTACGATATTAAAAAGTGCATCCGGCCCTGCTAGCGTTTCTCCAACCTGCAGCGAAATCATGGGGGTGGATGGCAGGATTGGCACTCCAGCCTCCGTTACCGATTCCGAGATGACAGGCCGGACTCCCTTCAGCTCTCCGCGGGAGTAGCTCTGCTGCCTCGCACTATTAACGGCATGGGGGAAAGTCCTTGAGAGTCTCATCACTGGAAGAGTCGAAACTGCCGGAGAGCCAATGGGATCAAGCGTGTCGGGGGTCAGAACTGGTGTGGTGCTGTGGGGTCACCCGCTGTCCGGCAGCACTCGGGTCCTAACTTGAGGAGGCCCATCCGGGTAGTCGCGTGGAACGTCTTGTCTCTCCGGCGAGACGATCATCTTCATCTGCTGTCGGAGGAGTTCCGTAAACACTGCATTTCGGTGGCGGCCCCCTCTGAGGTGCGCAGACCTGAGACTGGCCAGATCTCTGCACGTGGGGTGCACCTTTTATTGGTCTGCTCGGTCTGATGCTGCTGTGGTAAAATGGCTTTTTCCGATGGTGTCCGATGTCACACCTTTCAAGGAGCATATTATGAGACCCGGATTAAGACACTCTCTGGGTGCCTTGTCTGTTGTCTCAGTGTATGTTCTGACCACGGTGAGTGATATCTTGGAGAGGGAAATATTTTATTCGCCACTTCGTTGGAGGTGACACTCCTCTGGTAATGGGTGACATCATAGTGACAACTGGCGCAGACAGGGCTGGCTATGAGGATTGTCTCTGTCCCAATGGGTCTGGCGACCGTGGTGAAAATGGCTCCATGTTCTATGAGTTTGCAAAAGGTCAGGGGCTGCGGTTCGCTGGACCCTGGTGCCAGCACCCTGAGCCACATCATTGGCCTTGATGTTCCAGTACTGGTGGTGCAGTGAAGAAGATCAATCATATCTGCTGGAGGCTCTTGCAAACCTGTAGGGTCTACAGAAGTGCCCAGTTTGTGAATTCTGACCACAGACTTGCTGTTGCTTCTCTGAAGATCCAGCTTAGGTCCAGCAGGCTACCACCTACTAGGAAAATGAGCCTGGATCTGGCCAGACTCCAAGACCAGGCTGTTTCTAATGTGTTTTGCATGCAGTTTTTGTCAGCAACTAACTGACTTGGGTGCGACTGTTGATCTTAATGTGATGTTGGAGGCCTTCCATGATAAGACCCTGAAGGTTGCTGAGGGTTGTGTTGGTGTTACCAATGTTTCCAAAAGGAGGTGTTTCATCTTGCAGGGCACCCTGGATGTCATCGACGGGAGTCACAGCACATGGTTTGATGGCAACTCTAGTCTGTACCAGGAACTGAGAAGGACGGCTTTGAGGGCAAATAAAGAGGTGTTTGTTAGAGGAACAGGTAAAACACCATCTGTGGTCTAGCAACCCACGCCCTGCTTACAGAAGAGATAAAGCATTTGACACATCAGAATCTGTTTGGATGACACTGCAGTTGTGACCTGCTGGGCTGGCTACTTTGAGCAGTTGTTCAAAGCTGATCCTCCGACTAGGACGTTGGATGTCTCTGGGTCCACGGATCTTGAGGCTGATCCTCCAATTAGGTGTGAATCACCCAATCTCGCTGAGATTGCACAGGTTGTGAACCAGCTAAGGGGGGATTGAGGCTGTAGGGATCTGTGGTATCCGGGGTGAACTTCTCCAGGCTGGTGGTAAGGCTGTCCTCCTGGCATTGCAAGCAATTTTTGCTTCCATTTGGGAGACTGGCATCATCCCAACAGACTGGAAAACAGGACTTGTCATCCTTATCTGGAAAGGAAAGAGTGACAACTCTGTTCTAGGTGCTGGGTAAGGTCCTTGCTAGAGTCATCCCCAATAGGATCCATGATCATTTGCTCACCTACCAGCGACCGGAGCAGTCTGGTTTTACGCATAAGAAGTCTACCATCGACCACATCTTGGCACTGAGGGTTCTCATGGAGCGCAAATGCGAATATTGGCAGAGTTTCTTTGCAGTCTTTGGCGATTTTAATAAATCATAACTCTGTTGATAGAGTTGCCTTGTGGGACATCCTGAGACTTTGCGTGATCCCTCAAGTTTGCTGGATATCATGGGCGGCCTGTACACTGGTACTGTGAGTGCTGTGCAGAGTGGAGGCAGGACCTCTGTGTTTTTCCCAGTTGATTCTGAGGTTCGTCAGGGGTGTGTTCTGCTCCTACTCTGTTTAATGATTGTATGGACTGGGTGTTGGGTAAGGTTGTGGGGTCCAGCGGCTGGGGGGCATCTGGTGGTGAAGAAAGATTCATGGATCTTGACTTTGCTCACGATGCTGTGATCTTCGCGGAGTCAATGGAGGCTCTGATCAGAGCTCATGAGAGACTGAATGAGGAGTCCAAGTGTCTGGGCTTGCGAGTGTCCTAAATAAAAAACAACATCCAGGCCTTTAATGACCTCTTCGGCAAAGCCTTCAGTAGTGTGTCTGTCGACCTTCTCAAGGGGGTCACGAGGTTACTGGAAAGGAGTGTGTGGCGCTCCCAATATCTATGCAAAATGACGAAGGTCCAAGTGTTTAGAGTCCTGGTGCCTCCCATCTTGCTATACGGTTGTGAGACATGGATGCTATCCAGTGACCTGAGACAAATACTGGACTCCTTCACTACCGGGTCACTTCAGAGAATCCTTGGATACCGCTGGTTTGACTTTGTGTCGAATGAGGCACATTACCTGCATTGTGAGGGAGCGTCAGGTACGGCACTACAGCCATGTGGCGCGTTTCCCCGAGGGTGATCCAGCTCGTAGGACCTTCATTGCTGAGGACCCAAGTGGCTGGACCAGGCCAAGGGGTCGCCCACGTAACACCAGGCTGCCGCAGATAGGAGGGTGGGACTGGGTCACGTGTCTGCCTGGGGGGTTGCCAACCGGGATCCTGAGCTGTTTTGTCGTTTGGTGGATGCAGCAACGTGATGTACCAGTGCATGCTCCCCAACCTGACCTGACCTGTTGCCCTCAGTCAGAATATATACAGTATATTATTTTTTTCTCTTTGTATTCTTTTGAAATAACCAGGTGTTTATATTGTCTTTTTATTGTCCAGAAAAGATGAAGTTGCTTTTTAAAAGCATTTTTCATTTTAAACTTTCAAAAATGGGTGGCACGGTGGCGCAGTGGTTAGCGCTGCTGCCTCGCAGTTAGGAGACTCGGGTTCGCTTCCCGGATTCTCCCTGCGTGGAGTTTGCAAGTTCTCCCCGTGTCTGCGTGGGTTTCCTCCCACAATCCAAAGACATGCACGTTAGGTGGATTGGTGATCCTAAATTGGCCCAAGTGTGTGCTTTGTGTGTGTGTGTGTGCCCTGCGGTGTGCTGGCACTCTGCCCGGGGTTTGTTTTCTGCCTTGCACCCTGTGTTGGCTGGGATTGGCTCAAGCAGACCCCCGTGACCCTGTAGTTAGGATATAGGGCGTTGGATGATGGATGGATGGATCTTTTAAAAACTGGTTATGACAGAGCAATTCTGGATTCTGCGCCCAGAACTCTATGAATAATACCGAAGACTTTAATGGGCGCGCATTTTTTTTTTTTCTGTTAATGCCGACAAGTGTAACGACATGTGGCTTGAAATGTGTACAGTATGTGTATATTGTGGCGTCAGCGCCGAGAGCCACCATGGCTGGATTCTCTGTTCTCTACAGCAGTAGTTCCCAAACTCAATCCTGGGAACCACTGTGGGTGCAGGTTTTTGTTCCAACCAACCTCCGTTTTTCGTTGGATTCTTAGCTTAATTAATCCAGCCATCCATTTTCCAACCCGCTGAATCCGAACACAGGGTCACAGGGGTCTGCTGGAGCCAATCCCAGCCAACACAGGGCACAAGGCAGGGACCAATCCCGGACAGGGTGCCAACCCACCGCAGGGCACACACACACACACCAAGCACACACTAGAGCCAATTTAGAATCGCCAATCCAACTAACCTGCATGTCTTTGGACTGTGGGAGGAAACCGGAGCGCCCGGAGGAGACACGGGGAGAACATGCAAACTCCACGCAGGGAGGACCCGGGAAGTGAACCCAGGTCTCTTAACTGCAAGGTAGCAGTGCTAACCACTGCGCCACCGTGCTGCCCGCTAGCTTAATTAAGTCATTATTATTTTATTTTATTATTTTTTATTAAAATGTAATAAGCAGTTATATGGGGAAGTTGTAGTTATATTGTTAACAGTATTTTCATCCTAATTTTCATTCTGCTTTTCCCGGTGTTCTGGTTATTTCATTGATTATTTACTAACTAGCGGGTCTGACACAGAAGTCATTGCAGCTTTCATCATCCCGGGTGCTGGTTTTTAATTGTCACTATTAGGGTTAAATAAAGGGAGCAAACTGCACAGGAAAAAGGGAAAATAACAGGAAAGCAACAAAAAAGAGTTAAGTATTTGTAGCATTAGAAAAAAATATTTCAAAATGTCTTATAAATGTAAAAACCACAATGTTGTGTTTTTCTGAATGCAGAATAACGAGAAGAGTAAAAATGACCAGCTAATTAAATGAGATCAGTTGTTATTGATTATTATCACCGATTGTGAATCTGGTTGGAACAAAAGCCTGCAGCCACAGAGGGTCCCTTTCATGAAGTTTGGGAACCACAGCTCTACAGGACTCTGGGATGGCTGGCTATCCTTATTTAAGACGACTGCTTGCGTTTTTCCGCGCTAGTTGGACAAACACGTGCGACTGTGCATAGAGCTGCCGTTTTTGTAGGCTCTCCTGCTGTTGATGGTGCAATGCCAGCTCGCTCTTATCCCTGGCTGATGTAACTGGTCCAGCAGCGCCGTTGCAGTATGTATACACACACGTAGTGGTAATGTTTTGCATTCGGGTTGAAATGTTATCAGATTAACTCGTTGCTTCTGTGCCTGACAGTGCTGTTAAATGGCCAGTACGTTTGGCGGTTGAGGAAGGGCCCACAGGTACAGCTCTGTGTTCTGTCGTTTTGTACCGCCTTGGCGAAATAAGCTACACATGCAAATATTTACACTTCTAAAAGTGAAAACGCCGAAATGAATATAGCATCTTTATGGTATTACTCACCATCAGCCTTTTTTTTTAAGGTTGCACATGCCAATCCTGCTTGTTTTACACTCACAATGCTGAGAGGAAAAAAACAGATTAACATGGGAAAGCATTGGATTGAGGCATTGGATACCTTTGCTCCTAGTGGCTTAAACGACAAATAATTTTAATACGGTCCGTTTTAATTAACTTTATTTATTTATTTATTTAAAAAGGTCACTTTTTGACTCTTGGATTAGAATAAAAGTATACTGCGCATGCCCAGAAGCACATTTCGCTATTTTGCGTGGTTCTGACGTGTAACGGCGCCCCTTTGCTGATGTTATAATCCCAGACCAGAACGACTGGTGCCCATGAATATGCTGTGTTCAAATGTCATTAATTAATCCTATCCGTTATCTGCTGATCTCTGCAAACCCGCATACTGTTGCTGATAAAGCGGTTGATCAGGCAGGCTTACATGGATACTGGAGTTAATGCCGTCTTTTACTTGTATTAGCAGTGGATCTCGCACGTATTGGGGTCTCGCCTTCTTCCATCAGGTTGGTCAGAGTTTGTATCGGGGAGAAGTAAGGCCAGGAGCGCAATAAAACAGGAAGCTAAAATTCAGTCGTATCAGTGGTAGTTCATAGAAGCGTTTCCCAAAGTCTCTTCATAGCAATATAGAAGCTACACATTCTGAGGAACTTAAAAACAGAAGTGAAAACTGACTAGCGAGCTCGTGATTCGAGTTGGCTGCAGTTTGCGCAGCTCCGGCCCGGCCTCTGGAGATCTGCTCTGCAGAACTGCCGGCTTCTCGTCACCTCGCGCACAAGGGGCGGAGCTCGCGGCAGCGGTACAGAAAGCCCCTGGCGAGCCGGTTTCGTTTTCAAATCGAGTTGGACGCTGATCTGCCATGGGGTATTTCTTGGGACTGTTGTTGTTTGTGCTTGTGGCGGCTAAGTGTAGCGAAGGCAAAGGTGTGTGCGATCAGTCCCCTTTTAAATGGTGCCGCTCACAGGAAACCGTCTCCGCCTGCCAGGTGAGTTCAGTTTGACAACATGTTTGTTTTGTTGGGACGAGTTTCTGGCTAAAGAAACGGGGTGCATGAATTCCAAAGACGTCATCGGCCCCGAGGAACGCGATCCTCAGGGTTATGAAACTGTAAAGTTAACTTTAGTTTACATTTCCTTTGAGCGGGTGATGGTACTAAGTTAATATTCTTATCACTATTAACTAAACATGTTCTTCGTGCATTTTTTACAGTCGAAACCTGCCCGTAAACATTAACAGGAATATCATTTTGTGACCTCCTGTAAAAGCAGGAAATAAAATATGTGAAGTGACATTAAATGACATTTGCCCCTTCCTCCGTCTTATCCGGCTATCTTCATATCTGCTCAGTCTAATTTTGTCCTATAAAACTTGTGTACAAGTCGAGGACCAGTCCTGGACAACATGCTGGTCTCTTGGGGAGGACGGACCATTCTCTCACATTCCATTGTCAGTGACATGGGGACAATTTAGAGTGCCCCCATCTGTACCTTGTCAAACCCACCCATTTCACCTTGGGTACAAGGACAGGACCAACCTGGACCACATGCCAGTCTATCGCTGGGCACAGAAGCTGACCTTTAGACTCCATGCTGTCTGCTGACCCGGACCAAGGAGCTGTGAAGCAGCCCAGAGTCTTCATTCCTTAATGATAGCCTAATTAACCATATCCCGATTCTTTAATATGGCTAATGTGCTGACAGTGGAAGCAAAACAAGGTGACATTCTGTTTATGCCAGAGAGGAGAGGGAGGAATCAAGAGACTGAGACTGGACAACCTTTGCAAGTGCTGCTGCTTTCTGGTGTCCGCTCAGTTTCTGTCATTTATCCAACTCACATAAAATGCCCCCCCCTGTGCTCCGTGTTCATCTCCTAATAGACGAAGGAAAGCCCATGGAGACATGTAGGAACCTACAAACTCTGCAGCCGATGCAGCATCAAACAGAAGAACTAACCACTCTGCCACCCCACCTCCAAATGTCACTGTTAGCGGTGCATTCCTGTTCATCCGTTTTATAAAACTGGATTATTCAGATTGCAGTTCAAATTCACCGAGAAATTCTCACTTGCATGCGTGACCAGCGGATTCAGTAAGCAGACAGTTGGACGGATGGATCAGTCCGCTCATTTTCAGGCTGCTGGTTATGGTAAAAAAAAAAAAAAACAAACAAAACTGGGGAGTTATTTTTTAAAATGGACGTGTGTTAGGGTCTTACATGATGCCATTTTCATCCCTCGCTCACTCACCTCTGTATGGAGTTTGCACGTTCTCCTCGTGCCTGCCTAGCTTTGGTCCCAGAACTCCTGTTCGGTTCATTGGAGACTCTCAAGTGGTCTGCTCTTGCCGAGTCTCCTGTGGTGGACGGTTTCCAGTCCAAGGCTGGAATGTGAGGCACGTTAGTGGTCTGCTGGGCACAGTAAAATGTCAACTTAATGAATGTGTGCCATGTCGCCACTCTCTGGCTCCCTCATTAGTGAGTAGGACGGTCTTACATTCAATCTTCTGACTTCCTTACTTGCCTAAATCTCAGATGCCAGTTAAAGAAGCAAAGCGAGCCGAAACAAATGATATGCTGTAGTATCTCTGGCAGAAGAGGTCTTGTCTAATGGACAGTATCACTGCAAGTTCAAGCCAAGTCCTCTTGATTTAACTCATTTTTCATAAACAGTAAAAGCTTGGTCTGCGAGTGTTTTGCAAGACGAGCTACAGTTTTTAATACATTTTAACAGGATCAACGAGCGAGGACTTGCAATACCACTACGTATACGCTTTGTCCGCGAGCGTCACGTGGGGATTGTGGGTAATCGCCTCCCATGCTCGGTCTCAGTCGGCGTGCGGGTGAGCGTAATAGCGTATACTGCTTAGCTTACCATAGCATGGTGGCCACGTGTGTGTGTGTTTGTGTGTTGTAACGTGTGAGTCCCTGTCATGCACCCCAAAACACGAAGCTGAGTCTCAGTACTTTTCGACATCAGCTTTATTCAGCCTTAAACAGGAACAGCACGGTTATTTATTGTAGCGGGATCTGCCACGAACTATACACAGACACCGCAATCCTGCAGGGTCGTGGCAAGTTATACTGTGCTCTTGCCTTTATAATATTCCTTGCATCACCCATCGACGGCTGGCGTTTATAGCACGACCGCGATCTTTTCTGATTCACTTTTACGGCGAAGTGCGACAGTCCCGTTTGGGGTGGGGTTGTGTGGAATCACAAAAGAGTTTAGAAACCTTACGGTGCGTAAAGTATTTTTTTTTTTAATTTGTGTCCAAGTGTAGTGACTCTGTCTCCAGCTGTCGTTGAAGAGGCTCCTTGTTAAAGTCGCAAAAAAAGAAGATTCCAGTGAGCCAACAGAAAGCAGGGATTCCGTTAGTTATACTGAAAGTCATCCGACACAATAATCCTCCTCCTCCTCTCCCTCACACCAGCCACATTTCTTTTCAAAGTTAACATGCAGATTAATATGTTTTACTTATTTTTACTTTATATTTTGCATTAATTATTTTTATACAAATATTTGTGGGGAGCGGCATGGTGGCGCAGTGGGTAGTGCTGCTGCCTCGCAGTTTGGAGACCCGGGTTCGCTTACCGGGTCCTCCCTGCGTGGAGTTTGCATGTCCTCCCTGTGTCTGCGTGAGTTTCCTCCCACAGTCCAAAGACATGCAGGTTAGGTGCACTGGCGATTCTAAATTGTCCCTAGTGTGTGTCCTGCGGTGGGCTGGCATCCTGCCCGGGGTTTGTTTCCTGCCTTGCGCCCAGTGTTGACTGGGATTGGCTTCAGCAGACCCCCGTGACCCTGTAGTTAGGATATAGCGGGTTGCATAATGGATGGATTGATTGATATTTGTGGGTTGTGAAACAAATTATCTGAGTTTCCATTATTTCTTATGGGGAAATTCACTTTGATATACGAGTGAGTACTTTGGATTACAAGCACATTTCCACAAACCGAGGTTCCGCTGTATATAATTGGGTCTTCACGTGCTTCTTAAAGTAGTTTAAGTCGTGTGTTTTTCAACTTTGACGAAAGGCTTAACAATTGCTGGGCAGCAGTAAAGTACCCTCTTCAGAGAATATTTCTTTGTGAAGCTCTGGCTGATATTGCAGGCCTCGACCAATGTATCTTGGCATGGAATGGATGGGTGCGAACCAGGCGGCACACAGTGTAGTGCACGGGTCTTCAACCATTTTCCCCCTGAGAGCTACTTTTACAAAACAAAAATGTCTGAGAGCTACTCCTGTTTTCTAACGTTTATTCTCATAGCTCATTTCAACCCAAACAAACTGAATAAACTGAATAATCTTGTTTTGCCTGAACAGTTACAAAATGTTGGTGCCCACAACTCACATTTTGCATTAAAACATCACAAAAAATATGTAATTTACCTGCAAGTTCATTTTGTATGTCTGTATGTATTTTCTAGTGTATTTCTCACACTATTGAATTAAACATGAATGCTGTCAAAACAAAACAATGCAATTCCAAATACACAGATATGATTATTCATTTGTCATTTTGTTCCAGGTCACTGTTTCACTTCACAAGAGTATTCACATGTCCAGTTGCATGTGTGATGTGTTTTTTAGTTAGTCAGAAGACTCAACATGAGGTGTATGGTGGAGTGGAGCCACTGAGGTTCACTCTTATGGAGTCATTGAAATGTTCATCTGTCAGTCTTGATCTGAACTTTGATTTCATGACATTCATGTCAGACTCACAGAGGTATGGAGACCCAAACAAAGCAGACATTTTCAGAGCTGCTTGGTGAAGATTCTTAGAGTTATCTGGCTCTACTAAGCTCCAGATATGCTGAGAATGCTGTTGAGACTTTAACTGCACATTATTTTGAAGGTTTACTAATATATAATATGTAAAACCCAATCTCTGTCTGTTTGTCTGTCTGCTTTTCATGAGAGAACTGCTTAACAGATTTAGATCGGGTTTTTTTCTGTAATTTGCTTGAACACTCCGGTTGATTTTGCGACTTCTCTAATTTCGCTATGTATCACAGTTCGCTTGTGGTACCAATTTATTTGTGCGAATCTGAGAAAAACATAGCGGGCCGAGGAGAGTGGCCTTCCTCACTCCACTTAGCTAGTGAATTCAACTTTGTTTGATATTTAAAATAAAGTGTTACTTAGATCTTGATGAGTTTGAGTCCAGATATTCTGAATGCCACATTGAGAAGATGGATTGTAATTCAGATTGTGGATCGTGATATGATTTTTTGGAAAGATCTCCCACCCCTAATTTGACTAATCAAGTTTTCAAATTTATGTAGGATTCATTAACCCTTTGGTGAGCTACTTGGGGAGGGGCTGCTACCGGTAGCTCGCGAGCGATGTGTTGGAGACCCCTGGTTTAGTGCCACAAGAAACCCTGACAAGACAAAAATGACTTTGGCATCCTGGAGAAAAGGAGACTAAATCAGTTGTTCTCCAAATGATAGTTGGTTTTAGTTTGAGATTGAAGATTTAAGTCCAAAAGGGTAGCCTTGAGGTACATTTCCATTATATTAGTGTTAAGAAGTGCTTGGGAAATTAAGAGTGATGAAAGTATAACAGAATTAAGAACTGGTTACACTGGTGTGAATAGTGGAAGAGCACCTCTCTGTGGCTGGAAAATGAAAATGCAACTTCATTCGAAAAGTGTGCCTGTTCTATTGGTGTTAGCGGTGGGATTGTGTCTCATATTCGCATATCAGAAACGTTTTGAGAACAACAGGCTGTTGAGCCTAACAAAGCCCATGAATCCTGTCTCCCTAATTTCTCCAAACCTACCACTTTGAATCCTCCTGAATATTGCATTATAGTATAGGGATAGCGTAACTTGATTAAAAACCGACTGGCAGAGTAATGGCTTCCCAGCAGAGGAGAAGAAGAGCAACTGTAGCTACTATCATTGGATTTTCAGATCATTTATGATGTGCTTTTCTCAGCCATCATTTATAGGAGATCCAATTCTGAGCTCAGTTTTTATTTATTTTCCTCAGCCGGTGCCAATTTATATTCTCGTCATTCACATTACCCTCCGAGGTCATAACCCACAGGAAATGATGCGATGAGTTGAAAGGTCATGCTAGGGCAGTGTTTTTCAACCTTTTCGCTGGAGTGGAACCCTGCGCGAATGGTTACCTTGCTCACAGAACCCTGTGCGATTATCCACCAGTATGTCCTGCATCATTAGGACTTTTTCGGTGGAACCCCGGTTGAAAATCATTGTGCTAGGGAATTCTTCCTCACCTTCCTTCTTACTTTTCAAAACCGTTAATGTCTTTGACTCTCCAACTTTCTGATCCGTGCCCGATTTTATTTTATGTCTTGTGTTTTAGTTTTGGTACTTTGCTGGGATAGGCTCCAGCACCCCCCCGTGACCCCGGATGCGGGTTAGAAAATGACGTGACGTGACTTGGCAGCTCTCTTTCCGGTGTTGACCCTCTTTGGTTTCCTGACTACTACTTCTGATTGTGTCTCAAACCTTTTTCTATTTATTTATTTGCTGGTGTTACTGGTATAATGGCAGCTTCCTCCAATACACGCGTGTCCTTCATTAGCTCAGTAGGCTAAGCAGCTCATTTATTCTCTCTGCGTCCGATCGGCACCACCTACAGCGGCCATAAAGCACCCTGTTGTACTGTGGCAGCTCTAAGACTTGACCTTCCTCTTGTGTTAGGGTCAGCACCGACCTGTTTTACTTTTTAAATGCATAAAACTACTACCTAATTTTGTTTATTGCATCAAGGCTTTTTGACTTTGTCAGGAATCTGTATTTAATTAAAATAAAAAAAAAATAAAATAAAAAATGGTACTAAATTATAAAATGCTCTGGTGAAAATTCGTACCTTTGTGTTGGTAGGGTCAGTTTTGACCCAGTTCTAATTTAAGGTTATAAAACAATAGTTAGGGTCAAAACAAAAATCACAAACACACTTTGAGGGCCTTCTCTCTTGGCCTGTGTGTCTCCTTACCTGAACAAACAAAACAAACTAGAGAAAAATCTGACAAGTTTGCTCCCATCAGGGATGTCTGGGAAAGGTGGGTGCAGCTCCTTCCACCGATGTTCAAGCCAGGGCCAGAGGTAACAGTAGATGAACGTTTTGTCCCTTTCCGGCAGTACATGCCTAGTAAGCCTGGGAAATACGGCATAAAAATTTGGGCAGCCTGTGATGCAGAAACCAGCTATGCATGGAATCTGCAGATTTACACAGGCAAACATGCAAGTGGCATTCCTGAGAAAAATCAAGGAAAACGTGTTGTCCTCGATATGACTACTGGACTGCGGGGTCACAATATCACATGGGACAGTTTCTTTACCAGCTATGACCTTGGACAAGAACTTCTCAGGTGGAAACTTACCATGGTGGGCACAGTAAAAAAATAAATAAATAAATAAACCTGAGCTGCCTGCCGAAATTTTGCAGGTGAAGGACAGAGCTCCACTTTCTTCAAAATTTGCTTTTACAGACACCACCACGGTTGTTTCATATTGTCCAAAAAGTGTGATACTTATGTCCACTTTTCACAAAGACGCAGCTGTGTCATCAGCAAGTGACAAAAAGCCCATAATTCTCTTGGACTATAATAAAAACACAGGTGGAGTGGACAACCTGGACAAGCTGACTGCCACCTGCACTTGCCAGAGAATGACCAGGAGATGGCCAATGGCTGTGTTTTATAACATTCTAGATGTGTCTGCATACAATGCATTTGTGATGTGGACCCACATTCACCAGAAAAAACAAGCGGAGAATGTTTCTTGAGGAGTTAGGAAGTTCCCTTGTCAAGGCACACATTGAGCGAAGGAAACGGGTTCCCCGAGACCCAGCCCTGCAGCCTTGGTCAGACCGCTGCAGAGCTCACGTAGCACTCCTTCCACACCATCAGCAACACAAAGAGCACCAGTGCCAGCGTCCTCTTGGGCCAGCACTGCCTCGACATCAACCTACGCAGCCACAGCCACAACCCCACTGAGGCCACCTAATTCTAAAAGAAAGAGCTGTCAGGTCTGCCCTAGACAGAAAGACAGAAGACAAACGTACTCTGCTTGAATATATTTGCAAAGAACACACTAAGAGTGTCACTTTTTGCACACACGCATGTTCTCGCACACAAAGACGTGTTTTGGCACTAGTGCCTCATTTCTATTTGTTTGATTTGCTCGATTGTTCGTCGTTTGTTTGACCTTACAAATCCACATCTTGAGATTTGCTTGTTTAGCTTTCCATTTATATTAAAAGTTATTTTTGAAAATACTTTTTTGCCTTTTTCTTTGAAATAAATATATATGGGTCAAATTTGACCCGTAACAACATAGATGTTACTATAGTAATTAATATTATAATAAAAACAATATATATAACAAATTTATTTAAGAGATGTGTTCTAATACCCCTCAGTAATAGTCAGGTAACATAACAACCTTTTATTTATTTAAATAATTCTCTTGAGGTTCATTTAATCATTTTTTAAAATTGAAAACGAGAGGTATGCTGTTAAAGTAAAAGCTCATGAGGTCACAGCAAAAATAATCAAAACATTCTTTTAATGGACAAGGAAGCGTAACAAAGTAACCAAGAGGTAAGAAATCATTGTTTTGAGGGTAATATGGCTGATTAAAGACACGGGTCCAAACCGACCGGTTAACATAAGAGAGAGTGACAGAAAGCTAACATACATAAGAGGAAGGTTAATAATGACTTTATCACAAGTCCCAGACCCCCATATGTGAGTATGTGTGCCTATCAGGTAAATAAGTGATGAGTATACGTACAAGTGCTCCAAGCAGACCCTTCATGCTTTCAGGATATTATTTCTAGACTGTATTGTAGTAAAACAGAACTTTGTTTCATTGCTTTTCAGCTTTTAAGTGCTCCCTTCACATTCCAGCTGCAGTTTAACATTCTAGTCTTGGCAGCGAGCTGATCCGATGAGGTGCCCCCATTTTACAGATTTCCATTCATGGCGTCGGGAGTCACCAACTCGTCTCATGCAGCGTTGCAGTTTAAGCCACTTTTGCATTATTGCATCACGGGTTACTAGAGCCCACCTCGACAGCGAGCAGTGCTGGACGAGACCCCAGTCTGCAAAGGGCTACACACACCCACACTGCACCGTTTCAGCGCTGGGCTACCTCAAGCCTGAATTTTGATGGTCTAAGTCAAGAGTTCCCAAAGTGGTCGATATCGTCCCCCTTGGGGTGGATTTGAACTTTCTAGGGGTCGATAGTTTCAATAAATAAATCTGGGGGTCGACAACAGCAAAAATAGACCCTCTTACTACTGCTATTTGTTTGTTACTTCACAATATCTATGATTCCGATAGGTAAGTAAAATAATTCAAAAAAACATTTTATTGATAAAAACACATTGCATACCAAACTTGCGGATGAAAAGGTAAAATGTGTCATTAAAAGAGTCGCACGTACGAATGCATGAAAATACATGTGGCACAAACATGTCTGTGCATCTGCGGTGGGTTGGCGCCCTGCCCGGGATTCGGATTCAACGGGTTGGAAAATAGATGGATGGATGGACGTGCATTGTCTTATCGAACGTAGCAAAGCAAGTGTGGATATGAAAAACCGCTGCATGTCCGCCCTTTGCTCGTGGTGGGACGAGACGACGGATATTCGATATTAGCAGAATCTTATCAGTCTTTCATAAAACACTAGAAATTGGTTCTTATTTGTGATTTGAACTTTGAATATAATTATTTATTGAGGAGCAGTACTACGAAAAAGAAAATTGGAGGACACAGTTTATGTATTCGAGTTTGAACAAAAATCTTCTGTTTTAAGTAAGTACGTACTTTATTGTTTTAATTTTTTATCACAGGGGCTGTCGAAATTGTTTGTTAATAAAAGTTTTTCTTTTTTCCGATTACAATATGACTGAACCAAAAAAGAAATACAGACAGTACAGCTTGGACTATTTGTACTTATTTTGAATTTACATATTGATTTCATAAATGTCAAAAATGCAAAAAAACTCTGCTCGTATTTTTTTGCTTTAATTTTCGTCAGTGCAGGTTTCGATATTAAATGTTGCACAAGACGATGCCATATTCCGTAGTATTTTATCTTTTTCAATCATTACATTACAAGTGAGAAAATGAAAAGTTTCATATATAGTGAAATATTTAATATCGAGTACTGTACAAATGTATTACAGAGTGCGGCAGAAATAACTCCCACATTTCAGAGGGGGATTGAAAAAAGAAACGTTTTTGGTGATACCTCGTAGCATTATTTCCCAAATGTAGATCTAAAAAAGTTTTTTTAATTTAAGTTTTAAAAATTCTATCGTCCAAATGGTGGCCTTGACGGCTGATACACATTTGGAGCCATTCTTGGAAGTTTTCCATCACTCTCACTAGCATGTCGGGTGAAATTCCTTCAATTTCTTCTTGAATAGCCTCCTTTAGTTGGTCCAAGGACCGAGGACGATGTTTGAAAACCTCCTGTTGCCCTCACTCTTTGAACCCAACAGCAAAATCGTCTTTCGGTCTGGAACACTTTCATTAGAACGTAAACCAAACCGCGTGCGAAACACCCTCTGTGTCGCAGCTACAGATTCGCCATTTTGGGAAAAAGCCTTGATGCTCACCCGACCACGGCATGGTGACGACTGAAAACTTTATGATGTACCGTACCTAACGGAACGGACCGCACCCCTCTACCTGCTTTGGGGACCCCACAGTGATTTTTCAAAATGTGGGAGTTATTTCTGCTGCACCCTGTAGTTTGAGTAAGTAAAGTAAATGACTAGGGGGTCGATGGTTTTAAAAGTTTTTGGTAAAGGGGTCTGCGGCCGAAAAAAGTTTGGGAACTCTTGGTCGAAGTTAAAGAATAAATGGATAGATTTGATCTTTGAAGGTGGGAGGTTTGTCTCTCCAATACAAATTGCTAGAAGCCCCTGCCAGCCGTGTCGAGCAAGTCCTCCAGAAGAAAGTGGGGTTGTAAGCCAAGGTGAGGCAGGTCCATGTTGTGCCTGCTTCAGCCACTAGGGGGCACAGGGGAGTTGTGTCCCAGTTTAAGAGCCGCACTCCTCTGCTGCAGCCTAACATGCCAAGCAGGCCTTGTTTCATTCAGAGTGGAGGGAACAACACAAGCAAACTGTCTTTTCTAGCGCCGTCCTCTTGTGAATATTGTCCTAAGCCACTTTACAAGTACTGAACAAGTCAGGTTCGAGCGCACTTCTTAAAAGATGGGGTTCAGGCAGGTGAAACGAGTCACTCGGGGACACACAGGGAGCAAAAGGCAAAAAACGGAATTGGCAGCCTCGTTGGCTGTGCTCTAAATCCAGCAGCCCTGGGCTGCCCAGAGAAAGCGAGTTTTGGAAAGACAACCTTTGAAATGAATGTCCACTTAAAAGCAGCAGGTGTCCTTGGAGTTGTAAGAAGAGGACGAGCCCAGAGGTGGATGATCTGCCACATGAGGGGAAGAAGAGAAAAGGAGGAAGTGCAACAAGGAAAAAAAAAAGACCTACGACTCCACATCCAAACTGCCACTTCCTCAAAGAATAACGGCGTACATATTTAAAAAAAAAAAAAAGAATGGTGCACTACAGAAAAGAAAAGAGAAGAAAAAATAGCAGGCAGGCCCCAACTCTCCTTTAGTGATTGTTTGATATTCATCGAGTGCCTGTCCATTAGAAAAACATCTGATTTAAAAATGTTTTCATCCATCCCTCACTTGTAATGTCAAGGTCGCATGGAGCCACACTCGTATCCCAGCATGCAAAGCAGAAACCAGGCCATCGCATGGCCAACACAATTGACCGAAAAAGAAAACCTAAAATAATTAAAACAACGAGAAAGCTTTACCTTTGGCATAGTTCAGGAAAGTGGAGATGGCAGCGTGGCTTCGAGGTTAAAGCACTGGACGGGTATCCAAATCTTATTATGTGATATCATCTACTGTTTTAAATCCTGCTCCGTACTTCTAAAATTTTTATTTTTATGCTGCATTGAGGGTGGCGCAGTGGGTAGTGCTGCTGCCTCGCACTTAGGAGACCAGGGTTCACTTCCCGGGTCCTTCCTGCGTGGAGTTTGCATGTTCTCCCCGTGTCGGCGTGGGTTTCCTCCCACAGTCCAAAGACATGCCAGTTAGGTGGATTGGCGATTCTAAATTGGCCCTAATGTGTGTCCTGCGGTGGGTTGGCACCCTGCCCAGGATTGGTTCCTGTGTTGGCTGGGATTGGCTCCAGTGACCCTGTGTTCGGATTCAGCGGGTTGGTTCTGTTCTGTGTATTGTATTGTATTGTGTTGACTCCCTTCTGTTTGACACCCACTGCACGGCCAACCTCCCTGGAAAGGGGGGTCTCTCTTTTTTTTTTTTCCTACAAGGTTTTTTTTTTTGGAAGTTTTTCCTTTGTCTTCTTAGAGAGTCAAGGCTAGGGGGCTGTCAAGAGGCAGGGCCTGTTAAAGCCCATTGCGGCACTTCTTGTGTGATTTTGGGCTATACAAAAAATAAATTGTATTGTAAGCTGCACGCTGCCTGAGCGAGTCAAGGTGATTCCTCTCGCTCCAGTGGTTGAAGCCTTCAAACAATTGTACGCTGGCTCCAAATGAGCGCCTTGTAAATTGTTCACTGGCAGGATTCACTGAAATGAAAGGCATTTTCACTGCATGAGCTGCACCATTTTTCAGTTGCAGTGTATGTGTACTGTGACCACTCGGGGGCACCCAGGAAAGCATCCCACAGTCAAGCCGTGCAAAACGTACATTTTAGAATCTTAAGTCTCAGAAAGTAGGGTGTTGTACCGTGTTAGCCATTATGAGTGTAGTGAGAAGTCAAGCAAATGACGCCTTTTATTGGCTAACTAAAGAGATTACAATATGCAAGGTTATGAGGCAACTCAAGCTCCTTGATCAGATTGCAAGATGAAGAAGGGCCTGAGTTGCCTCGAAAGCTTGCATATTGTAATCTCTTTAGTTAGCCAATAAAAGGCGTCATTTGCTTGACTTCTCACTAAGTCTCAGAAAGAAAGACCAAAAGATCAGTAGCAGGCACCAGATCCACCCACGCTGCGCTTCCCCCTTCCCGTCAAAGTGGGCCAAAGATGGCGGTAGTTAGGCTACAGGCTACTACTTCAGGGTGTGTGTCTGTCAAAGCTACCCACAGCACAAGGTGGCGCCATCCAGTGGCAGAACACTACATCAGGGTTAGGTGTTCGCTCCCCTCAGAGTGTAGAACATGGCGCCGACGGACTCCCTAGACCACAAATCAGTTAGCTTAGCTTTATGTTACACGGCACCCTTAACAGTGAACTGGATAAGAAAGACAGACAACAAGAGGGAGGAAGAAAAGGTTTTGATGCTTTACAGTGAAAACCCCAGCACGTCCGGTCACCCGAGTCTTGCTCACTTATTGAATTCTGTCTTCCTTATCACTTCTGTTCCAGATTATAAAAACATGAAATGGTGGCATTTCTCTTGCTGGGGGATTTCCATAATTAGCAGTCTGCCCTGGCATGGCTATGTGATGAAACAGGCAGGCTGAGAGAGCTGGCGAGCCCGAGTAAAGTTCACATCCACTTCAGACTCAATGTAAATAAGAGGTGGACAATCTGCTGATATGTCTGAAGAAACTGGTGGGACTCAAAATGGCTCCATTTAAAGAGCCAACGGACACCAACTTGAACCTGACATCGCCTAGTCAGTCCTGGCTCTGGGCATCAAGTGAGCACCTTTGGCTTGGTGCTTCACCTTTACTCTCTTACTCTCCCTTTGCTCATCACCCAACTGTTTGTAGGTCCATAATTGATCATAGTGTTGTGAATAATGCAACACAAAATAGCAAAACGGGTGATGACTTCCAAAAAAATCGCAAACCAAGAAAGAATCTTCACTGACCTGCCAAAAGAGAGCCTTGCAACAGGCAGGCTTTGACCTACACAGGCCCAAAAATGGGCAACAGGCTTTATAAAGTTCAACATACTTCACAAAATACACGGAAACTGTCGCTGAAGGGAAGAGAGCAGATTACACATCTGGGTGAGAGCCTTTTGTTAGTTAGTAAGGATTTCTGAAACTGGTAAGAAGTATTTTCCTAGTTATGTTAAAATGTTTGCCTCCATATTAATGCATATTAATATCTATGGGAGATTCTATCATAACGACCACAAGCGAAACTAAAGTAGAATATTCAAATTATGTCTTGTTCCTCTGACGGCCATACCCTGCTCCAGTTTTATTAGTTTATTAAGGTGCATGCAGAGGATGGGCTCACTGGAGCTTGGGGCAGGTGAGGCCTCTCATTTGGGGTACTGAGTGCCAGCAACTGCAGCAGGTGATGCCTCTCGTTCCAGTTAATGAATGCCAGCTTATTGGGTGGGTGATGGCTCTCGTTCCAGTTAATGAATGCCAGCTTTTTGGGAGGGTGATGCCTCTCACTCTGGTTAATGAACGCCAGCTTATAGGGTGGGTGATGCCTCTCATTCCAGTTAATGAATACCAGCTTATTGGGAGGGTGATGCCTCTCATTCCAGTTAATGCATACCAGCTTATTGGGAGGGTGATGCCTCTCACTCCGGTTAATGAACGCCAGCGCCTGGTGCTTCTCGTGGTTACTGGCCTCTCATGATAAAGTCCCTGCAGGAGTTCTTGCCACCTCCTCTACCTGCATGTACGTTGTGTAGACAACTTTGTATTTAAAAGTGAACTGTAAAATGGTACAGGTAAGTGGGTGAATGTGCCCCTGCGACGAACAGGTGGTTGGTTTCCACCTTGTGCCCATGGCAGTGGTTTCCAGATAAGCGGTTTAGAATGCGTTTGCAGTAGAAGGTATTTTTTCCCCTCATGAAAGACACTTTGATCTGCATTTTGAATAATAAAAATACCCATAAGATATCCATCAGGAGCGTAAATGTGAGCAAAAATAAAGTTTGATAGGGACAGTGGAGGTTTATTTTCCTCGCATACACCCCCAGTTTTGCATGTTTCATATTTTAAGTACAAGCACCATGTTTTTTCATGAGTTTACCCGCCAGAGCATTTAAAGGGTGCCATTGAAGGAGAGTTCAACGTTTACTGAGAAGCACACGTCAGGTGCCTCTGGGGTCTTAAAGCGAGCACCCAGCTCACCTCTTGCAGGTCATTTCTCGCCTTTTGTGTCATGGTGGCTTTATGTTCCTCATCTTCTTGTTTACTGTCTCAATTCTCCCAACCCTCACATGGCAGCCGATTTTTGCCACGATACAGAAAGTGGGTGTGTATGGTAGCAGCTCCTTTATTTAACCCGAGTGTCTGTCCTGGGAGACACAAGCAGCCACTCAGAAGTGGCCAGAGAGTCGACACCACCAGAGCGCCACTAACACACCATCCCACCCTGACGTGACGGTGTGATAAGTCTGAGGGGGACAGCTGTGCCCATCTCTCTTGTGACTTGGCGTGCTTTTCAATGACCCTGTAGTGCACCTGAGAAGCTCAGGCCTTGGAATTGCATTTGTGTGCTCTTTGTAGAAGTGTTAGATCAAGGGGGTCCCTGAGGCCGTTGTGCCCTCCGGTTTTTACTCCAGCCTGTGCTTAGGCCTGTCAGTGCTGATAGCAGAACTTGTCATTTATCGTATGGCTTGTTAGTGATTTTTATTGTCCCACATCAGGTCATTTTTATCGTATTGTAGATCATTCCCTTTCAGAGGATATCGTCCTAATAATTTGTGGCCCAGAATAGATCACAGATTCTCAGTTTTTTTGTTTCTCCTCCTTCGTTTCTTTCCATTTTATTGCCGTATATACTCACATATAAGTCGGGTCTTGAAACCCGAAAAAAATCGATCATAAAATCAGCCCCCCGACTTATACGCCCATTCAAAATTACGACACTTAAAATGTTTTCTTTTTTTACATCTTCTTACCTCCCCCAATCTCACACCACTTTCTCAAGATTTTGTTGCAGCAGGGCAGTTACCAATTTCTTTTGCTACTTCAACGACATTTAATTGAAAACTAGCTCCATATTTTCTTCTGATCGAACGCTCCATCACAGACGAGGGATGCTCTTACGATAAAGGTGTATGAGGGTGTGAGACACAAAAAACACAAATCAGTGCTAACGTCACTTCATAATAGTTTGGGTATTACCGTGGGGTCACGTAGGCACAATACATAGGAAAAAAAAAAAAAAAGGGGGCAGTGCGCGCCGTGGTTACTCTCTCAGGTGGGCGTTAGCATATCATAATCTCTTGTACCAATAGCGTGAGTTTTCCGCACTCGATTTATACAACCGACATTCTAAAATACCAGAAATTATACTTTAAAATCAAGTCCGACTTATCTACGGGAGAACGTAAATGAGCGTATATACGGTATATGAGATCCTTCATGATGGACGCACACTGGTGTGAATGGTACCAGGTTAGCCGGTGAAATGCTGGCTGTTGTGTCATTTGAACCTCGTTGTTAACTGGAAGTCAGTTAAGATAACAAGAAGAAAATGGAGGTGCTAAAAACTAAGTTGGGAATTTTAACAGTTGAGTTAACAATGATGAAGCACTGATGAATGATTAACACTGATCGGTCGCCAGATGATCGTGGTGCTGAACGCGTTTGTGTAGCTGATTCTCCTATGGCAACGTTTGCCTGGGAGGACCACCACTTGCAATGACAAGAGGTACAAACCAGATTGGGTTGCAGTGCGACCTCCACCGCTGCCCCCGAGCAGCTGCTGCCGTTGTAGTCAGGGATGGTGAAGACGCGCCGGGAGTGGCTACAGAATCACCAACCGACATTTTGAGTTGATTAATGTGTGAAGCGATTGCTTTGTGTGCTTTTCAGAAAACGGACTGGCAGCCGCTCACCCGCCAACTTGCTGCCCGCGACTTTGCAACCAGAAATGGCTAACACCCGCCGACAGTGCACCGCACATAGCAACAGACAATTTGTGTTGATTTATGAGAGAAACTATTATTTTAAAATGATGTCTTGTGTATAAAGCGCACCTCCAGTTTTAGCAAACTAAAATGAGTGAAACTTGCGCTCATTATAATGTTACGATTATATTCTTGAGATGATTCATTTTCAACATGTCCACCATCAGAATCACATCACGGTTTGTATACGTTGGTTTTCAGTAATCCTCCGAGTCACATTAGTTATTATGGTGTGCAGTTCATCTAAAGGATGTCGTTTGGTTGTGTGTTCCTGTAATGGGGTTCTAAGTCGTCTTTGGACCCCAAAAGGCCGCGTTTAGCTCGGCCAACCAAAGGATGCAGTTTTCGTTCTCTTCTGTTGAAGATGCTGGTCTACTGTGATTCTGAAAAGAGTGTGATGAATAAATCAATGAACTAATTAAAATTAATAAATTATTACAAATGTATTATTAAACTATTTGAAAACAAACAAATCATGCTTCACAATGTTCTTTTCACATTGATTTTTATCATCCAGTTTTAATAATTTCATCAGCGCAAGGACTTTATAATGGACCTCATTTTTAGCAACTCTAAAATGGCCTCTGATGGGTGTGGGTGTCCACATGATTGGGCGCTGGCATCACGTCACAGTTTGTGTTCTGCCTGGTTGTCTCCCTGCAGTTCTGTAATGGACATATCGAAAGGAAAAATGGACGGTTATGTGTTAATTGTAACCAGAACATGTAGACTCGCCACCCACTGTAGTGAATAAAATGCATGAAGGCCAAAACAGAGTCAGCGTGGGGATGTTGAAGGTGGTAGTGAGCCATCTGGGCAATCAAGGTGGTCCGTTAAAGACGGTGACTCAGCACCCTGCTAATTCTGGTGCTGTGAATCGGATGAAGATAAAGGCTTCCACAGCCCCTGCAGCTGCCACGCCACCTTTCTCAAATCCTCTTTTTGCATACATTTCACTTCCATCCTGATGCTGAGATTCAGTTGTTTGTACAAGTGGAGCTCATCAACTCATTGCCTTCTTGAAAAAGTCATTTCCATGTCAGTTATTTAAAACACTTTCTCCGCTTCATTGATGCAAGACATGATGAGAATGTAATCAGCTGGCTGCAGCAAATGACTGTCTGAGTGATCTGGGCTGCAGTTTCTTCATTTATGAGAGCCATTGTTGAAGTCCAGTGCCTTTCACGGTCATCACCCGTGAATAGTGTTACAGCTCGATAGTGGCTGTGTATTTATACAGGCAAAGCGCAGGCCGGCTATGTACTGCGGAGCGCCTGAGCCTGTCCCGACAGCTTTGGGCTCCACGTGTGATCTGGCCCAGGACAGGATGCCAGTTCATCACGACGTCAACTTGCTCTGCACATGTTTGGGGTCTGCAAGATAGCCAGCGTACCCAGAGAAAACAGAGAGATTCAGGGACAGTATGGCTGGCAATCGAACGCAGGACGGTGGGAAAGTGAAGTAGCATCTCTGACCACTGTGCCACGTTCATTACTATTCCTATGGACTTATATGGACTCTGCTAATATTCAAACTCTAAGTGAATGAGATTAGCTAAGGATGCGCACGCCAGTTTATCATTTTAATTCTGCACAGCTTTGGTCTCTGTTGAGTGTGCTAAATGGATGGATGAATTTGGATGGATGATCTAACAGAAGTGGGTGGCACAGTGGGTAGCACTGCTGCCTCGCAGTTAGGAGACCTGGGTTGGCTTCCCGGGTCCTCCCTGCATGGAGTTTGCATGTTCTCACAGTCCAAAGTCATGCAGGTTAGGTGCATTGGCGATCCAAAATTGTCCTTGGTGTGTGTGTGTGTGTGTGTGTGCCCTGCGGTGGGCTGGCGCCCCACCCAAGGTTTGTTTTTTGCCTTGCGCCCTGTGTTGGCTGGGATCGGCTCCAGCGGACTCCCGCGACCCTTTAGTTAGGATAACCGTGTTTGGTTCTGTTGTCTCACAGCTTGGAGGGTTCAGGTTTTAGCCTGACCACTGTCTGCGTGCCCTCCGAACGGCCCACTCTTCATGTGTCTTTGTTGATTTTCTATGGAGATGTCAGAAACTTTGTACGCACCAACAGCACGCCTGCACGTGCCTCTGATTTGGCCCAATGTGTGTGTGTGCTCTTTCCAGGTGCAACCGTGAAGTGAACAAATCAAATTAGGAGCATTAATAGGGGAACTGGAGAAGCCTTTGGCCTACGGTACAACTTCCATGGCTTCATGTGTGCCCACATGCCAACAGAACCAACAAAAAGGTCTCCTTGTTGAAAACTAATTTTTCCTATGGTGTGCAAGTCTTTCATATCTAAGACTCTGTTCCCTTAAATGTCAGTGTGGCATTATCATCGTCATTTGAGAAGCCTTTCCACACATCCATGTGTAAAGTTGATTTTGATTTTATCTCCCACTCAATTTTGATTTTTTCTGCCATCTCCTTCCAGGCTGAGCAATGGTGCCGAGCTTCAAATGACACTGAACCGCCGGCAGCAATGGTGGACGTGAGCCTGTACTACGAGAGCCTGTGCCCGGGGTGCAGGGCCTTCCTGGTCTTTCAGCTGTTCCCCACTTGGCTGCTGCTCTCCGAAATTATGAACGTAACTCTGGTTCCTTATGGGAATGCAAAGGTGAGATATGATGTCTGTCTTTCATTTATTTATCTTTGCCCTTTATTTTTTATAGCGCCTTTTGGTCATACTAGGGTTGGCAGTGTTATCCTAAGCTGCAGTAAGGATGAATTCTGTCACACAAATGTAGTGTCAGTTTAATTAGTGTTAGTGTGTGAAAAAATGAATACAGAAAGACTCCTGGATCATAAACTACAATGACTGCAACACGAGTTGCTCCCAATCTGTATAAATGTCCCCTTCTTGACAAAAATATAAAAGTTAAAAGATTTGCTTTTATTAAACAGAACATTTGATTTAGGATGAACAGGAACACTGACTGACATCAGTAGGTGCCAAAGTGGATGGACGGGCATCTCGGCCAGGCTGGTCATTGGAGTCTTTCCTGGCCAGGAGGCCATAGTGAATTGACGGGGGGGAGATTGTCTATCCAAAATAATTTCTCCCCCAGCTCAATAGATGGCAGTGCTCGTCTGGCATGGACCCAGTATGGACACCCGCAGGCATCCTTGAGATTCGTTGTCCCTGTTGGAGTCTTTGGGTGCCACCAGAAGGCGCTGCAGAGAGAAAAGCTCCCTTTTTCGTGGGGCATCTGCATGACCCAGCAGTGCTTCCACCATTCAGTGCTATGGCACCAGATGTGCTCCAGGGTCCAACATAAAAGCAAGCCATCCAGCCTCCTCCAGTTAAGTCAAAGTCAGGAGGCAGAAGGCAACACTCGCCTGGAGGAGTGGAAGGAAGGAAAGGAGGGAAGGAAGGAAGGAAGGAAGGAAAGGAACAATATATTATCGGTGGCCGTGTAAGTGCATCTCGTTCATTTGTAAAGGTTTAATAGACAAAAACCTTTATTTGAACCTGGGACCGTGTTGCTTCCGTTTGATGGCTGGGGGTTTGGGGTTTGGTGACACCCCCTAGTAGTTAAACATCATATATGCCTTCCTCTTTATCCTCATCAAGGATAAAGGCATCATATGAAGTATCTTGATGGTTGTGACAAAAGAAGAGCCAAACAAGACACAGGGGCCCGCACAATAAGAAGAGGCACACTACAGAGCTGCGTTTTGATGTTGTTTTTCACAGACGTTTCACTGGTGTCAATAAGCACAAAACAAAGCTCCGGCACTGCCCAGGTTTAAACATATCATCGGACGACGTACTGGGAGACGGCAAAATGGGCTTAACTGAGGGATTGAATGGCATTATGTTGCTTGTCAAATGAATGAAGTTCTTAGGTGCCACCTCGTGTCCTGTAATGGGGTGTGCCTCCCTTTTTCAAGGTGTTTGTGGCTCTGCCTCTTCCATCTTAAGCCCTGTGTCTCAACAGCCTAAGCACAAATTAAGAGGCTAAACTGAGGAGGCCCACTTCAGTATAGCGCCTTTCCACCAAAGACATACTTGCATGTAGTACAGGCAGGCCCACTCTTTCCAGGTGTCTGGCCAAGTCATTTTCGGGGAGTTTCATTTCACCTCCTATTATTGTGAGCATAACCATTTTGTCAAAGATATTTTTTTGCATGCGCTATAATTACGAAGAGATCCTTGAAGAGGCAATGAACTATGAAGACAGCATATTTTTACAGCGGCATCTGTCCATCTGCCCATGACCACTTAGATACTACAACAGATTTCATTTCATGTAGCACTTCTCATCTGTCTGTTTATCCAGTTAATCGCCATAAATACATCCATTACTTTGGTCATTTCTAACAGACTCACACAAACACAGTCCTGTCGCCTAAGACTAGAGATCCTGTAGATTATCTCCAATAAGCATACAAAGAGAGATATGCAGAAACCTTCCAGCGTACACCACTAAAAGGTGCAGGCAGACAAATGGCTTCATTTCTCGAATCATCTCTGACAAGCCCTGATTGACTGGTCCACAGATACGTTCACTCCTGTAATCTTCTCTAGCCAGCTCATATAGTTTGAGGGCTTCCTTAGCGGCCCCTGTGATGGCCTGGCGCTCTGTTCAGGGCTGTTTCCTACTTTGCACCCAGTGCTGTCAGGATAGGCTTTGGCTACTGGCTACCCGGTAGCGGATAGAGCGGGTTAAGAATCAGATGAGGTGTGTCCCGAGAGTCATCTTGAACAAGGACAGATTCACAAACAGTTTCATTATTATAATATTCATAACACAACAGTCAAAGCATCACCGCTGAATTAAGACCTTCTGTAATTATACATACATCACAGTAGAGCGCAAGGCCACCTTTTTATATAAAATGTAAATATCATTACACTCAAAAATCGGGAGTGTGCTCGGTGAGGGACAGTGTTGTGTGTTTTGTGTCTGGTATTCCCATATTTAAGCTTTGTCTTTTAATTTCAGGAGCAATTTGATGGTAAACAGTGGCAGTTCACATGTCAGCATGGAGAACAGGAGTGTCTGGGAAACCTAATTGAGGTGGGTCATGCCATCACCTAGCTGTGAAAGTTACTGGGAGCTGGTTGGGAAAGGAGGTGACACCCTTGACTACGGGGCACCCAGCACCCTGCCCTCCCACTGGGTGTCTGCGCCTTTGTTACTGTCCTTATGCACTTTGATATGGTTGTTAATACCCATTTCTCTTGGCAGACATGTCTCATGAACGTACTGCTTCAACCCTCCGAGTATATTCCCGTTATCTTTTGCATGGAATCATCTGAAGATGTTGTCAACAATGCAGAAGCGGTGAGCCTACAGGATTTCTTCTGAATGAGCAGGAGAAATCATCTGATAAGTTGTTCATCTTTACAATTTATGTGAAAAGTAACTCAATTCTTTTGACTGAAAACAATTTGCATTATGTCAAAAGGAATCTGCTGTGAACTTAAGAAGACACCAGCTAAAAGTGTATGGTGCTGCCATCTACTGGTGTCCTCCTTAATCAGTTTAAGTTGCTCTCCATTCTGGGCCACCAAGTGCCCATCTTAAATGGTGGAAGAGTGGAGCAAAGTAAGCGTCTCTCTGGACAAAGATGGGTGAAGCATTCCACCTCCTGCTCCTCCAATTCCTCCCTAAGCTGTACTCAAGTGTTCCTTCATTCCCAACATCCCTAATTTCTCAATTACCAGATACAGCCATGTGGGCTGCAAACGCCTGCGCCTCACAAGTTCTGATTGGAGTCTATTGATGAGGAGCAGGCTGCCTGATGTTGTATTCACTGTGTGTGCTCATGGTGTGTTGTTGGTACTGTACTATTGTCAATAGTCTCTGGGAGACCTGCAAGTAAGAATTTCTAAGTACCACAGACACATAACAGCAAATGTTAACTATTATTGGCCAGTTTCAAATCTCTTCACTTTAAGTCTAAGATGGCTGCCTCTCAGTACCAAATGGTTGCTCTTTCTTTTGGGTCATTTCAGTGTCTGAAGCTGTACCAGCCTGATGTCCAGTGGGATACCATAATGAACTGCGTGAAGGGTGACCAGGGTAACAAGCTGATGCATGCTAATGCGCTGATGACTGATGCCCTCAAACCACCACATGAATATGTGCCCTGGGTAACGATCAATGGGGTAAGTGAACTCTGCTTCGAAACAGAAGGGAAACTCGCAGAAAAATCATATTACACCTTAAAAGATAACATCTACTTGCACTTTATGGCTTTATAAAGAACCTTTTAGAAACACTTACAGTTAAAAACTGGTCAGGTTGAGAGATCAGCGCCAGTTTAGACACTAAATGTCAGCTTCCTTCTTTAAACTCATCGGTCTGGAAATCTGCAATGTCCCTTTGTGTTGTCACCTCATCCACTTCTATGTCCTTCATTTTTGTATTCCATATTCACGTTAGTGTTTGATGTGTTTTCTTGCCCATTCATGAGTAACAACAACAGTAACTTCTTTCTATAGCAGATTTTCATACAAATGATGTAGATCATCAAAATGTCGAAAAGAAAAACAAGAAATTAAATTATATAAAAATAATAAGGAATAAATACCAAAAATAAACCAGTATGGGCTTGCATAAGACAGAAATATAAGTAAAAGATAATTGGAGACCTTATATAAAGTATTCAAGACATTTCATCTTCATAGCCCACTCAAACCTGGCTAGATTGCCAAAGTGGATAATGTGATTAGTGAGCCAAAAAATCCACTAGTTATCTGTTTGCTTTTTAAATATAATACCACCACCACCACCACTACTACTACTACTACTACTACTACTACTACTACTACTAATAATAATAATAATAATAATAATCACCTCTGATGATCACAGGGTCCATGCTTTCTGCCTAAAGGATAGTCCGTTATCCAGGACACCACAGGCTCATTCACTTGCATATCTCTTGAGCTTACCCCTTAACTGGGATGGCTGGATGGTGAAGGTGCTGGAGGATTAAAAAAAAAAAAAAACACACAGTTCACACAGTGCTGCCAGCTTTGTTCAGGTAACAGTGAGCCTTGTGGAGCAGACAGATCATTGTACCCTTAACTAAAATATCTGACTGATAGACCACCAGGACCCACTGCAATCTGCCTACCACATGAGGACTCTTAAGTCCAATACTAGTCTCTTAAAGGTCCTCATGATTCAAGACACCATCAGACCTTACTCTTATTCTATGTTAATTAATGTCTTATTTTAATCCTTACTTTGTCTTTTTTCTCTTCATCATGTAAAGCACTTTGAGCTACATTATTTGTATGAAAATGTGCTCTAGAAATAAATGTTGTTGTTGTTAATAATAATAATAATAATGTTGTGTGTGTGTCTGTCCATCCTGGAAGTGAGTAGTGGAGTCAGGGTAAGGGCTCCACCTCCGAGGAAACAGACAACTCTCTTAGCTGCTAATAACACAAGTGAGGTGAGCACATCAGCAAAATTAAACCTCCAAAGAAAGATAGTTGCTTAGCCGCTAATGCACAAACAATGCGAGCACGTCGGCAAAACAAATCCTCCCAGAAGAAGATGCCCAGAGTAGTTCCTTTCAATTACCTGGCATCTCTGCGTTTTAATTTTTTTTCTGATGATTTCAGTAGTCTCTAGGACCCCATGCTTTACACAGCTAGTAATAATAATAATAATAAGAAGAAGATGTAAGATACCTTTATTGTCAATGAACAATATAATAAAAATATCATTTGGAGTAGGCCTATAGATGCCTTAGATAAGAGTAAGATATTAAAGAGTAGACATTAAACTACAAGAAGCACAAATTTAAAAGTGAAAATTAGAAGCACAGTTACTGTACTATTAACAGTTTCAAATATACACAGAGTAAAAGTAAAGGTAAATATTTAAGCATAAATAGAGAAATCATAAATGAAGTCACAGTGAGAAGTGCAGTCAATGCAATGGTCATGAGTTCCACATGGGTAATGTATAAGTGTGTGACTATGTGTGGTTGATGCAGAAGTCTCTGTTACTGGAAGGTGCATTGATTGCTGTGCATTTAATAGGCTGATTGCTTTTGGGGTAAAAGCTGTTCTTTAGCCTGGTGGTGCAGGCATGCAGGGCTCTGAAGTGCCTGCCAAAGAGACAGAGGTGTAAACATGCTATGGCCGGGGTGTGTTGGATCTCAACAAATGTTCTTTGCTTTTCTGCTGCGGCGGCTAGTGAAGATATCTACCAGGGAAGGTAGCTGAGTGCCAGTGATTGTTTGAGCCGTTTTAATGATACGATGTCGGGCCTTTGTGTCCTGAGAGATGCAGCCAGAATACCACACTGTAATGTAGTATGTGATGACGGACTCTATGGTGCACCTGTCAAAGTTAACCAGCCGCTGCTATTAATAATAATAATAATAATACATTTTATTTATTTATCACTATTCCCAAGCTCAAAGTACTTCACCCAAATTCAAAATGAACAACAGTGCACATACAACTTTGGGTACAAATAATACCTATCGTGACAGATAGGGGGCGCTATCGCTCCCTTGAACCCCTGTCCACGACTCCAGACACCAAAAGAAGAGTTAGAGTATCAGGGTAAGTTAAGTGCCTTCCTGAACAAAAGTGTTTGAAGTTGTTTCTTCTAAGAATATATCAAGTTAGCTGATCTCATTAATTTAGGGATGACATTCCAAAGTCTGGGTGCAATAAAGCTGAAGGCCCTGTCACCCAAAAAGCACAGGCTGGTTTGGGGCAGAACAAAGTTACCACAGCGGGCGGTCATTGGGGGTGAAAGGGAGTGTAGTGATGGAGGTGGTTACTGATGCAATACAGTACAAGGCCGTTTGTTATAGGTTAATAGAATTTTATATTCCGCTCTATAAGTGTTGCATTGTCTCCTCTGCGTAAGGACCCTTGCTGCAGTGTGTTGAACTCCACTGGAGCTGCGACAAGAAGGGGTACCTGCCAGTAGGGAGTTTCAGTTGTTGATGTGGGATGTGATAAAAGCATGGACAAGTTTCTCAGCATTAGAAAAGGAGAAGAATGAGCAAACACATGATATGTTATACAGAAAAAAAAACTTTCTTAATGTGAAGAAAAAGGAAGAGAGGAATCAAAAATGACATCAAAATTTGCTGCAGAAGATGAAGGTCTTATGAATTGCCAAGGATGATTGAAAAGCAGCTCATTTTCTTAAGCTGAGCTTTAGTGCCAATTGTTAGTTTAAAGAGTTCTGTTCCTTCCAGGTTTTAATTTCATTGAGGTAAGTTGTAAGCTGAGAAAGCTCTGATAAATTTTCACTTTTAATATTGACATAGATCTGAGCATCCTCTGCATAAAAATAATAACCCAGTCTAAAGCTACAAATGATATGGCCAAGGAGAAGCATGCAGACACAGAAGAGCAGAGGGCTGAGGACAGAGACTGAACTGAACCTGCTGTTGCCAGAACTACTGGAGGGCAGTGCCAGAGATAAGCAGCATGTTCTCCAGTCTGGAGAGTAGAAATCATGCTTGACAGTATCAAATGCTGTCTAACAGAATCAAAATGCTAATCTGTTTACGGTCTGCCAACATAAGCAAATTATTAGTTAATATAGTCCAGCCTTCCATTTTAAAACCTTCTTAACCAAGTTCAGGTTTATTATTTATAACTGTAGACAGGCCATGGACATATTGGTTTTGCTCTTTAGTTGTGGTCAGAACTGGCTCTAGCATTTAGACAAAGATGTAAATGGTGCCTGCCATTCCTTTTGCTTTGAGTGGAATCATCACTGCTGGATCCACACATAGAAACCTGGATACACGAGAGAGGAGACCGAACTGGGGACAGCGAAATATTGATGGTTTGGATACCAAATTTGAGAATACAAGTCTAAGAATAATAAGCTCTTGAGGGGTGCCATTTTAGAAAACAAGTAGATATTGAGGTAATAGCAAACTTAATTTGTTTATTTCTTGCTTTTATGGCTTTTGTATAGAAAAAAGATTTTTTTTTCACATAATTATATTTCCACTTAAATGATTACATTGTGTCCTATAGATGTCTTACCAAGGCAGACAGAACTCTCTCTCTCTCTCTCATATATATATATATATATATATATCAATATAAATACAGTGAATGCTTTAAACAAGAAACGTTTATTGCAGTGAAAGATTTACAACTACTAGTCACCCTCAAAATACTCTCCTGCATTTCAAATGCACTTATCCCAACGCTCCTGCCACTTTGCGAAGCAGATCTGGAAGTTTCTTTAGTTGGGCTGTCTGCCTGGATATCCTCAATGGATTGAAATCGTTTGCCTTTCACGATGATTTTCAATTTAGAGAACAGCCAGAAGTTGCATGGTGCCAGATCAGGCGAATAAGGTGGATGTAGACGCAGCGTAATGTTTTTATTTAACAGAAATTGTCGTACTAGGAGGGATGTGTGACAAGAGTGTTGTCATGATGAGGAATGAAACCTTTTCGACTTTTCCCTCGGTTATTGATGTTGAAGGACGTCCTGATCTTTTCTCGTCTTCAGCCAGTCAGATCCATTACAAAATCGACCAAACCACTTGTAAACAGTTAATTGTCGGTGCAGTGTCATCATAAAGTGATTTTAACATCTGATTGGTTACCTGAGCTTTTTGCAATTTGAAACAAAATTTCATGTTAATGTGTTGCTCGATACCCATCATTAATGACAAACTTGAAAAACATACTTGAACGTAACAGTGGCTCACAAACGATTGACCGTATCAAACAAGTTAAAACTTGTCACAAACTCGGCTCTAGGATGGACGTGTCAGAACCTTCATTGAATTGTTTTGCATTGCTCTTGGATGGTGCTCTGCATCAACATTCACCGCACTTTTTGATCACACCTCGTATGTGTATATATATATATAAAATGTCATTCAAATTAATAAAATACATTTACAGATGTAAATTCAATGAAACTGAAGAATCTTAAGACAGGAATTTTTACTGTATCCTTGTGTATGTAAATAATGCAATTTAACTATCCAATCAGTCCACAACCTTTATTCCTGCAAGAAGTGGGCTGTGGGGAGCTGGTTTTAGAATGCCAAGAACAAATCACATAGATGGTAGGGAACAACAGAGAGCAATATCTGCCAAGTTTTAATGTTAGCCCATTTGGAAGATCTTTTCAGTTTGAATTAAATCAGCCTTAAGCAATCTGTTGAAGAGCTGCAATTTGATTGTTTAATTGAATGGTGTTTTGTCAAGCCTGTGTCTTCTGTGCCACAGTTTGAGGATTATTATTATTTATCATTATCATTGGTGGTGTTGTTCATGCCATCTTTGGATTGTGTAGGGTCATCACTAGTATGCGAAAATAATATAAAGCAATACAAATAGACAGTCATATTGAGTCTGGATGTTCATAGGTGTGTATTGCTTAAAAACATCCACCCACCCTAATTTGGCTAGGTAGAACCGGTCCTGGCTGAGGTTCAAATCTTGGCCAAGTCACTGTTTGTGTGTGGCATTCATGTTCTCTCTGTGTCTCCAAGTCTACAGAGTTTGCCCTCTGACATCCCAAAGATAAGTAGGTTGGATTGCTTGCCATTTTGATGGACTAACGGTGTGTCCAGGGTCAGTCTCTGAATTGCCAAAATAAGCAAATGAACCTGTAACAGAATAGGCAGGCTCTGAAAGTGAAGAAATCAAGACGTATTTAACTATTACTTATAAAAAGTGAGTGTTTGTTTTTAAGATTTATTTCTTAGATGACAGTGTTTGCTTGTGATTAAATGTTCAGGAGACAGGGCATCATTTGATTGTCTTTATTCTTATTGCATCAGGAGCACACAGAGGAGTTACAACAGGAAGCCATGAATTCACTTCATACTTTGGTCTGCAAAACCTATAAGGTGAGTATTTATGGATCTCGGATCTCTTTATCAGAGTGATACAAAGAAAGCAATGTAGATGTGGAGTTCAGGGGGGCCACAACAGGAGAGTTTGAACTAAAAAGAGAGCACTGGAAGCTGTAGGGTTAAGTTGAGAAATTCTAGGGGAACACTAAAAAATATCAACTGGTTTAGCCATATGTGACCTACAGCCAAAATGTGCTGAAAACAATGGCGTCTAATAAAATGAACAATTATTATCTGCTGTAATAATAACATTCAGCAGCTGAAATCTCACCCAGATGCATTCCAGTGTGACATGCAGTGGCTAGTTGAAGTTTATGTTTATCAAAAATGATACAATTGACAGAGAAGTGGATATCAGATGTGTGAATTGTATACCAGTAATGGCGTACTGCACACGATAACGTGTAGTGAATACACTTGAGTGTAGTTTTCATCCTCTTTCTGTCTCTGTTTATCATTCGTTTGCTCAGATGTTGATGCGCTTGCTGCTTCCTGAGCAGCTCCTCTTTCCTCCACCTTAGCGGCCCGCTTCTTCTCTTCTTTCGTCTGCATCTTTTTGCGTTAAAACTGATTAAGTCAGTGTTTGTGTTGCAATTACTTAGTACGTTTTCTTAAATTTTTCACTTAAGCTGGCACTTAAGTGTTCAATCTGTCTCAAGAATTATTTAAGATATGAAGAGGTAGGGGAAGTGACGGTGAAGGTGGTAGGGAATGAGAACAGCGCCGATACGCATGCACTGCACGGCCACCCTTCTGGCCACTTCCGAGAGTTGAAAATAAAAAGAGGAATAACCTTGGAGGTTAATCATCACCCCGAAAGCGGATAGTAGATGTCACGTAGTATATGTGTACCAAATTTCAGGGCAATAGATCATATGGTTTGCGAGCTACAGGTGATTTAAAATCCTGGACAGCCACAGTAGCGTATTATATGTAAAGATACTGCTATTCCATGGACAGATCATAGGTACTTTATGAAAAACTGAAGAATACAGTCCAAGAGCTGTGTGATACTCCCCATCTTCTCATGTAATGCCTCTGGGCCCAATGAGTCCTCTTCTTCTTCTTCCCAGAGATGTTGGTGGGGCACACTGCTTTTATATGTGGGGTACAGCCTCTTTGTAGGCCACACTCCTGTTATTTGTTAATCGTGCACACCTTTGACCCGTCTACCGATGAAGTAGAAAGAAAGCAAATGACCAGAGTGAAATCCACAAAGATTAAATAACCACTTAAATGACAGCTTAATACAAGAGAGCTCTAAAAAGAACCAAAATCTGAGATGCCCCTACAGCCTCAGTAAATGTCACTGCTAATTTGATGGGTTCAAGAGAACATGGACCTGTACATGATGACACCAAAAAATACAATGAAAAGCAGTGAGGCTATTGTATCTCATGACAGCTGTATGCACAGGAAAAAGAAAAGAAAGGAAGGAGGAAGACGGGTTATAACAGACAGGCTGAACTTACATACAGATCATAACAGGTCAGTTAGACAAACGGTAACAGAACGTGGAGAGGAGCTCACGCTCTAAGTAACTTATAAGTGTCTGAAGAGCAGGATGAAAAACTCACCAAAAAAAATAATTCTAAATAATTTTATCAAATGTTAAAGTAAATACAAATAACCCAAAGTGGGATTTTGGTTGAAAATTGACAATGTACAATAACACTATGTTAAGCTAACAGTTGTTAATGGAAAGACGATACAGTATGTGCAGGTTCAGAGTTCAGAAGCACACTTCTGCCAGTTTCCTGGTCCATGCAGCATTTCCGATGGTCTGAGTGCTGGCCCTACATGGATCCTCAGTCCAGACACTGACAGTCCTCTCTGAAATGGTGGGATTACACCTGATATTACACCTAGCATAGCACTCTCTTGCTTTTTCTGTCCTATGTCTTCACGGTTTGTGTTTGAAAATAGGTGTTGAAGTAGAACCTCCTTGTTAAAGAACACCCATTATTGGATGAGGTTACTGTATCTTTGGGGGAGCCTTACTCTAGAACAGTGTTTGTCAAAAAGATGTCCATGGATCATTGGTGGTCCATGAGCGTGTGCTTGGAGGTCCACAAGCTAACCTAATCATCTTGGCTCTGAGACATTGACCACACAGCACCCCGTCTGACTTTCCTGCAGATATAAAAGGTATTTTAGTTCTACGCCACTCCTTCCAAAGTGGTCCTTTGGGAACCCCCTTGCCCTAGAGCCCTGATAGTGTCACTGAGCCATTAAGTAATTCACCACCACACATGCTAAATGACACTCTTAGAACACACACGTGCCAACATGATAATGTGATCCAAATAATCACAAAAACACAAGACTTAAGAGGAACTCTAAATGGCAGCAATATACAATTGGTGTATTTTCAGTCGTAAAGTAATTACATACAATTATAGCTTTTTGATGGTGCTCTACAGGAAACACACTATATAAAATACATTTATATGGCACATTTCAACATGGAAATGCACAATATAGCATCATGGCTTTCTGGCTGTATTCTACAAGGAAAGTTTAATGTGTACAATCAGAACATTTTGGCAGTACTCTGTAGGAAAGGCACTAGCAGCAGTCATAGCTTTGTGGTAGCACTCTGTGAGAAAGGCACTATATCTCATCTAGGAAGACTAACTTTTGGTGAGCAGTATTTCAAAAGATTTTCCTAACACATCCTTCACTTATTTTTTCCTTCAGGGGCCAAAGCCAGCCGAGTGTGGAGGATCCGCAGTCCATCACAAAAATTACTGTCTTAGTTGAAGTTCCTTTCCAAGATGTATTAATTAACAGAAAGCTCCACCATTTAACACCACCTTGTTTAATGAATCATAAAGACAATGGTCATTTTTTTAAATGAATTCTGCTCTGCAACTGGACACTACTAAGAGTTTAGGACAAAACCATCGCCACTTGCCTGTGGCATCAAATTAATTGATAAACCTTTCAGGTGTTTACTTTTGCCAACTGTAATGAATTTACCAATGACAATAAATTCTGCCTATGATTTTTTTTAATCAAAGTTTTTCTTAAGTATTGTGGGTGGACTACTTTAATAAAAACAGTGGGGAGACATGGGGTAGGATTAATCTGCTGTGAAGCTGTCTGCTGTAAATGCCATTTGATTTGGGCTCAGTTCATACCTTTTGGCCATTGCTGCCATGATTGGCTCCACCTCCCTGGGACACTGGATGAGAACACAGGAGTTCAGATAATGAATGAATGAATGAAAATACTATACTTTAATAGGACCTCTGGTTGGGCTGCCCACTATGTATTAGGTGTCTGTAGGTGGAATCCACTGAAAACTCTAAATACAAGTCTATTTGAATTAGGTGTCTTTTGAAATGCATTGCTTGTCAAGTATTTTTTTTTTTTTGTAAAGCTCTTGCCATACATACTTTTGAGAGTTAAAGTATTGAGAAAGACCAACAGCCTCTTTACACAAAATTGTGCATGAAGAATGTATAACTTATTGATGTTCTGATGTCAGTAGGCAACTTACCGGTAGTTGTATTCATTTCCCCATTTGGTATCTAAATATTCTCAAGCTACTGCCACCACTTCTTTCTATTGGAAAGATACAATTAATAGGTTAAACTAACATAAACTTGCTAGTTCAGGAGTGACCAAGCTATAATTCAGAATGGCTTCCTGGCCAGGCTTAGCTTTGGACACAAGTCGGGAACCATCAGGACAGGCCCGGGGCCTAAGAGATGGCCCTGTAATTAAAAAAGGGCTTACAAATGGAATGAACAAAAATGTTCAGGTGAGGCCTACATCTGGACTTAGAATTTTGGGGGAAGCTAAAGGAAACTGACATGAACCAGAGTTACTGTGCAGAGACAGCATACTGGACATTTCTAAACCAGCCTAGAGTTATCTGAGCAGGTGGCATGACTTTCTGACTTGCCCCTATTCTTGACAGTACAATATTCAGTGCTTAAGAAAGACAGGGTTTAGAAGGTGGATAGGAGTGTGGGTGGACATCTGCAAAACTGTGGTCAAACATATGTTGCAAAAGCAGACGACCAACACGGAAATCAGCTCTAGGGGGGCAGTAAACGATCACAAGTGCTAACATGGCAGATGGCGAGACAGCATAAAGTGTGATGGGGTGTCACCAAGGGGATGTGTCTGGGCTTTTTCGCTGCTAATTTGATGATGTTTTATTGCTAAAAATGGTTGAGAAAGGCTCGGATGTTTTCAACAAATAATGGACATGTTTTATTTTTTAACCATTCTTCTAAAATATAGCCCCAGAGTGGAATAGCAAGACCTTTTTCACTACATTTAAATACAGAATCACAACAGGTTAGAGATGGTTTACAAACAGACTTAATTTGTAAATGTTTTTACTTTCCCACAACTTTTACTTGATCCATTTTTTTTAAAAGGAAAATTTTACATTCATATGATGCACTTGCTTCTTCCTGAGTAGCTCTTGTTTTCTCCACTCTAGCGGCCCGCTTCTTCTCTTCTTTCGTCAGCATCTTTTTGCGTTGTGTTGCAATGACTTAGTTCATTTTTCTTAATTTTTCACTTAAGCTGGCACTTAAGGTCGGGGTTATACTTCATGTGACGCGACGCATGCTGCAGCGGATGCTCCTGCTACGCAAGCGTTGTACTGTTTATACTTGTGCGCGTACTTTACATAAATCTAAGAGGAATCCACCAGGTGGCAGTGTGAGATATTATCACTGTGAGAACAGGTTCGGCATCGCTGAGTTGTGAATTGCCTGGAACACCCATTAAATTCCGATGACGCCTTAACGCAACATCTCTGAAAAGAATGTTTAATGATTAAATTCATCAGTCCAGGGATGTGTCCATTTCAGCTAGCATTGGGCATGAGGCAGAAACAATCCTTGGGCGAGGCATCAGCTCATCGCAAGGTGAACACAAGCACACACATACATTAGCGTCATTTTAGTGTAACCAAATCTGCATATCTTTGGAAGGAAACCGGAGTACGCTGTGGAAACCCAGAAGGAAAACTACATGTAAACTCCAGGCAGGGAATATCGGCGACGTGACTCCCTGTGAGACAGCAGTGCTAACACTCCGCCACCGTGTCACCCTAGAAAAGCCCTAGAAAAAAGACGGCACAGAAAACGGTAAGTGAGACGTTTAAAACGTATCGTGTCATTACGATCTGGAATATGCGACGCTTGAATATAAAAGCACCATGAATACATCTGTGTGTCGCCATTTTGCTTCACCACATCGAACCATTCATCAAACATCGAAGAGCGCACACTGATCTCGTAGGATCTGCAAAGCAGCTTTCTGTCACTTGTAGATAGTAAACAGAGACTCTGACGTCACATTCCAACTTTTTGCACACTGCGCCCCCGACTTTTTGCTGATACTGTAACTCACGCACGCGCTGCATTAATTTCCGAGGACCTGCTCAGAGGACGCATCAAATAAACGCTGGGAACGTGTGGCAGCCAGGATGCGTGCGAGTATGTGTTCTGAGCATGAAGTATAAATGAGCCCTTAGTGTTCAATCTGCCAAAAGAATGATTTAAGATATGAAAAAGTAAGGGAAGTGACGGCGAAGGTGGTAGGGATTTGCACCTGTTCACATGGGCTGCAGGGAGTTGATTCTACAATAAAATAAAATAAAAATAAAAAGAGTAATAAAAGTCATCACCCCGAAAGCGGACAGTAGACGTGATGTAGTATATGTGTACCAAATTTCAGGACAGTAGGCCAAGCGGTTTGCGAGCTACAGGTGATTTAAAATCCTGGACAGACAAACGGATAGCCATGGTAGTGTATAAAAAGACAGGTATGAACAAAATGTAATTAGTGCTATAAAATAAAAATTAATAGCCAATTTAAACAGCCATACCCAGATGTTAATAAAAGGCAGTAAAGAAGAATTAGGAACAAATCATCATTGGAGTTAAAAGCCAAAATGAGGCTGAAGTGTAGAAATGCCTAGAAAACAGCGTAAAGCATTTCATGGCTAAAACAAGAATGAGGCATGACTTTACCCAGCAACGTGGGTATCTGATGATTGTCAGAGTATGCGACTCTTCCAGCAATTTTCAGTCATAGCCTTGATTTACACAATCAGCTGGAGGCAGTCAGTCATGAAAGGTGACATATGCAGTGACTCACTTCAGCACTCTACAATTCACTCTGATACAATTAAACAGGTTTGACTTTGTCTTTATTCATAGTGGGGAGCTCTGTGTGTGTGTGCATGCCTTTCCAGAACCACAATGCATAGAATACAGTGACAAGGAATAAGGAATGTGGGTGTTTAGGACCTCACAAATAGAAGAGAAGCTTTTGTGTCTGATTTCTTGTATTTTATGTCACCAAAAAAACGGAAGAAAGATTAAGAAAGGGCAGAGATTACAGCTGAATTTGAAATACCTGTTAATCCTTCTTACAGTGCTGGCTCTGTAGGGCAGCGTGCTATTAACTGTCACAAAAAGAGGCCTTCACAACTATGCTCAATTAATAAATGTGACATGAACAGCGATTTGCAGTCACCTAATTTGACATGGTCTGGTGACGAGATCAACGCTGTCGGTACATCTGACATACCCGTATGTGACATCAGTTTTAGTTGGCACTAGTCAATGTGCATCCTCTTGGACTTCTATTAACCCAACAGACCAATGACTTCAATGGAAATAAAAATGCTAACGCACAGCCTGGAATGACAAAGGCCTGTGAATGGACAAAAGAACAATGGCAGCCACTTCCCAAATACGGCATTTCTGTTTCTTCTGTTCCTTGTGGAAGAAAAAATAGACTTAGAGGTCACATAGTCATTCAGGAAAAAGTGTTTTGATATGTTTTCCATATTAAAATATACCATTCATCTAAAAGAAGACAAAGATGTAATACACAAAGTGTACTAAGAGATAACTAAGAAATCATTAGATGATGATTAGATAAACAGCCAGAACAGACAGTTGTTGCATACACAGAAAGTTCAAGGGTGGCAGCTCCACCCAAAGGGTATAAGAAGAACCAGAAAATAATAAAATAGATTTTTATTTTATATAAGTCATTTTGGTGTAAACCAATGATCCAACCAGAGTAAAGTATATGCATTGATTGACACTGTGTGCAAATCCAATAGTTTAGAAAATGAACTTTTATCCTTTGTTCCTGTGACCATTCTCATCATACTGTAAGGGACTGCTGTGACGGATGCTCCCTCTTCAGCATGGTGCTGCAAAAGTATTAATAGACGAAGATGGACGAGCTTTTCTCCTGCCTGATTACTGACTCAAAAAGGTTAATCAGACTTATCCTAATAGAGGATAAGTTTCTTTCTTTAATTAATATATTTGATTTCTACCAAATTCTTCAATCAACTTAATAGCTCTCGGAGTCAAGACACACTAAACACATTTTTTCATAGCTGTTCCCTGTTAGTGTATGTGCCATTGTGATCTGCAAGGATCATTTTCAGTTATTCTTAAACTAGATGATTACCTAAAACAACATCTACACAAATGTCATTAGAAAAGTGCTTAGAATCTAGATATAGACTACCTTTTCTAATGTACAAATTAAATGGGAAATATGTAAAAAAAAACAACAAAACAACAAAGTCATTTAAACAGTGAAAATACCAGATAACAAATCAAAATGCTAATCAAAACCATTGTCAAAATAATGAATCCGAGGTCTTAACCATTACTTAAGTGCCTGGCGAACGCTGATATCAATTAAAATTCGTCTGTTGTCATATGAATCCAAAAGTGCTACGTGCTGCCATCATAAACAGGAAATATGTGATGTTGTCAAATATAACCGTACGTGACCAGTAATAATATGCGGCATATTAAAATGGTAGTCCTGTGATAGAATACGGTGTCAAAATGCCACAATAAAAATTAGACAATAATGAGAAATTACCTAGATGGAATGAAAACACATCTTTTCAACAAAAGCAAAGTAAAAAACATCTGAAAAGCAACGTACTTTAACAAGCAAAATGAGTTACGGATGAAAATAGTGGTAGAGGCTGAAGAAGTGTGGGGATACGTTTTAAATCAGGGGTTGCCAACTCCGGTCATGAAGGACCACCATGGCTGCAGGTTTTCATTCTAACCCTTTTCTTAACGAGTGACCTGTTTTTGCTGCTAATTAATTTCTTTTGAACTAATTTTAATTGACTTGCTGTTGAAAACTCAGACCCCTTAATTGTTTCTTTTTCCTTAATTAGCAGCCAAACAATAATGAGATACAAACCGAGCCAAAACAACTGATGTCCATCATACAATATCTGAAAATAAAGAAAGAGATCACAGGAAAGGTGATCTGCTCAGGTCCACAAAACATTTCAATAGAGCTCTTAGAAAGAGAAAATCAACAATTTTGGAAATGTCTGCTAATGCACCACAAGAGCAGCAACAAAGCCACAAAATTAAAGAACGGGTTTAATTAATGACAAGACTCATTGCCTCATTAGGCAGCTGGTTGGAGTCTGAGGTCCTGACTCAGTTGGTCTTCTGTTGGTTCCCTCCCTCCACATTTCATTTTTATTTGGGTGCTATTTAAGAAAAGAAATGAAGCAATTCAGAGGAACGATCAAGAAATTCAGGGGAACAAATCTTAAAAAAGCAATTCAATTAAAATGAATTCACAAGTTAATTAGCAGCACAAACGCGGCACTCATTAAAAAAAGGGTTAGAATGAAAACCTGCAGCCACAGTGGTCCTCCAGGACCAGACTTGGTGACCCCTGATTTAATTCAAGTGCATGAAGATACTGGATAATTTTACAAATGGCAGCAAAATATACTGCTCAAAAGAATTAAAGGAACACTTTTTAATCAGAGTATAGCATAAAGTCAATGAAACTTATGGGATATTAATCTGGTCAGTTAAGTAGCAGAGGGGGTTGTTAATTAGTTTCAGCTGCTGTGGTGTTAATGAAATTAACAACAGATGCACTAGCGGGGCAACAATGAGATGACCCCCAAAACTACAGTCTGGCTACAGTCAGTGTCACTACTGGTAGCATGAGGCGATACCTGGACCCTACAGAGGTTGCACAGGTAGTCCAACTTCTCCAGGATGGCACATCAATACGTGTCATTGCCAGAAGGTTTGCTGTGTCTCCCTGCACAGTCTCAAGGGCATGGAGGAGATTCTAGGAGACAAGCAGTTACTCTAGGAGAGCTGGAGAGGGCCATAGAAGGTCCATAACCCATCAGCAGGACCAGTATCTGCTCCTTTGAGCAAGGAGGAACAGGACGAGCACTGCCAGAGCCCTACAAAATGACCTCCAGCAGGCCACTGGTGTGAATGTCTCTGACCAAACAACCAGAAAGACTTCATGAGGGTGACCCAAGGGCCCCATGTCCTCTAATGGACCCTGAGCTCACTGCCCAGCAGCATGCAGCTCGATTGGCATTCGCCATAGAATACCAGAATTGGCAGATGCACCACTGGTGCCCTGTGCTTTTCACAGATGAGAGAAGGTTCACCCTGAGCACGTGACAGAAGTGAAAGGGTCTGGAGAAGCCATGGAGAACATTATGCTGCCTGTAACATCATTCAGCATGAGCAGTTTAGTGGTGGGTTAATGATTGTCTGGGGAGGCATATCCATGGAGGGTCACACAGACCGCTACAGGCTTGACAAAGGCACCTTGGCTGCCATTAGGTATCAGGATGAAATCCTTGGACCCATTGTCAGACCCTATGCTGGTACAGTGGCTCCTGGTGCACAACAATTCCTGGCCTCATGTGGTGAGAGTATGCAGGCAGTTCCTGGAAGATGAAGGAATTGATACCATTGACTGGCCACCACACTTTCCTGACCTAAATCCAATAGAACACCTCTGGGACATTATGTTTTGGTCCATCCAATGCCACCAGGTTGCACCTCAGACTGTCCAGGAGCTCAGTGATGCCCTGGTCCAGATCTGGGAGGAGATCCCCCACAACACCATCTGTCATCTCATTAGAAGCATGCACCGATGTTGTCAGGCATGTATACAAGAACACAGGGGCAAACATACAAAGTGCTGCGTACAATTTTGAGTTGCTGCAATTAAATTTTGGCAAAATGGACTAGCCTGCCACATAATTTTTTCACTTTGATTTTTGAGGCGTCTTTGAATTCAGGGCTTTGTAGGTTGATCATTTTCATTTCCATCAAACGATGTGGCATCCTTTCATTCCTAACACATTACCCAGTCTATATCAGTATAGATATCCAGGAGTATTTCTTTTTCCCATTGAGATCTGATGTGTTTTCAAAGTGTTTCTTTAATTTTTTGAGCAGTTTATATTAGCTCAAATTGGTATCAATATCGATTTGATTGTGAAAAACTATCAAAACAAGTGAACAAAATTCTGAGGATGAGACAAGAAGCAGAAAATATCAACTTTACAAAGACATAATTTTTATGTTGCCTTGCTCAGCTTCCCACCAATTCCTCCTTGCAACATTTGCTCCTCAGTAAATCGGCTGATGAGATGTGAAGACTCTGGTGTTGGCTGTCCTTACTGGAGAGTGTAAGAAAGCAAGATTAAAATGAATAACGTTACATGCAGATCTTTACTTGGTTTTACAGTTTCATACTCTCTTTACTAAGAGCAAACAAATGCTTGTTGGCAACGTTCTCAGTTTCCGAGACAGCTGATACCTCCTGCTGGGTACATCATCAGTATACATTAGAACATTAGAAGAACAGGCCATTCAGTCCACCAATATTATCAAACTAATTCCTCCAGAGTAACATCAAGTTGCATTTTGAAGGTGAGCGATAAGAGAAAACAACCTTGGATGAGGTGCCTGCCCTTCATAGGGTGCACTTGTGTACAGACCACTGCACGGGACCAATAATCAGCCCAATTCACATGTCTGATGGACATGTGAGGGGAAACTGAAATGTCAGAGGAAATGTTCAAAGACATTGGGAGAAGGTAAACGCTCCACACAAACGATGCCAAGGGCAGAATGCCATCACACCCTCTGGTGATGCAGTGAAGTGGGCCATGACGTTGGTGTGCTGTCTGGCAATCTACCCAGTAGATCTGAATGGTTTTTGTGCTTGTTCCCTTAGCAGATACCATAAAGGAAAATAAATTAATGTTACACCGTACTAATAGACTGTATTTGTAGGAAACATGTTGCAAAAGGAAATTACACATGCATCAGCAATACGCTGCTGTTTGTTTCCAGGAAAGAAAGAGTTTCCCAGGATAAAGCTGTGTTTTTTATGACACTATACTGTTTCCTCCCTATTTGTATTTCTTGGCAGAAAATGGAACTTGCATCAACTCTTTGAAAGATTTTATAGTCACACATTGTTCCAATTGGATGAGCTTTGATCCCTGATTATCTTTGGCTTCAGAATATATTAAAAAAATAAGTTTGTACAAATTCTGTCTTTCTGGATGCATGTCCTGCATTTCTGGTGGTCTTAATTTTGCTGTTTTTATAACTTTATTCTGTTACTGTATATAATTTTAATATTAGTAAACTGTTGATTATTGCACAGTTTATCTGCCTGCTATCATTGTAATTAACACTGAAAATGCAAGCCCCTGTTACTGTGGGAGGTTCACAGTCTGAGTACTCATAATTGGTATTACTTAATAGTTAGGCTTTGAATTAAATGTAACGTCTTAAGTTAAGCTGGAAAACAAACGCTAAGGAATAGCGCTTAGCCTCTGAGGTTGCATGTGAGGTGTTATTCATGTAACAGCTTAACCTCTAAGGTTACATATAAAAAGGTGACTATTTTTGATAGTCATATTGCTTTTGAGAAGTATACGATCTAAAGCTTTACAAACAATAGAATGACAAGCCGACTCAAATATTGCTGTATTTTATAACCAGTTGATCTCATAAAGACAATACTGGCCTTTTAGACAAAAAGCAACAGTTTGGAATCCATGAATGCTTCTGCAGCATTGTTGGGTAAGAGACCTGAGGCCATAGTGAAACAGTGCGAGTTAAAACTTAACATCTGTCTAAACTAATTATAATTAATGCAAAGCAGCAGTCTACAGAGAACAGAGTAAACACAACATAAAGCAGCATTTTGTAGTGTAGTCAAAAAAAAAAATACACAAATGTAAAATGAATGATTTTTGAACTTGAACTCTTCACAACTATGAATCTCTTGTTGCTTTGGCCCTGAGAGATGCTGTCAACGGACCAAAAATAAATCTCTGGTTCCACTTCTGTAACCCTCCTCACATACCCAGCTCAACTCCCCCTTCTCTCTCCCTCTACCCTTCTTTGCTGTGCCTCAAACCATCCAGATATCCCTGCCTTTGTCCCTGCCTCTCCATTCAGCATGCCACCCTTTTCTTCCCTTTACTGTCAATCATATTCCTAATGTCAGTCCTCCACACCGTTCTCTGTCGTCTTCGCTTGACCTAACAGTCACTTTCCTTCCGGGTTTCACACTGGCCGGGAAGCTACGCTATATACAGGGTGCGCACAAAGTCCTTATACCCCTATCTTTAGGAGCATTTACAGGAATAACCATGACAATTTGGTTCCTGTGGACATCAGCCCAAGTCTTCCCGGTATTTCGAGGTGTGTTTCCGAAATCCCATCTGGTGCTGCCACCTGCTGCCGCTCAAGAAATCGCAACAACGTGGCAGTCGTTCCAAGACGAAGCGATGGGTGACACAAGTGTTTGCACAATCGAGGAACGTTTGGTGGCCACTGTGTGGGTTTATGAGCAGCCTGTTACTGGGAAATCAATCAAAAATGTCATGGATGACTTTGTTGTGCGTTTTGGGAAGGCATCACCGACAAAGAGGATGTTGTTGCAGTGGGAGAAGAAGGCTTTTGCAACGGGCAGCGTCCGAGATGCGCCGCGAAGTGGAAGACCATTCAAAAGCCACGAAACGTGTGCAGATGTGGCACAGCCTGTCCAACGATCCCCAATGAAATCCACTCGTAAACGTGCTGCTGAGTTAGGAATAGCGGAATCGACACATCAAACAGGACTTGCAAATGAAATGTTGGCATCCATTGCACGTTAACGAGTAATCAGATGCCGAGTTGGCCAGACGTCAGGAAGCTTGTGACCTGATGCTGCACCAATTTCCAACAAATGCTGAGAAGGAAAAGGTTATGTTGTCTGACGAGTGCGCGATTTATTGCAGCTCCCGCAATCGAAACGTGTTTTTTCTGGGGAAAAGAAAATCCACATTTCTTTGAAGAAATTGAGCATAACCCACCACATGTGCTCATCTGAAACATGTGGTTCGTGTAGCATTCCAGAAAGTCACCCTGCAAATGTTGCAGAACATGAGCAGGAGAACCTGGCGGCGCATTCGGCTATGCAGAGATCATGGAGGGACCCATACAGATGTTTTGGATTCCTAAGAGGTAACCTTTAGCTTTCAAAATCCTCCAAAAGATAGGGGTATACGGACTTTGTGCGCACCCTGTACTGTAAATGTGCAGTAAGTGGTGCAAAAGCATTAAAAGACAGATGTCAAACAACCAGTGTGGAGCCATTTGGTCTGGGCTCCGATTATGAAGTGCAGCTTCCCAATTGAACAGATTAGGTAAATTTGTTTGACTGAATTTTTGCTTTTTGCACTACTCAAATTCTACCAAATAATGATTGTGCTTGAAGAGTGAATCCTTCATTCTCATTATTCAAATGAGGACGACCATTTTTTTTTTTTACATGTTTTTGCACCTTATTTTGAGCTTTTCCCTGTTAAGGCTATGCAGCACAAGCCCCCTACTTGTTACCTCTACCAAAAGAAACTGCAGTTTTAGAATAATAAAGGTGACTGGGAGTAGACACTCCAAAAAAGTACAAGCCAAAAAGGTCACAACAGAGTGTGAGTCCCATCTTCGGTCAATTTTAAATGCTATACCAAAAGTCAAAGCAAGAAAAGGTTCTAAAATCATAACAATTTATAATAATCACAATTGTGCAGACAAGTCAGGGAAGTGCATGGTGCTGAGCTTTTAATCCATTGTGGCGAAACATCAGCACTACACACCTCCAGGGATTGCTCTATAGCAAGAGTTCCCAAAGCAGTCGATATCGACCCCCGGGGTTGATTTGAACTTTCTAGGGGTTGATAGTTTCAATAAAAAATGTTTGGGGTCGACGACAGCAAAAATAGACCCCCTTACTACTGCTTTTTGTTTGTTACTTCGAAATATCTATGATTCCAATAGGTACCTAATTAAGAAGTAAAATAATTCAAAAAAACACTGATAAAAACACATTACATACCAAACTCCCGAACGAAAGGTAAAATGTGTCATTAAGAGAGTCACACGTAAGAATGCATGAAAATACATGTAGCACAAAAATGTCTGTGCATTGTCTTATCGAATGTATCAAAGCAAGTGAGGACATGCAAAACCGTTGCATGTCCGCATTTGCTTGCGATGGGACAAGATGATGGATATTCGATATTAGCAGAATCTATCAGTCTTGCACGGTCATGCTTTCATAAAACACTATAAATTGGTTCGTTTGATGTGACATGTACTTATTTGTGATTTGAACTTTGGATATAATTATTTATTGAGGAGCAGTACTACGAAAAAGAAAATCAGAGGATACAGTTTATTTATTCGAGTTTGAACAAAAATCTTCTGTTTGGGGCTGTCTAACTTGTTTGTTAATAAAAGTTTTTATTTCTTCAGATAATAATATGACTGAACCAAAAAATAAATTCAGACAGTACAGCTTGGGCTATTTGTACTTATTTTGAATTTACATATCTATATATATAAAATTCTTTTCGAGTTTGAAACAGGAATAACATATGACCACGCTAAACGGAAATTACATATGACCACAGAACATATTACAACACAGGAACTAATCACATTGTTTGTGGACGACATTTTTATATCGTCTTTACGAATTGTTATTATTTGTCTGAGAATTATTTTACTGATATTGAAAAGAAGTAAACATAAACATGCCGATCTATCCCACAGAAGTGTGCCCCGCGTTGCCCTATCCCAGCTCTCCTCTTTAGACTCCAGCGCTGAGCCGTCTGCCTCCAGGCACATTCTGACAGAGAAGTTTTATTTATTCGTCCACGTGACTGTCACAGAAACTGCCACATTATAACTTTTTGTTAATTGCCAGTACCTGATAGTAGAAGAGATGTGGAAAACAGCTTTGCGTCTTTCTACTTTTTAACTGTGCCAAGCTGTAAACAATGTGAAGACGACACTGCCTTCAGCGGCGAGGGGTCCTGAGAACAAAGTGGATGCTCAGAGGCGTGAAATGTCGGGCTGCTCCACTAGGTCGAGAGCTTCGCAGTTTCGGGCAGCATCCTCGCTTCTTGCACTGTTTGTGACACTTCGAGTGCCCCGTCGGCTTCTGGGAGAGTGGAAATCTTTGCAAATGAGTGTGATCGGCGCCATCGAAGCAAAACTCTCTTTGTAAATTGCACTGCACGACTGTCCCTTAAGGTGAGTTCGAGTCACTAAAACCCCACAACATTCAAGGTTGCTTTTGTGATGGATTCTTTTAAGAAGATGGAGGGTTTACATCTAAGATTTTTTTCTATTTTTTTTCCCTTGCACTCAGTGAGCGAAGCCACTGGGTAATCGGCTAGTTTATTTCATAAATGTATAAAACGTAAAATAACTCTGCTCGTATTTTTTTGCTTTCATTTTCGTTAGTGCAGGTTTCGATATTAAATGTTGCACAAGATGATGCCATATTCCGTAGTCCTTTTATGTTTTTCAATCATTAATTACAAGTGGGACGGCACGGTGGCGCAGTGGTAGCGCTACTGCCTCACAATAAGGAGACCTGGGTTCGCGTCCCGGGTCCTCCCTGTGTAGAGTCTGCATGTTCTCTCTGTGTCTGCGTGGGTTTCCTCCCACAGTCCAAAGACATGCAGGTCAGGTGCATTGGCAATTCTAATATTGTGCTTGGTGTGTGTGTGTGCACACCTGAGATGGGCTGGCGCCCTGCCTGGGGTTTGTGTGGTTATATGAATCCAAAAAAACTCATATTGATACAAAATGTAACTATGTCTATGTCATTGATACAAAATGTAACTATCAGAGCTAAAGGAAATTAGAAAAGCATTTGAAAATAAATCCAAAAGATAACACCACTGAGGAGGCCCACCTGATGGCGCTAAATTTGAAAAAGCCCCCAAGGAAGACTACATATTCTTCTGCCACTTCATGGAAAGAAAGCCAGCAGTTTGATGGCCCTCTTTCAAAAAGCAGAGAGTGCTGGGGCAGAAAGATCAGGTACGTAAAAGATATTGTGTCTAACTGCTTGTTGGCCAAATGCTGTCCAGTTCACCTGGCCACACCGAAAAGAGTGCTGCTGCCGAGCAGCCCCAGGGTCTTGTGCTCCAGGGTGTGGTCAGCATATTCTAACTGTGGTGCTGTGGTTTGTACTTTTTCACCTCAACGCTGTTGAGTTCTACACCTGAGGTGTTGCGGTTTCCAAGTTCAGAACTTGTAGAGTTTCCTGGGAAACAGGTGGCTGTGAGTTTCTTATTTGACTTAACTCTCTATTGCTGGTGACAATGTCAGAGGGTATCACAATGATCTGTTTTCAATCGAGACAGACCAGGTGCCAGCATTTTTTGTGATGTAAAAGGTGCATGAACTTGCATGTTTCTTTAATCATTACCAAAATAGGGACAAACATTATTAGTTAAGTGAGTTCATGTCAATGTTAGAGATGTCTGTGCACGTGTAGAAACATTCTGGTATGCCCCCTCCACAATGCCACTACTCTGATTTCTTGTTGCTCCTGTACACAATATGGCTGTGTCACCAAGTGCCAGGGACCTCAGCTCACATCTAAGCCCGGTCCTTTTCTCAGTATTCACATGGGATACTTTAGGTTGAGCGCCAAGCTTAACTTGGCCTTGTTTGAGTCTGGGTGGCATCACAGGTTTGTGGAAGTAGCATTTGAACCAGCATAGTATCCCTAAAACAGGCAACAACAACAAGCCACCACATAAAAGCCTCAACCCAAAATGTCTTCCAAAACCCACAACTGTGACAACCAGGGATGAGTCCACCTTTGTGTCCAGTTCTGCTGGGGTGGTTTCCAGCTTCCTGTGGGAATATCAATGGAATAAGTAGGTCCAGAATATGATGGATGAAACTTAATGATACCCAATCCTTAAAATTTGATGGAAAGTAATATCTGCACTGGAAACTCTGACCAGCACAAGGAGAACACGGCAGCTCCAAGGGGAAGGCATGAGATCTGGGGGGTCTCACTGCTGTGAGGTGTCATGTTTACTCAAGTGTTGTACCAGCCTACTGGCTGGTTAAATTATTAACTATTCTCAATATATTCAAGTACTAAGTTAATCGTCTAAAAATGTGTACTATTAAATAAATCCACCCATTAATTCTGTCCCCCACTTAATCCATCTCAGCTAATTCCTATTCTACTAGCAGTCAGTTGGACGCCTGCCTATCTTATAACACAGAACCACCAATCAACCTTAAAAAAAAATCTAATGCCACTAAATTCTTACTGTCCAAAGCTTCACATAACACCTTCCATCATGGATAATCTCACTTTATATGCTATTCTTGATACTTTCTTAAAAATTCACAGGAGGCGTTCACAAAGTGGGCCACTGGAGACACCAGGTGTGCTTGACAGGATTTGTGAAAAGGGACAACAGGGACACTCCTGAACAGCTGGTATAGTGACATCGGGTTACATAGTTATTGACACAGCAAGCTCTTAAGAGCAGACTAAGAATAGATTATGTTAACAATATGATAAATCAGAAAGATAAAGACATTTAGTCTTTTCTAACACCCCTTCTTCGTGGAGCTGTAACCCATCTAAGAAATACTGGGCACAGGGCAGGAGCCAGTCCTTGAAAAAAAGTGCCAGTCCATCAATAAGTCACGGATTGCATTTTTAACATGTTGGAGGAGAACAGACAACCACATCATAAGAAGATCTTGCAAACTCCAAACAAAGTGAGACCAGGTTGGGATGTGAACCCAGGTTCAAGGAGTTGTGATATGTATGCCACACATATAAGACTGATACCCACACATACACTAGACATAGTGGTACTATGAAAACATGAATGATGAAGAACTGCTTTGCTCCTGAACCTCCAAAGCACAGTGGGAGGAGAATGAACCATAGCAGCATACCCACAGCACCTATGTGAAGGAGGACCTGGGGAGACCATCCAGGCCAGACGTGGAACATAGATGGGGCATTCACACAGACAATCAAAGCACACACTTAGACATACAAAGTCCACAAAGAGAGCTATGGGATATAACACTGGGAGTCCAGAGGAACCAGTGTTAATTGCTGCTCTCAAAGAAGTAATGATGCAAGAAAGCTACCAAGCACCTCACAGGAACAGCAAAAAACATTTCTTAATTCACAGCAACTGTAACAGATACTTACATTTTGGGGTCCTGATGATTGCATAGACACACAGTATATTTTCATAACATGCAAGAAACAGAGTGACCATAAGGATTCAAGAAGCTTTGGGAATGTTGACTCGGAGGCAGAATGACGTTCATACGATGTTGAAGTGCACGTCTTGTTGCCGTTGCCTAATCACCTGCTCATTTTCTTCAAAATGCATGTCTTTCTTTGGCCCCTGCTCCCTGAGAAGTTGGATGCACTCTTCCAGTTCCCTGACCCTCTGGCCATCCTCAACCATCTGGCAGTCTCTTCTCTGCACTTGCACCCTGAGTAGGTGAATATCCTCTTCCAGTTCCCCAATTCTTTTCTCATTGTCACCAATCTGGCCATCCCTCCTTTGCAGGTGCTCATTAAGAAACTGAACACCCTCTTTGAGTTCTTCTATTCTCTGTTCATCATCTCTTATCTGGCTGTCTCTTCTCTGCAGGTGGTCACTCACATAGTGAATGTCCTCTTCCAACTCCATGATCCTCCGTTTGGTCTCTTCGTGTTGGCTATCTCTGCGCTGCCGCAGCTCGTTAAACTGGTGAATGCCCTCCTCTACCTCTTTGATTCGCCTTTGGTCCTCTTTGAATTGGGTTTCCCTAATCTGCACCTGCTCACTGAGCAGCTGGACACTCTTCTCCAGCTCTTCAATTCTCTGCTCATCTTCTGAGACCTGATCATCCTGCATGTGCTCAGCCTCTTTTACTTCTCCAGACCTATCTTTGCCATTTTTCAGACAAGCCTCCTGGACCTGACAGATTTTCTCCTCCAGCTGATCGATTTTGTGCTCATTGTTCCTGATCTGATTGTCTCTGCTCTGCTCCTGTTCTCTGAGAAAGTGAAAACTTGCTTCCAATACACTGAGTCTCTGTTTGTTTTTATGGATCTCACCATCCTTCACTTGGGCCTGTTCACGTAAAAGTCGAATGCCTTCCTCTACCTCCCTAATTCGCTCTTTGTCCTCCCTGCTTTGACCTTCTGTCTTTTGGACTTGACCACTGAGAAACTGAACACCCTCCTCTATTTCACCAATTCTCTGCTCTAAGGTATTAATCTTGCGCTCCTGATCACCGAGAGCATTCATACTCTCCAGCCATCTGTTTCTTTCTTTGTTATCCTCAATTTGTGCCCATTTGGTCTTCTCCAGCTCACGGAGATGATGAATATCCTCCTCTATTTGGCTAATTTTCCAACTGCTTTCTCGGATCTGACCATCTCGCCTCTGCTCCTTCTCCTTTAGAGTGTGAAGACCCTTTTCTATCTCTCTGATTCGCCATTCTCCATCAGAAATCTTCTCGTCTTTCTCATGGTTTTGCTCTCTGAGGAAACGAATGACATCTTCAAGTTCCCTGTTCCTCCTTTCGAATTCTTCAATTTGAGCCACTTTCTTCTTCTCTTCCTCCCTCAGATAGCGAATATCCTCCTCCAACTGGCAAATTTTCCATTTGCTCTCACGTAGCTGATCGTCTCTCCTCTGCTCGTGTTCCCTGAGATTGCACAGGCCCTTCTCCACCTCTCCAATGCGTCGTTCACTATCTGCCAGTGTGGCATCTTTCACTGGCTTTTGCTCCATTATAAAGCTAATGACTTCTTCCAGCTCTCGATTTCTCTCTTTATTTATTTCAATCACAGCAGCTTTTGTCTTTTCCAGCTCCCTTAGATAAAGAACATCCTCTTCGAGTTGCTGAATCTTCCACTGACTCTCCTCAATCTGACTGTCAATCCTCTCCTTCTTCTCTCTGAGATGGTTAAGGCCCTCCTCCAACTCCTTGATTCGCACTTCACCATTAGTGATGGTGCCCTCCTTCTCTGGCTTCTTTTCCCTGGTACAGTGTACTGAATATTCCAGTTCACAAAGTCTTATCTTATTCTGTGTGATCTGAGCATCTCTTCGGCACTCTTGCTCCTTGAAGACCGCCAGATCAGAAATGAAACCCTGTAAGATTTCTTCTTGGAGACACAAAGTCTCTTTGAGCTTAGAAATCTCATCCTGTGTTTCCTGTTCATCATACTTCACAGCCTTCACTTCGGGGCTGTCAGGCAGGGCTGACCTTGTATTCCTCTGACTCAGACCCCAGAGGCGACCCTTCAGAAGGTCTGTAAGGGTTGAACACTCTGGCAAGGGAAGCTCCATCATTCCAGTCCAAGTAGCCAGTGAGTCCAGGAGGCTATGTGCAGTGCGGTAGAACTTGAGCATCGTGTAAATTAATGGAAAGTCTTCTGAATGATTCTAGACTGAATTCAGCAAAGCTCTACAAAAAGTGAAGAGCTGGTCAGTCCGACGAGACATTTATATCTGCTCAGTTGCTAGGAAACAGCAAATGACATGAGATTATCATAACAAGGTATTTGTGCAAGTGTATTTTTAATGGGTCCTGTGATAGACTCGCCACACTTGAACATGACCCCACCATGCATTAATACATGACCACCACAGGCCACACTTGAACATGACCCCACCATGGATTAATGCATGGCCTACACAGGCTACACCATATGGTCACCCCTTCATTCTGCATGAATTCACGGGGCTGGGCAGTGCAAACGCTTAGCGACTGGGATCAAAAGCAGTCACCTTTAATTTTAATTTGAGTGGGACCAACCAAACCCTTGATGCCTGTCTAATGGTGACAGGGCATTGGCAAGAATTATTGGGGCTGGGGAAAATGAGAAAGTACAAGAATTGCAATTCTGTTCATAATTAATCATATGGAATTGTTATTCTATTTTGGGGTGGTTCAAAGTCTGAAAGTTCCCTCATGGTGGTGTCTGTAGATGTTGAGTTGGATACCAGCATGTCAGTACCAGGGTGGGGTGTCTCATTGGTTGATTCACAGCTTAGGCTGCATTATAAAAAAAATTAAATCTCCCCAGCCACCAGTAGGCAGTAGCAACATTTAACTACAGTGTCTCAATGTCTTCCAGAGACTCTTGGGAAGTGTAATCTTTGCACAAACCTCTTGTGGGAAGACGACTGATCCAGAAGATGTTATTGGAGAGCTTACAGCAGGGAAAAAAGTATGGTACACGTCAACATTTTTCTCAGTAAATATATTTCTAATGGGGCTATTGACATGAAATTTTCACCAGATGTTGGTAACAACCCATGGAATCCACACATACACAGAAATCAAAACAAATAAGTTCATAAATTAAGTTGTGTAATAAAGTGGAATGACACAGGGAATAAGTATTGAACACGCTTACTGAAATTTATTTAATACTTAGTAGAAAAGTCTTTGTTGGTAATGACAGCTTCTAGATGCCTCCTATATGGAGAAAGTAGTCGCATGCATTGCTCAAGTGTGATTTTGGCCCATTCTTCCACATAAACTGTCATCAACTATGGAAGGTTCCGGGGGCCTCTTCTATGAACTTTGATCTTCAGTTTTTTCCATAGATTTTCAATTGGATTCAAGTCGGGTGATTGACTGGGCCATTCTAACAGCTTTATTTTCTTTCTCTGAAACCAATTGAGAGTTTCCCTGGCTATGTGTTTGGGATCATTGTCTTCCTGAAATGTCCACTCTCATTTCATCTTCATCATCCTGGTAGATGGCAGAAGATTCTTATCAAGAATGTCCCGGTACATTTCTCCATTCATCCTTCTTCTAAACTTCACTGTTGGTATGGTGTTTTTGGGGCGATGTGCAGTGCCATTTCTCCTCCAAACATGGTGTGTGAAATGACATCCAGAGTTCAATTTTGATCTCATCTGACCAGACTGTATTCTCCCAGCATTTCATTAGCTTGTCCAAATGTTGTGCAGCAAACTTTAAATGAGTGTAATCATGCTTTTTCTTCAGCAGTGGAGTCTAGTGCGGTAAGCATCCATAGAGGCCATGGCGGTTAAGTGCTTTACTTAATTGTTTTCTTTGAAACACCGCCACACTCCCCCCATTTAGATAATTGCACTAACACACTGGAATATGAGAAACAGGGTTGTGAAACCACAAGGGTTGAGAAGCACCAAACTACAGTAGATTTTTTGTTGTTTCAGTCCAAAGTGATTGCTCAACACTAAGAGTTCAGGGGAAAAAAAATTCCTCGATACCAAAAAAGGCAACCAAAGATCTCCCAGATGTTGAATAAAACAATTGAAATTGACCTATTTGTACTTGGAACCACATGGCTGATCAAAAAGAAATTCCAGGTCCACGCAGATGTTCTGCCATTTGCCCTCAGTCTATACAAGCTTCAAAAAGTGGCATTATTAAGAATAATGTAGATGCTATAGCGAGGCTTCAAAGAGAATGTAAAAAAAAAAACCAATGCAACAACATGTAAAGATAAGTGGGTGAAGGTAACTGCTATCAAGACTAGTTCAAAACAGGCCATCTTGTTTTTAGGAGTGTAACATGCTCACTGTCATAGTTCAGTCCCTTGACAGTGATGGGCAGGTGGCCACAATGCTTGGGGAACCAGCTACAAACACATTGTACATAGAAAAAGATACATACACATATACAAAGTAAATGATCAACAATGTTAACATAAAAAATTAACAAAACACACGAGTCAGAAATTTGAAGCCCAGTCGATTTGCAACTCTTGCTGAAATATAATAGTACAGAGGAAAACTGAAGATCGTAGATACCGTCGTTCTCAGCAAACGGTATGCAACAGCCATGTCCCGGATACGCATGCCTCCTTCATACTTTTCAACAATCAATTCAAATTTACATGAAAAAAACACAAAATCACGTTGTGACGATGCAGGTTTGGTGTATGCTCCCATCTGCTGCCGGGGAGCCCTTGAACCCTACACCGTCGGTAATGTGCCTCACTGCTAACCTCATCGGTAACAACAAAGCAAAGGGATGGTGAAAAAGTGCAAAGTGCTTTTATTAACACAATTAACAAAACAAGGTGTTCAAATTAAAGTCCAGTCTCCAAAGTTCCAATAAATAATCCATAAAATCAGAAGTGAAATGTGGAGGTTAAAAACAATAGAAAAAAGTCTTCTTAAAAACAACAAAGTTAAAATAGAGCAGGGAGCATTCTTTAAAAAAAACAAGAAGAAGCCGGTGCCTTTTTACCTGGCAGCCCCCCTGCTTCCCAACAGGGGAGTCACCCTACTTGCAGCTAACGTTAACTCTGCCTACTTCAACTACTTCGCTCGCGCTCTCTCTCTCTCTCTCTCTTTCTCAACCTCCCGTCCATTCTTTCTTTTTACTCCCCTTCAAGCCGACTCGCGCTTCTGTTTATCAAGATAAGCAGCCCCAGGAACAATCATGAATGCAGACGGTCCCACACAAGTGCACTTTGGTGAGAAACGCCCACATCGCTAATTGCCCTGACAACCTTCAGCCACATAACCACCACACCCCCTCACCAAGCTGCGAGCGCGGTGATTATTTATTTTAAAGCTGGACTTTGACAGGAGTTGTGGACCCGCTATATCACACACATGAAAGTTCACAGAGAGTTATAGCGAGGGTTGTTCACTGAATGCTAGCAAATGGCGCACTAATGCTCGTGGGCAGTCGTGGCTTTGTCTCGAGAGAGGTAAACAAGGTTAGCACGCAAGTCGTATTCCAAACAAAGGTCGTATACCAAGCAAAATTTTTCGTGTCCAAACAGGACGTATACCAAGTTGGACTTATTCCAAAGCAGACGTATACCGAGGTACCACTGTAACTACAACTAATAGAATATAAAGAATCAAAGGCAAAACTGATGTACTGCTGAACCTTCCTGAGCCATCCTGTCTATTTAGTGGGGTGGCATGTCCACTTTTCACATGCCTACCCAACAATAACATTTCATATTTAGAGTACAGACTAGTAAAATTGCTCTCAGCTGTCTCAGGTCTTGCCACACATTGCTTGTTTTAATGGGAAATGGTGGACTCCCTTGTTTATGATAGCAGAAGCCAACTTTTAATGCTGATTGATTTAACATAAATAACTGTCCTGGATCAACAGAATGCTGAGAATATCAGGGGCCTCATGCATAACGCTATGCGTAGAATTCACACTATAACATGGCGTAAGCACAAAAGCAGAAATGTGCTTACGCACAAAAAAATCCAGATGCATAAATCTGTGTGAATGCCAACTTCCATGTTCTTCCGCTACATAAATCCTGGTCAGCGTGAAAAGTAACGCACATGCACGCACCTGCTGTCCCGCCCCAACTCCTCCCAGAATTATGTCTCTTTGAATAAGCAAATCAATATAAATAGCCCTTAAGCTCAGCTTTCTGTGGAAAGGCAATGGCAAAAACACGGGGGAAATAGAAGAAGTTCAGCAAATACCAAGTGGAGGCAAAGAAAAACATACTATTTGTTGGTTTAAACAGTGGTATAAACAACAAAAGGAAGTTGATCGAGTGACATAGAGTGTCGGAGAAACTTGAAAGCTCAAATTCACAAAATCACACAGTGCCCGAAATAAAAAAGAAGTTGTCAGATATCAAGGTCGCTGTGAAAACGCGAGTCATAGCCCACCGTCTGTGTTTCATATGAAAGCTTATTAGGGTACAGAGAAAAAAAAATAGACACACAGTGGGGAAAAAAGCACGAAATGTCAATTTTAATCATGTAGTTTATTTTGTCATTAAAGTAGAACATCATAAACTTCATCTTAAAATCATTTAATTTACTAGTTTCTCAAATCCCAACGTAACTAATGTAGCACGTTAAGTGCTTTGTTTTGTATTTGATCTTCTATGTGCTCTATGTGTGTGAATCACTATGCGCTTCCGGGCTTTCTCTTCCTCCGACAGGACACAGAATCCATTACATTCGTAATATTACAGCTCTCTGAATAATTAAAAAACCGAGATGTATACTTGATATCATTTTCATGATGATAGGAGTTAAAGCATGTTATTAAACATGGGAACACAGTGGCGCAGTGATTGTGCGTGACCTTCAATGAAATAATTTATTGCAGCAATACTGTCTTTTTGAAACATACTAACCCCGAATTCCTGTCCTTACTTTCCTTTCTCCAAATACCCAATCTCCACACAATCATCTCTGTAATAAGCGTTAAGCCATCCATAAGCTTAGAACGGCGATTCTTCAGATCTTTAAGGGAACATCGAAATATCTTCGTAGTACATGTTTAATTATTCTATCCTTCCAGTGTCACGCCAGTCCCAGCAAGCATACAACGCAAGGCAGGAACAATCCGTGAACGGAGCGCCAGATCCTTGCTAGTGCAGTGACACCGTGTCTTTAATTATTAACAATATAGATTATTTAAATGAAGTTAAAGTTTTATCTGTATAATATAATAAACATATTTTGCTGCATTTCATCTTAAAAATGATATCATCATCATCTGTAAATACGTGCTTTATAAAGTGCTTCAGGTTGTGCAATATTATAACTGTAGTGCAAGTTTACAGTGAGGTGATTGTACAAACAGTTCTACAAGGAGCACTTAATGGACTGATTGAGTGTGTTTATAGTTCTCGGGATGAAACTGTTTCTGAACCACGAGCTCCGTACAGGAAAGGTTTTGAAGCATTTGCCATGTGAGAGCAGCTCAAATAGGCAGCATGGCTGATGCAGCGTGTGCTTGATGCTGTATACTGATAATTCTCTTTCCGATCAGCTGCTCCGAGTGGTGCAGTGAGAGTAATATGGAAAAAGATGATCTGCTGTGGCAACCCCTAACGGGAGCAGCTGAAAGAAGAAAAAGAAGGTGCAGTGACAGTAACAATGCTAAATAGCTATGGTATTTGTAATAGTTTGGCCATTCTGTGGACCATTATATTATTACAGGTTAATTACAGTCAGATGCATTAAACTAATAAACAATATGTGGTTAATTTCAGTGTATTTATAAAGCCAAGTCAGCAATGTGGATCTAAAAAATAAAGGGAAACCACACTGGAACAGTAACGCTTCTTTGACGCTGGGTGCTGCCAATCTGCAAAACTGAGCGCAGAACTTGCTAACACCAGGGTATGAGCTACTGTGGAAATGTGCGTGGGTTTACATCAAGTTTAGGTTTTATACATCGCGATTTGAACGTGGAAACAGGCTTATGCAACATTTTTCTGTGTACGCACCGTTTATACATGAGGCCCCAGGTTATCCTACTTTGTCATTTGATCACTCACAGCTGAAGCTGGGTCACATCTCGCGTCTTTTGGCTCCTCCGCAGTGGTTCCCTAGCAACAAAGGAAGTATATAAACAGCATGACACATGCAGGTCTTCACACTTGACATAGCTTCCCAGACGTTCAGGGTGTTCTTTGACACGTCCTTGTGTTTTCTGCAGTGCCTGTTCACGCAATGTTCAGACTTTTGCACTCTGTTCTCAATTTGCCATCTTCACTCGCCAGCTGGACGGACACCTGTCATCTACATTCGCGCTCATTGCTCAGTTGCCTATGGAGTTCAAGAAAGCAGATCCAGGCTTCACCCCAGGTTTCGTCTGATGTTGATGACCTCGATGGTGTAATGTGTCAGTTGGGGATTGGGGACAGGGAGGACTGTGAGCCAACACAAAAGGTGTCTTTACAAGAAGGACTCTTTTCATTCAAGCCTAAGGAACAGGAGTTTAATGATTCAGAACAAATCCCCAGTGTGCATCTTGAGGAAACAGAAGCCATGTCTGAAGGAAATGAAGAGAGACTGGGAGAACCACAGTATGATGAGATTGTCTTTTTGAAAGAACAGATGGAAAGAAAGGATGCTCAGATTAGAGAGAACGAGCAGATAATTTCAGAATTGCTGAAGGAAATTCGCTTTTACCGTGAGCGGGAGCCCAGGAGGGACGCTCGGATCGAGGAGGATGAAAGGATCATTGCCGAGCAGCTAGAAGAAATTCACCTTCTTCAACAACAGATGAAGCTGAAGGATGGGCAAATCCGAGAGAGTGAACGAATTATACGTTCCTGTAAGACGGAAGCTCCAGGCTCGAGGAGCAGGGGTGCAAATAGCCGAAGGAGGAGGAAGCTAAGGGTGAGCGCAAATCAGTGTGCTTACAGTCAGCAAGAATAGCAGTAAGGTAAGTGGCACAACACACACAAATCCTAATACATATGAGATGGAAAACTTTCAATAAGGGTGCAGTCAAACAGTAAGGGAGACCCATGAATCGTAAGCAGCTAGAAAGCAAAGGAAGGTATTTGCCTACCAGGTGTAAATTTTGGAGGGTCTCATTACTTTGTTTGTGTGGTACTGTGCACTCTCTACTTGTTTATTACTCTCTGTTTTAATTTGCATGTTCTCCACATATCCACGGGAGCTGTTTTTGGATATTCTGGTTTTCATCCCACATCTCAAAGTCAAGATTGATAATTACCTCAATGCTATAACCCCCCTAAATGTTTTCAGGGTTTAAACCCTGCCCAGTGGATGGTTTCTGCCCTGCACCTATCCTAGTGCTACTCTTCAGCATTTGGTGCAATGTAACCCTGAAGTAGATTAGATGGGCCTTGGAGGTGAATGAATGGCATTGACAGCACATTGTAGGGGTTCTGCCAGACTCTCTGAGGGTAGCCATTTCTGACTGTTTTGTCTTAGTGTTTTCTCCTCATGTACTTTTAAGTGTTCTTACTATATCCTAAGGATGTGCCCTTTAGATCTTTGGCCTTAGTTTATTTTATGACACATTGTGTATATTATCATTTATGAACATACAATTTATTGATTTCTCCCCATATAGTATTCTTTTCTAGTGTATGCATATACATTATACTAGGGATTGCTATGGTGTCTAAATTTAGTCCAGATTTTCAGTGGACTTAGACATTTTAGAAAATGCTGAGCAAAATCTGACCACATTCTATGTGATGTCTGTATCTGTAGATCTGTAGATCATGATAATCTGGTAATGCAATGCTCAATCCAAATTAAGCTTGGCCCATGTTTCAGTTTTCCAAAATACCAGAGGTCTATAGATTTTGAGTACAATTGCTCTAATAGACTTTGCTCTACAAAAATAATTAAATAAACCTGACACTCAGGTGGCACCCTTCTTGGTTGCTCACCCTCACCTGAAACTGTTGGACATGAACTCAATATGATGCAAATAGTACAGTCTTCCTAGCCAGTTGAAATAAAGAAGAATCGCCACCTTTGAGTTTCTCTTCACAGCAGTCTCGCTCCATTTCAGCTTCGCTACACTACTGAACATTAGATAATGATGTAAACAGACAATTCAGCCTAACAAGTTCATCAATCCTTTTCACCTATATTGTCCAAAATAAGATCAAGTCAAGATTTGACAGTCCATAAAGTCCTGTTCTTCACCACACTAGTTGGTAATTTATTTCATAGGTCAGTGGTTCTTTGCATGAAATTTGTATGAAAATTTGTTTTGAGGAAGTTTCTTACTATTTCCCATGCTCCTGTTGAAGAATTTATTTTAAAGTAACAAATGGGATCTACTATACTTATTCATTTCATCATTTTAAACTCTTCAATCATATCACCTCTTAACAAATTGAAACAGCTCAACTCCTTCAATCTATCCTCATAGCTCATTCCTCTGAGTCCTGGAATTAGCCTCTTTCTCTCATGTTGATTTGCCTCACTATTGTGTTGCAAGTATAACCTCCATTGATTTGTACTCCACACACTGTGCTAAATGACCTAATATTCTACTAGCCTTCTTTATTGCTTCTCTACACTGCCTTGATACAGATTGTGATCAGTCCACTATGACTTCATCTCATTTGGGGTACTTTTGAGCTTCAGACCTCACATTATGTATTTATTTCTAACATTTCCACTTCCTATATGTAATACTTTAGATTTACTTCCATTAAATTTCATCTGCCGTAGCCTTTATACTGTCTAGGTCTCTCTGTAACAATTTAGCTAATTCTACATTACCTGCCCTCAAAGCTGGATTGACTCCCAAAAGGCCCCTGGGTGGCTTGGCTCATAATTATGCATTTATCTATAAAGCTTCTGTAAAAAGTAAAATTTCCCATTGGGAACAAATAAAGTTCTATCTAACTTATCTATTTAGAAATGCAGGGTGGTATTTCTCGCTCTTCATTAGGCTGTGAGACTCAATTGCTTCATCAAGCTATCCCCCTTGGTCATTTTGGTGGCACGCGGATACTTGATCCTTTCATCAAGCATGGGGTGGGGCCCACAGATACTCTGTTGTTTAATCGAGTGGGATTGGGGGGTGTATGTAAAAAAGACCCTTTGACGTTATGGGCCCCAGGTGCTCCCCTTGAACGCCCTGAAGGTGGATTCGCCCCAATTTGCCCTTCCATCTAGTTTAGTGTAAGTGTAAGGTTATGCTGTCTGGCCAGTTAGACAGCAAAGATTTGAAGAAACATTGAGGCAATGCTGTAAGACAAGCCAAAAGAAACAACACACTTAAGACGTGAACCAAAATTGTTGACAAAAAATAACCTCCTTAAATTACCGGTAGTTCCCAATTAATTAATGAGTACACTCAAAATGATTCACAAAACTGCCACAAAATCCAAAGTCTTGAAAGGTTACCTTCAGTGCAATGTTGGCTTGTTGTAAAGATAACCTCCAGTAACAGGCCTCAACAACCCACCCTCGTGTCATATCCATGGCAGCAAAAAATGTCAGTGATGATGTGAAAACAAAATGCCATTGAAAAGTTAAACAAATAACAATTGGATACCATGCATTAATATTGGAATTGCAAGAGAAAAATTTAATTGTGAAAATCATAGCTCCCAGAATGCAGAAATAATTAAAATAATATTAGAATTACAGTTTATTCACAACAATACAAAGTACCCAAAACCAGTACCCTTTTCCCCAATTCATGATAATGAGTCCACACTGTGAGTTTGACAATTTCAGCAGATCTTCACATTGTAGTTAACCTGGCCACAAGTAGGCCGCTTTATAAAGTGATCTGTTTGTGTGTCGTTGTGTCAGGATGCAGGTCTGGGGACAAGATAAGGAATTTGACCTTAGCCATCAGTCTGAACTGTGTGCCCCTTCAGTGAGATAATTGACCACTCTGTGTACGTAACATGGACTTTAGGACACGTATATCCCTTGGTGCCCAGAGCAAGACACACATTAACTTTCCTAATGGATTGACCGGCTCAGGCTGTAATCACCTTTAAGAATTTTTAGGTGCTGCTGCCCTATAACTAAATCCACCACTGCAGGGCCCACTTAACAGAATCATAGGTCCCTGGGCAAAGTAGTACACTGGGGACCCCTATATTGATAAGAAAAACAGAAACATGCATAGGCATCAGAAACACTATACTTCTATAACCCATATACTTCTGGGGCCTCTGGCCATTACCCATTGTGCCCATACATTAAGATGGCGCTGTGCCATTGTCCACTAATGGTCACACTATGCCTAAAACATGTCAATCTGCTGAAACCTGTAACTCCCGCTTTTCACCCCATGTCAATACTTTACAGCCCGTGTCTCTCATTTACTATATGTGGTGAAAGTAAAAAGAGCTTAGTTGTGTGGTGAATTCGGTTGGTGTCTCTAATTGCTCGATTCCTTTCCAGAGGATGACATTCACATTTGTTCATCTCCTATTCCTGTTACCAGATGTCCCCAAAGTATTCATTCTGCTGCTCTGGGGTTGGTACTGGAGTACTGGAGTTCACGATCGTATGCTGAAGATGTGATTGGAAGTTACTCATCTCGACTTGTCCAGTCCTTACTAACACAATTGTGTGACAGCAGGGACAAAAACTGAGCAACAGGCAGTTGGTGTCACATGTCTACCTGAATCAAAGACAACTGAACCACTGCCCCATTGAATTAAAGTCTCAACTTATTATTTCCACTTGTTCCTGGGCAGCCTTTGCAACTGGCACTCATACAATGACATCCATGATCAAGCCCACTTAACTCATTTCAATGTCATTCGGATGAGAGAGCACCAAGTCAGTAATTGGTGCAAGGCAGAAACCACCTTGGGTTGAAGACTCATCAATAAGGCATCTAGATTTTTCTACATATTGTACAGTGTGTCCAGGGCAGAAGAGGGGACACAGTGGTACATGATAGGCAGAAAATCTTGTCTTTTGGACCTATAGATATCTGTATGGATAGTCAGAAAAGCTACTAGGGGCAATGGGCTGCATGTAGGTACAGAACAACACAATTCTATGGTAGGTCGTTCACAACAATTACCCCAGTTCACTGGAGGACAGCAAGTAAGTCCAATAAGTCATTGTAATCCATTCCTGAATGGGTTTATCCATTCCCGGGAATTCGGGAAACCCACATGTCATTCCCGGGAATCCCGGGCTCCCGGGGATGACACAGTGCACGGACATCTCACATGTGAATGGTTTTAGAACGACTGACACTTATTTTTAATAAAACTACTGCAATATGTTGACACCAATAAAAGACTAACCTTATCTACAAGCAGTTCATGTTGTCATATAAGTACATGTATCTAGTTCAGGGGTGCCCACACTTTTTCGGTTTGTGAGCTACTTTTAAAATGACCAGGTCGAAATGATCTACCTGCATTAAAAATGCTATATATATATATATATATACTGCTCAAAAGAATTAAAGGAACACTTTTTAATCAGAGTATAGCATAAAGTCAATGAAACTTATGGGATATTAATCTGGTCAGTTAAGTAGCAGAGGGGGTTGTTAATCAGTTTCAGCTGCTGTGGTGTTAATGAAATTAACAACAGATGCACTAGAGGGGCAACAATGAGATGACCCCCAAAACAGGAATGGTTTAACAGGTGGAGGCCACTGACATTTTTCCCTCCTCATCTTTTCTGACTGTTTCTTCACTAGTTTTGCATTTGGCTACAGTCAGTGTCACTACTGGTAGCATGAGGCGATACCTGGACCCTACAGAGGTTGCACAGGTAGTCCAACTTCTCCAGGATGGCACATCAATACGTATCATTGCCAGAAGGTTTGCTGTGTCTCCTGCACAGTCTCAAGGGCATGGAGGAGATTCTAGGAGACAAGCAGTTACTCTAGGAGAGCTGGAGAGGGCCATAGAAGGTCCATAACCCATCAGCAGGACCAGTATCTGCTCCTTTGGGCAAGGAGGAACAGGATGAGCACTGTCAGAGCCCTACAAAATGACCTCCAGCAGGCCACTGGTGTGAATGTCTCTGACCAAACAACCAGAAAGACTTCATGAGGGTGACCCAAGGGCCCCATGTCCTCTAATGGGCCCTGAGCTCACTGCCCAGCAGCATGCAGCTCGATTGGCATTCGCCATAGAATACCAGAATTGGCAGATGCACCACTGGTGCCCTGTGCTTTTTACAGATGAGAGCAGGTTCACCCTGAGCACGTGACAGAACTGAAAGGGTCTGGAGAAGCCATGGAGAACATTATGCTGCCTGTAACATCATTCAGCATGAGCAGTTTGGTGGTGGGTTAATGATTGTCTGGGGGCATATCCATGGAGGGTCACACAGACCGCTACAGGCTTGACAAAGCACCTTGGCTGCCATTAGGTATCAGGATGAAATCCTTGGACCCATTGTCAGACCCTATGCTGGTACAGTGGCTCCTGGTGCACGACAATTCCTGGCCTCATGTGGTGAGAGTATGCAGGCAGTTCCTGGAGGATGAAGGAATTGATACCATTGACTGGCCACCACACTTTCCTGACCTAAATCCAATAGAACACCTCTGGGACATTATGTTTTGGTCCATCCAATGCCACCAGGTTGCACCTCAGACTGTCCAGGAGCTCAGTGATGCCCTGGTCCAGATCTGGGAGAAGATCCCCCACAACACCATCTGTCATCTCATTAGAAGCATGCACCGATGTTGTCAGGCATGTATACAAGAACACAGGGGCCATACAAAGTGCTGCGTACAATTTTGAGTTGCTGCAATTAAATTTTGGCAAAATGGACTAGCCTGCCACATAATTTATTCACTCTGATTTTTGGGGCGTCTTTGAATTCAGGGCTCTGTAGGTTGATCATTTTCATTTCCATCAAACGATGTGGCATCCTTTCGTTCCTAACACATTACCCAGTCTATATCAGTATAGATATCCAGGAGGATTTCTTTTTCCCATTGAGATCTGATGTGTTTTCAAAGTGTTCCTTTAATTTTTTGAGCAGTTTATATATATATATATATATATATATATATATATATATATATATATATATATATATATATATATATGCATAGTTTTACTCTCAAATAATGCAAAGAATACGCGACATGTGATTCACCCTTTACGTTGCTCCATGGCGTGTGGTTCGTTTATTTGACAGCATGTAGATCAGGGTAATTACATTCATGGCATTCGTAGTCTGGATCACAATCTGATTGCGTGGGTGGTTACCTACCATGTAACGCTTGTGTCGGCAAATATCCGCCACGGTGCCCTCTTCAGTTGCGAGAAGCAGATCAAGTTTTACTGTCAAATAATACAAAGAGTACGCGACACGTGTTTCGCCCTAATTCTGGGCTCATCAGGCGTACACACTCACTGCACGCCAGCGTCAGAGGCGAAGCCACGGCGTGTGGTTTGTTTATTTGACAGCATGTAGATCGGTGTAATTACATTCATGGCATTCATAGTCTGACTCACAATCTGATTGTATGGGTGCATGTGGGATGACCAGTGTGTTAGAAGGAAAGAGATCTCAGACTGTCTCAGACTGGCCGCCCTGTAAGTCAATCAAGTGACAAATGCCATAGGGATATATGATAGACTAACGTTTAAAAAAAAACTTTTTTGAATGCAACGCGATCTACCTTATCAGATACTGATACACTTTTTCTAAACAACGCCCGCACCTGCCGTTGCTCTGAAACACCGCCATTTCAGGTTTTACTGATGCATCCAGTTTCTTGTCATCATTCTGTGATGGCAAGTTTCTTGGCACAGATAATGCGGATGCAACAGACTGACGCATTGCAATTTCAAGGTGCTGTTCAAAGCTGTTGTCTGACAGACGTCAATGAAGTCTGCCCTGTCCCGGCATTTGTGAGCTGCCCAGTGCAGACTCCTCCCAGTGCACTATACAGTACTCAGTTTTAGTTGGAGCCGGGAGACTGACGACTGCTGCTGGTTGACTGAATGAATCTGCAAAACACTACACCATGGGCCAAAAAACCATGCCTATACTATAACTATAACTGTTATTTCTTGATCGATTTTTACACTTTTACACGCTATATATGTGAGCTTGGCAGTTCCTGTTTTCCCGGGAATTACAGCAGTTTCATTCCTGGGAATGAAAAATGTCCAGAAATCCCGAGCCCTGGAATGGATTCCCTACAAGCAATCTAGCATCTGCCAGAGGCATCAGCACTGACAGTGAAGTCATAAGGGAAGTGAAGCCTGTCTGCCCAGGTAAATTGGAGGAACACAATTGACCACAAATTGAGCTGGCCTATGTAGCCTACATGGGCTGGCTCTTGTAAAACCTATTCAGGGCTCAAGGCTTTGACCCCCCAGGCCCAGCTAAGCTACCCCTTGAGCTAGTGACACTAGAGGTTTGGAGGATATGGCTGACTAAAAGGTACAATTTCAGGACTATTCCTAGAAGTGACTCCAAGATAAGGATTAAAGGCCATTGGAGGTGGGATAAAAGAGGGACAGAGTCTGGGAGGCCACTCTGCCAGGCTAAGATGTGAAAGGGCAGCTAACTGGGAGCTACAGCAGGGTAATTTTCTGTATCACACCCTTTTTGATAATTCTTTAAAAATTTATTTTTGGATGGTTTATCTAGCAGCTCTCATATTAATAATAGAAAACTAAAACATAATATTCCATGAGTTATAACAGATAGTGTTATTTTTTATTATTAAAATCACTATTTTCATTAAATTTTTAACAATTTAACTTATCCCCTGCTATGACTGATGTTGGTACAGCCAGCTTATAAAACCAAACTGAGGATAAAAAGGAATCTGGACACAGGCCCAGGCTTTGACAAAACACAGTGTTTCCTAACAGATATGGGCCTTGGGCATAGGTCAGAATGGCATGACCGAAGATCACGGTGAGCTCAGTGCACTCTAGGCATTGTGAACCTCTAATGTGGCACCCCAGCTGACAGGTCGGGGCATTGAATTGGTCCATTTTTACCTTTCATCATCAAAATATACATGCTCATATATACTCAGCAAAAAAAGAAACGTCCTCTGACTTTCAACTGTTTTTACTTTCAGTAAACTTAATGTGTAAATATTTGTATGAACACTAAAAGAGTCAACACCATAAGACATAAACTAAAAATGTTTCACAATGTGTCCCTGAATGAAGGGAGGCTCAAAATCAAAAGTACCAGTCAGTATCTGGTGTGGCCACCAGCTGCTTGAAGTACTGCAGTGCATCTCCTCCTCATGGACTGGACCAGATTTGTTAGTTCTTCTTGTCTTCCACCAAGGCACCTGCAAGTTCCTGGACATTTCTGGGGGGAATGGCCCTAGCCCTCACCCTGCGATCCAACAGGTCCCAGACGTACTCAATGGGATTGAGATCCGGGCTCTTCCACTGCGAGGATGATCAGCTGTCCTTCCTGTCTCCCTGTAGCACTGTTTTAGGCGTCTCACAGTGCGGACATGGCAATTTATTGCCCTAGCCACATCAGCAGTCCTCATGCCTCCCTGCAGCATGCCTAATGCACGTTCACGTAGATGAGCAGGGACCTGGGCATCTTTCTTTGGGTGTTTTTCACAATCGGTAGACAAGTCTCTTTAGTGTCCTGCGTTTTTAGAACTGTGACCTTAAATGCCTACTTTCTGTAAGCTGTTAAGGTCTTAACGACCATTCCACAGGTGCATGTTAATTAATTGATTATGGTTAATTGAACATGCATGGAAAACATTGTTTAAACCCTTTACAATGAAGATCTGTAAAGTTATTTGGATTTTTAAAACATTATTGTTGAAATACACAGTCCTGAAAAAGGGACGTTTCTTTTTTTGCTGAGTATATATCCGGAAAGTATTCACAGCGCATCACTTTTTCCACATTTTGTTATGTTACAGCCTTATTCCAAAATGGATTCAATTATTTTTTTCCTCAGTATTCTACACACAACACCCCATAATGACAACGTGAATTGAGCTCAGGTGCATCCTATTTCCCCTGATCATCCTTGAGATGTTTCTGCAGCTTAATTAGAGTCCACCTGTGGTAAATTCAGTTGATTGGACATGATCACGTTGTCATTATGGGGTGTTGTGTGTAGAATTCTGAGGAAAAAAAATGAATTTAATCCATTTTGGAATAAGGCTGTAACATTACAAAATGTGGAAAAAGTGATGTGCTGTGAAAACTTTCCGGATTCAGACAGTTCTCAGACCACTTAAGCTTCTGCACACTTTACTGTCTTGTAGATTTTATTTTAAATGAATATTTTGACATTTCTGACCATCTATCTACACTCAATAATCCACTAACACAAAGTGAAAATATGTTTTCAGAAGGGTTTGCACATTTATTAAAAATCAATACCTGAAATTTCTCATTCATACAAGTATAATTCAATTCCATTTTCAGCTCCCTTTGCCAACAATTTTAGCTTTGAGACTTCATGGTTAAGTCTCTACAAGCTTTGCACATCTGGATTTGGGCAGTTTACCCCATTCTTCCTAGTAGATTTTATCAAGCACTGTTAGATTGGATGGGAAGTGTCTGTAAACTGCTATCTTCAGGCCTCTCCTCAAATATTCGATGGGGTTTAAGTCTGGGCTTTGCATGGCCCACTCAAGGACAGTCTAAAACTTGTCTTAAAGTCAATCCGACATTTTCTTAACTGTATGATTTGAGTCATGTTTGTGCTGAAAGGAGGACCATCGCCCCAGCTGAGGTTGCATGCACTCTGGTGCAGGTTTTCTTGAAAGACCTCTCTGTATTTGGCTGCATTCATCCTTCCCTCAATTCTGACCCTTCTGATGAGAAGAACCCCCAGAGCACGATACTGCTATCACCAAGCGTCACTGTAGTATTGGTGTAAGGCAGGTGAAAAAAAGTGCCTGGTTTTTTGCCAGACAAAGTGATTGGAATTCTGCCCAAAGTGTTCATTTTTTTCTCTTCAGACCAGATAATTTTCTTCATCTGCTCCAAGAGGATTGTCATATGCACCTCATTCTCTGACAGGTTCTGCCATCTCAGCAGAGGACTTCTTTAGTTCTGTTAGAGTGGCAATAGGTTCTTGGTCACCTCCTTGACCAACACCCTTCCTGCCCTGTTTACTTAGTTTGGCCAGATGGTCAACTCTACGAAGAGTTCTTGTGAATCCAAATTCCTACCCTTTCATATTTATTCAGGCCACTGTGCTGTTTGGAACACTGAAAGCTTTAGAAATGTTTTTATCTCCTTGCCATGATCTATGCCTCACCACAATTTTATCACAGATATCTACAGAGAGTTTCTTGGACTTCATGGCTGGATTTTTCTCCTGATGTACACTGTGAATTGTGGTGCCTTAGATACACCGGTGTGTGCCTTTCCAAATGATGTCCAATCAATTCAGTTTGCCACAGGTGGACTCCAATTAAGTTCTAGAAACTTCTCAAAAAGAATTAAAGCAAACACGATACATCTGACCACAATCTGGAGTGCCACAGCAAAGGGTCTGAATTCTTACCTGAATGAAAGATTACAGTTTTTGATTTTTATTAAACTTTCAAACCTTTCTGAAGACATGTTTTCACTTTCTCTCTATGAGTTATTGATTATAGAATGATGAGCAAAAATACTAAATTTATCCATTTAAAAACAAATCAATAAGACAATAAAGTGTTTGGAAGGAAAGGGGGTCCAAATACTTAATTAATCCACTATATATATAGCTCAGCAATTGAATGAATGTCCACTTGCTACCAGGTTTGTCACATGGAGGTAGTCCCATCTCAAAATTTCATCATCAAGACTGGCATGATTTTATATGTTGTTACAGTGTGTCACATCTTTGAGCCATGGTGTCCTGTGTAAATTCTTATAATACCTCTTAACTGCAATTGTAAGCATGAATGAGGCAGACTGTCAATTTCAAAACAATTGTGAAAGCGGACTTGAGACTGTGACTGCTGACAATCTATGAAGTTCTCACTCTGCCAGTTCTGCTGTTGCCTAGCAACACCACAGCTACATAAACCGTGCAGCAGTAAGCAGGTCTTCAGTCCAAAAGAATTCACCAGAGTAACAGGCGGCATTCAGCAAGGAATACTATATGACTGTCTGGTGACTCTCTTCAAGACCCTTAGGACCGTCCACAGGATGTTCAGTATCTTATGTGCAGCATTTAATTTCATCTCCTCCATGATTTCATACCTATCCACAGGTCGACTTGGGAATGCCCAGAATGGGACAGACAAACTCCCCTTACTGGAAAGGCAGAACAACAATGAAATGGTGTATGACTATACAGTAGTAAACCTGAAAGGTATTAAATTCACACACAGGCTAGCAGAAAAGGAGAGAGCTGAATGGGAGCATGCTTATGGCCTACAAGATTTATTTTGCTATACTATGAAATGGTGCACCACCTTGATGTTTTTTTTTCTGCTCAGTTTTTTGCATTAGCTTAATTTCATGCAGGTCAGCACTTCATGAACTGACATATACTGAAGTCAACCATAGTTAACACAACTGGTTCAATCTCCAAGCCTGGACACTTACTGTGTGGACTTTACATCATCTCCTCATGTCACCATAGGGTTTCTTTGGGTACCAATTTTAATCCGACACCTACAGACTTTCAGTTTTGCATGGCTAAGCATTACATGTACATACCTTGTAGAAAAACGTTTATGGCATCTGAGTTTAAAGAATTTATGAGGCAAACATGGGAATTTTGGTAGCTGCTATTCACCCTGCGGAAACTTGGCTAAATAACAATAATGGGGATGAGTATATAATAGAGGGATATACATTTTTCAGGAAGGATACACAGAACAGAAAAGGAGGTGGATTTACTGCTTATGTCAAACAGAACTTAAATACAAGTCCTCTTCAGATGGACAATGAGCTCCATCTTAGTGAGGACATGTGGCTTTGCCTGGAAAGCTTTAGGGAGAAAGATCTTATTTTAGAATTGTGTTATACACCGCCCAACGCAGACAGTAATTTCAACACACGTCTTTTTAGGAATATTAAAATAGCAAGTTTAAGGGGGTTATTAAAGTCATGGAGAACTTTAACTATCTGAAAATTAACTGGGATAACCTTGCAAATAGTGGAATACAAGAGTTGGAATTTTAAGAAGTAGTCAGTGACTGTTTTTCAACACAGTATGTTAAAGCACCAATGCAGGGTGAAGCCTGTCTGGATTTAATATTTTGTAATAATCAAGACAGAACTGAAGGTGTAGCGGTGATTGAACCACTAGGGTCAAGCGACTATAATATAACATAATTCTCAGTATTTTGTAAGAGTGTATATGCAAAGGCTAAAACTGTTTATGGTAAGTTTAACTTTGGCAGGGCAAATTTTGAGCAAATGCGGTAAAGTCGAAGGAAGATACACTCGAATAAGTTTTTAAGTGTGGAGACAGTTGAGGAGCAGTGGAAATATTTTACATTTAATGCAGGACAAGTACATACCTAAATTTGGAAATAATAGAAAATTAAAAAAAACTCCATAGTGGGTTAATATGAAATCTTAACAGACGCTGCAAAGGATAAAACAGCTGTTCAAGTTGTATGAAACTAATAACTCCAAAGTGAATCATAGGGCATATGAGAACATGAGGGCAACCATTAACAAGGATAGGGAGGCTGAAAGACAGTTGGAGAGGACTATGGCACATAAAGCGAAAGATGACCCAAAGAGATTATTTCGGTTTTAAAAGAACAGTCAAGGAGGAGGTGAAGTGCATCAGGAATAATAAAGGGGAATTAAAAGATACAGAGAAATGGTGTACGCTCTAAACTTGTATTTTTCCGAGGTCCTCACAAGTGGGGAAGCAGATACTCTTCCAGTGGTAAATGGGACTACTAAGGAGGTACTGATTGATTTAGAAATTCTAGAGGGAGAAGTACTGCATAAATTAAATAGGCTGAAATCATCAAACAAATCTTCAGGACCAGAAAATATTTACTCTTGCATTATTAAGGAGGTTAACAACTACATATATAAACCCTTGTCACATAATTGGGGAAATTCAAAAGGACTGGAAAATGGTAAATATTATCCCGTTAATACAAAAAGGATGCCCAGATAGATCCAAAGAACTATAGGCCAGTAAGCTTAATGTGCATCACAGGAAGATTAATGGAAGGAATTATTAAGGATAAGATTGAGTAGCACATGGCAAGTACAGGATTTTTTTCTGAACAGTCAGCATAGGTTCAGAAAAGGGAGGTCACAATTTACTAACATGTTGGAATTCTATGAAGAAGCAACAAAAGGATATGATCAAAGTGGAGCATATGATATTTATCTGGACTTTCAGGAAGCATTTGATAAAGCGCCACATGAGAAGTTGGCATCAAATTTAAAAGTGGGAGTTCAGGGTGATGTTTGTAGATGGGTGTAGAATTGGCTCAGGACACAGAAAGCAGAGGGGAGAAGTGGGAGGAATCTTGTCAGAAATGGCTGATGTTAAGAGAGGTGTTCCACAGGGGTCAGTGCTAGGGCCGCTGCTATTTCAAATATCTATTATATAAAAAAATTTTGGATCGAGACTACTTGCACATCACGCCCTACTTACAAACAATTTCTTGGAGACACTTTTAACGTCGCACGAGACAAGGAAGTGAGACAGAAGGACAGCTGCTGTACAGGCTTTTAAATGATCGTCATGCAGCGCAACATGCAGATCACGCAGCACAACAGCAGCAGCTTCTGTACAGGCTTTTAAATGATCGACGTGCAGGGTGACATGCAGAACACACAGCATGGTAGCAGCAGCTGATCCGTCCGTATCTCCTTAGCATGCGTTCAGCCCCTCCTTACAACATGGGCGGCAGAGACACAAAGTGAGCGTGAAGCGCGCCCCCGGGTGTGGGGGATTGGGGTTGGTTGAGTGAAGCGTAGGCGGCGAAGCCCCCTAGTATACATATATATATATATATATATAAATGATAAGGGTAGGAATATAAGTAAAAAACAGATTTGTGGCATAAGAAGTTTAATGTCAGTAAACTTAAAGTATTACAAAAAGGAAGTAAAATGTTTGGTTTGAATATACAATGGGAGGTTTGAAAATTGAAAGTACACCTTATGAGAAGGATTTGGGAGTTTTAGTGGACTCGATGCTATCAACTGCTAGACAGTGCTCAGAAGCTGTTAAGATGGCTAACAGAATGCTTTGTTATGTAGTATCTTGATCCACAGAATACAAGTCCAAGGAGGTTATACTCAGGCTAACTTATTAGGCACTGGTGAGGCCTCATCTGGAGTACTGTGTGCAGTTTTTGTCTTTAGGCTACAAAACGGACATAAAAGTGCTAGAAAAAGTCCAGAGAAGAACAACTAGCCTGATTCCAGATCTGCAGAGAATGAAATATGAAGAAAGATTAAAAGAGCTGAGCCTTTTCAGTTTAAGCAAAAGAAGATTAGAGGTGACATGACTGAAATGTTTACAATTTTGAAGGAAATGAGTCCAGTGGATTAAGGCTGTTATTTTAAGATGGGTTCATCAAGAACACGGGTACACAGTTGGAAACTTGTTAAGGGTAAATTTAATACAAACATTAGGAGGTTTTTCTTTCACACAGAGAATTATAGATACTTGGAATAAGCTACCAAGTAGCTGGTAGACAGTAGGACCTAGGGACTTTAACACTAGACTTGAGATGTTGCTTTAGAAGAATTAAGTGGATAGGACTGGTGTGCTTAGCTGGGCTGAATGACCTGTTCTCGTATAGATTGTTCTAATGTTTGTAGTAAGGGCCAAGAACATGTTTAACTCGTTTTTATGGAGAATGGAGATCACATCTTTTTGATATGTTGGGTGTGATAGGGTACAAAAACTTAAACACAAACAATATTCAAACATCCATAAAAAACCCTGTAATTACTTGTGTCATGTAATCCAAACGTAAGGTATCCAGACTCAAAATATCCATATTTATTTTTGCCAAGAATGCAGCAAACATGAAAATTAAATAACCATGTTTGCAATTTAATTTTCCGCTTGAATCGCAATGAAGCTGCAAAAGAAAAATAAAATTCAAATAAGCGATGGCGCCACCTGCTGCTCATTGAATTTTTATTTTCCAGTTCTCAACATGCAAAAAGCGTGGGTCAATGCGCCTCGATTTCCCTCAATGCTTTGTCCTTCGTAGCTGTAGGGCCACTTCGCACAGAATACTTGTCACTTCGACTGTGTTTAATTCACGTGATTTTGATCTTTTCACCCTCGTACTGCCAGCAGCTCTGCACAGTTGCACGGGCTTTTCCACTATTGCGGCAAAAAGCAAGCAGTTCTTTAAGGATTGCAAGCTACTCAAAGAACCACGTAAAAAACACAGAATCCATTCATTACGACCCTATAATACTACAAAAATACAAAGTACCCTGTTTCCACTTCATTGTAAATAAATGTAAATTATGACGTTGTAAGGACTAATTTGCGTTATGTTAAATAAACAGTGTAATTAAATAGCACATTAATTACTTCAGAATTATAATTATGTGAGGTCTTCGGATTTTGCGAGACGGTGTCGCCGTAAAGATCAAAATCACGTGAATTAAACACAGTTGAAGTGATAAGTATTCTGTGCGAAGTGGCCCTACAGCTACGAAGGACAAAGAACTGCGGAGAATTGAGTTGAAAAGCCCTACCCATTGACCCTTGCTATTTGCGTGTTGAGAACTTGAAAATTAAAATGCAAAGTGGAAAATAAAAATTCAATGAGCAGCAGGTGGCGTCAGTGCTTATTTGTGTTTTATTACTTGGCATTTTTGCAGCTTCATTGCGGTTCAGGCTGAAAATTAAATTGCAAATGGGTTATCTGGTACTGTATTTAATTTTCATTTAAATTATTGCAGTATTCTTGCGTACAGACATTGAAAATGAAATTGCAAATGGGGGTATTTTATTTTCATTTCTACAGCATTTTTGCGTGCAGACTTTGAAAATGAAATTACAAAAGTGAGATTGCATTTTCATTTTATGATTTTAACTTTTATTTTTGCAGACAATATCTCCCATTCGGTTTAGGGCAAGGTTATTCAATTACAAATTCAGTTGGGCCATATTTTCAAACCAAGAAATTTAGGTGGGTCAGACATTTTTCAGCGGCCGTTAACCAACGAGTAATAACAAATTTTAAACCAACACAAACCAAAGATTGAAGTAATGTTTATTTGTTTTATTTTTGTCAAATTGTGTCAAGTCTGACACAGGCACATCAAAAAGAGCATAATAAACGATAAAAAACAGCTATAATTGAAAAGAATCTGAGGTAGTATCAATACTTTTTTCTACTTTTGAAATACAAAAAAATACACATTTTGGTCATATCTGACCTAGGCACATCTCATAGTGCATAAAAACAAAATAGTGCACTGTATTAGCAATTACATTTGTTTTCCTTTTGAAGAAAAAAAATATTTTGGTCATATATGACCCAGGCACACAAAGTGCATTTAACGGAATAAAAAAAGATCTATCAAGGCTGTCAAAGAGATCAGTGCACAAACGCATAACAACTGGTAACAGTAACACACACACATTAATAAAAATTTTAAAATAAAATTTTATTTTAATTCTTTTCATTTTTATTACTATTTAATGTAATATTGTTTCTTTGTATCAGTATACTGCTGCTGGATTATGTGAATTTCCCCTTGGGATTAATAAAGTATCTATCTATCTATCTAATACAACGTCTACTGCATACTGAGGGAACATAACGTTTGTCTTAAATCACCACATATATGAATAGCAGTGCCTTTTTTGTAAAAAAAAGGTGGCGGCACGCAGATGTCGTTTCTATGTCGCATGTGGCCCGCGAGCCGCCATTCGAATATAACTGGGGTTATATTGGTTTGCATGCGTACAATACTATCGTACATACATAAAAACCTATTGCGTTCATACGAGGGAACGATATATTACCCATATGAAAACAGTATTTAAGACGTGCATGAACTCAATATAGTGCATTCACAAATCTACTGACTGGCGAATGGACCGGAAGTATATGAACGCAAGCCAATAGAATTCATCCGAAAACGGATAGTAGGCTATATGAGCGTAAACCGATGCAGTTTACTCACAAACCAACAACAAACGCAGCTGTATCAGTGATATACAAGTGGAAATTCAAACTGACAATATACAGGCACGATGAAGTATGCATGCAAAATGACAGTATTCTCATACAGACCAAAAGAATGCGCACAAAAATGTATAATTTATGACCTGTTTGGCACCGATGTACACGTTCCACCTGAACTCTCGGTTTTCTTCCACTATACTGTACTCCACTCTCAAACCACGCTCTGTAAAGTTCACGTCACGTGAATGCTAGCCAATCAACGAGCAGATACTAAGGAAGGTGGGGCTTTAATTCAAAGACTCCTTCCTAGTTGGAAACTTGTACCTGTTGCTAACAAAATTAATTTTTGGAAGTGGTTTATTTAACAGTACTTTAATAAAAAATATAAGTGCCTGGGGCGTCCTGTGCTTGGACATGTGGAATTTGAGATTTTTTCGTATTTGTTTTGATATTGTTTCCAGCTCTTTTAGCTGCCCCCCCGCCCCGGTAACGTTTTTGTCTCCGTTCTTCGTGAAAACATGAGATTGAAAGTGTTTTCTTGGACATTACTACAAACAACGCAGGGTGAGTAACAGATGAAGATTTATGATTTTTGGTTGGGAAATTTCTGTAAACCTCATTGGCTGAAGGTTTTTATACCAGGCAGCTTATGTTTTTAATTGGACTTCTGGCCTAATGAAATATCCTGTTGCTCCCCAGTTTCCCTCTTTTGGGGTCAATGTAGAAATTACAGAGCAAAGCTCAGTAAACTTTTATTAGAATGTACCAAGCATCTATGCATGTTACATCAAGATAATTTAGTGTTTTTTTTTTTTTTTACTTTTTTTTAATGATATTCATCATCATGGTTTTCATTCTGCTTTGTTGTGTTTTTTTTTAATTTATAAATGAGCACATTAGCGGGTTTAATGCTGAAATGATTGGAGTCTTCCACCATTCAGTGTCGTATGGCTCCGTGTCTGCCTTGCTCTGCGCAGCTTGTTGTGGTTATCATTGAGGGGTAAATTAAAATTTTGCAGGATTTCCCCCCAAAAAATGTAAAGTGCACTTTAGTGATACCACAGGAAATTTTTAATTACATGTGCAAAACCTTTGCAAATCATAGGCCTAGTCCCATGAGTAAATGGAGTAAACTCTAAAAATCCTGCTTAAATGAAAGAGTTTCTGTGGTGGTTATCATTGGTCATATGTCAAGCTGTTTTTTAAGAATGTGGGATAAGTACTGGACCAAAAACAATAAGTGTGGAACCTAGAAAAAGACAAATATGATGTAACGTGTATGAAAAACATACTACTTGGGATGAAGCTGTTTCTGAGCCTCGAGGTATGTGCAGGAAAGGCTCTGAAGTGTTTGCTGGATGGGAGAAGTTTATAAAGACAGTGTGCATGGCTGAATGGAATCCATGCAGATGTTGGTGGCAATCCTGAACTAGTGTGTGGTATAAATGTCCTCCAGAGCTGGAAGCTGTATACCGATAATCCTTTGCACTCTCTGCACAAGCTGCCACAGAGCTTTCCGATCAGGTGCCGTGCAGCTGTGATACCACACACACATAAAATTGGTTAAGAAACTGAGCATCGAGAGTAATAATACTAAAACAGCTATGGTAGTTGGAGTAGCGTGGCCATTCTGTGCACCATTTTATTGATACAGGTTGATTACAATCAGGTGCCTTCAATTTATAAATGATATGTGGTTAATTTCAGTGTATTTGTTAAAGCCTGTGTGATAGATGTGAATCTTAAAAAGAAAGGGAAACCACACAGTGAACAGCAGCACTGCTTTGTTACTGGGTGCCACAGTTTGCAAAACCTAGAAGAAACGTGCATACACCTAGCAGAAATATGTGTACACAAGGAGGGGAATGTGCATGGCTTTATGCCATGTTTAGTTTTTATGTATCGCAATGCGAGTGTGGAAATGGGTGTACGCAACATTTTTGTGCTTACGCAATGTTTACAAATGAGGCCCTAGGACTTTCTGCCCAACTCTGCTCGATGCCATCAGGTCCAGGTTTGGGTTCCCCCAAGTCCCATTTTTAACTACACAGCTTTCTAGCTCATTGGAGTGTGCTTTTCAGTTCTCTAAGGGGTGCTACAATTAAGTGAGTGTGTCCTGTGGTGCACCAATGTATGTGTGGTTCTTGCTTTGCAGTCCTGCTTTAATAATATGGTGGTCTCAGATAATCAGATCCATGGAGGAACAGACTGTGGATTAAGACACTAATCCATTGTAGGGCAAAGCCAGGCCCATTTGGAAGTATCAGTGACCCCAACACACAAGTCTATAGGAAATGAGTTGTAGGGAGAATATTCAAGCTCCACACAGAAGACAGTCTGCTAGTTCTGGGAGGCAGAAGCCCAGAGTGCCATATCATTCTTTACCCAATTATTTGGCTGTTACTCAATAATGAAGGTAGAAGCAGTGCTGCTGTTGTTTGCAGATGTTACTGATGAAAAACATCTCTAGCATTGCTTCAGGCGACTTGGGGTCACCTGAGGGCAGAGGTTTGAACAACATAATGTCTAGTTGTGTGCCAGTATCAAAGTATCTAGACTGTAGTCCACTCCTTTTTTCTGTTCTTTTCTCTCTTGTACCTCCAGGTGGCTATTTTCCACGGAGCTCAAGGGGGCCTAAATATGAAAGGTGCTGAAGCAATCGCAGAGAGAACAGAGGAGTGGCCTGCTACTCCATTTTGACATCAGTCTCCTTGTTTGGCATCCACTGAGACCTCGATCTTTTTTTTTTTTTCTGCCTCATCATTTTTTTGGTTCCCGGGTTGTGCAGCTACATGATTCTTCTTGGTCAGCTAAATCCTTGTACCACTTCGTCTTCAGAATATTTTAATTTCTGAGTAGAAGCAGCATGATTTTGCATATTCCCAGGTGGATGGTTCATTGGATGTCCATTTCCATTGTATTTTGAATGTTGACATAGTCTTCTTACTCCTTTGCTCCTGTTCAGGATGCTTAACTTTTTTTCCGTATTTCTTTAAAAATGTCATTTATTCCAGGATTTCCTTCATTATTCCACATAGTCTCAAGCGAAAGCAAAACTCATTGAACCTCAGTTTCACCACATATCAGTAAAAAAAAAAATGGGTTCAAGTGTCACCTGGCAGCCCTTCCACTTTACTTCACTGTACTCCATGTAAAGAAAGACCCCAACCAAAAATGATCATTATTGTATCTGTTACTCCGCCTATGGTGTTTGTTGTCATAGCCAAGAAAACCCTTTTAATATTTCTATTCTCTATGGAAATGTGACAATGAAATTTTTGATACAATAGGCTTAAATGGAGACCCATCTTAAACAACAGCAAACAATATCAAAATGTCCACAAAAAAAAATCACATGCATCGCACATCTACCTGTCACTATATTCAGATGTATGCTTGAGATGGCTCAGACACATTGCTAAAATATTGTTAAATTATTTCTGGAAAATCCTGTCATACTCAACAAAGAAGTGCCTTGAGCTTTTGAAACAAAGACCTGCCTCCATGTCATTCATTGGTTAGGAGTAGTGCTTATTTATTGGCTACCCTTTGCCTTTGTCATTTTTCTGGAATTTTTATTGGCAGTTTGTGAAACTGAAACGGTCGAATTGACCTTCTGCCATGCCCAAATTCAAGGCAGGCTTCCCACCTGGTCATGTTTTCGATCTCTCTTCTTTGTATTTTAGTCTGTACTTGTACTTCCCTTTCAGGCCACACTCTAATGTTTACACCACTTGAGACAGGACGGACAAATGAATGAGGGGGTAGCGGTTCTTCAATTCAAAGGCTCATTCTCACTTGAATAACCCCCCCTGCCACTCACAAGATGATTTTTCTAAAGTGGTTTATTTAACAATATTTTCCAGAAATGCATTTGTCCAAGACTTTGTAAAAATGTTACTAAATGACATTTGGATTACACAACACAATGACAAGGAAGGAATTTGAGAGGAATTTTTCATGGCCATTTTGATTTTGTTTGCTGCTATTCAGTGTGGGTCCTTGGTGTATCAGGAATTTTGAGATCTCTGTTTTTCACAAAAACATGAGAGAAGTGTTTTCAAAGTAAGTACCAGATACAAAAATTCTCATTTTCTGGCACAGTATTCCATTATTAACAATGCTCTGGCACTCTACTGCCTCACACACACACCTAGTGCCAGCCTACATCCCTCATGTGCTCAGTTGTGCTTTCTTCAGACAGGTGAGCTGATTTTATTGTTTGTGCCCAGCTCATAATGGAGGTGCCCATCTGGTCTCTGTGCTGCATCTGTGTCGCCTGTACACCTTTTGTTTGCCCCAGTTAAGAGAACTTAAGGTGTAAAAAATTCTTTGTATGTTACAATAACATTATCTTTAATGTTAATGGAACATTTGAGTTTTCTCTGGGTTCTTGCGTTATTTATAAATGTTGCAACATAATGTTACTGTAATGTTCAAAGAACCTTCCATGTTTTCCCATTAACACTGAACAATTCTCAAACCTTGTCCCTTGAATAAAAACATTCCAAATGCTTGGTCTTTTGGAGCCTCAGCAAACAGAATGCAACACAAAACACACAAACAGGAATGTTAATAAAATGCCAACATTCACATATGAAATATTTTGTTGTTGCTATTACCTTCTTAGTGCCAGAACTAGTGCTGCTCCTGCCAACAGGCTTTTACTTGGAACCATGATTTAGGAGCTCACCAAGATCTTTGATTACATCATGTAGGACATTAGTCATGCTACTGTGATTACAACAATTAAATCTGAACTTTACACCATAACAATCATCCTGTTAAATTGAGTACTGTTCAATTAAAATAATTAAGCAGTGATGAATTAAAATAAGGCACCCTTTCTAAGAATCAAACATTGTTCTCTGCACTATCATATTCCTCAACCCCAGCAGAAACATCATGCCCACCAATGAAACTTGGTGCTGAGACTATTGTATACACATTCAATAAGTTAATCATAAATTAACAAAGGCTTCTGCCATAATAAGTGCTCAAATCGCTCCTCCCCACATCACTTTCTCATTGTTAGGAAAAACGTTAACTCCAAAATCAGTTTTTATTGGTTTTTGTTTTCAATGGCTACTCACATTTGTATCGTGTAATGGGAACACCTGATACCTTCATTCAGGTTGAGGTGTTTTCTGGCAGCATGCACATTGGTCAGTCAGTACGAAAACTTTAATTCCATATTTCACAAACGTTAGTGAGAGTGTTACTTTATCGGCTCATTGATGACTTCAGGTAGAATTTCTGAAAATGTTATTTTTTAGCAGAACCATGGCAGAATGATTTAAAGAATGTAAAGTGGTGTTTGTGTATGCAATAGTTCACTTAGGGTACCACATCACAAGGACGACCATGTTAGGTGAATTGACCCCTTGTGGGTGTATACCCAGTAATGGACTGCACCCGATCCAGGGTTGGCATATGCCCTGCAAATTAAATCAAATTTGAATAAGGTGGGTTGGAGAATGTTATGTTTTAAGGCACCTTTGGGAATTTCCTCGCATTAGTAAACCCCCCAACCTCTTACCCAGACACTGTCTGCCTGCAGCTATGTTATTTAGATCTCTTAGATGTTTGTTTAGACTATACATTTAATTTAATTTCATACTGAATAGTGACAGTAATACAATACTGACAGCAGATAATGGAAATAACAGCATACAATAATTGTTTGAGTTGTCATTGAGTAGCTTTATGACTTGAGGATATGAGATCATCCCTGAATCTAGCAGTGAGAAGACTACTGGTCTTGAGCAGAGGAGGAAGAGAAGTGACCTTGTTGATGGCTGAGGTCTTAAATAAACCTGTTTGCTTTTCTAAGGCAGTTAATGTTAAACATGCCTGCCCAGAAGGCAGCTTTATGCCAGTAATATTCTTAACCAACTTTATCAGCACTTATTTCTTGATACCAAGATGTGTTGTGTTCACTCCAGATCATTTTTGATGGTCACTGCAAGAGATTTTAAGCTGATGATCCTCTCCACAGCGTTCCCTCCAATGCAGATGTTAGTGCAGTCTGCCTCCTGTTATTCTGACATTAAAGATAAGATTATTGTCTGGTACCACTGTGTCGGCAGGCAACCCTCATCTCTTTAAGTCATCTCTTTATTGCTGATGATCAGGCATATAATGGTGGTGTTATCAGAAGTTGTTATTCGGCCAATTTTCTATTTTCCAAAGGTAATCCAGGTGAAGTTTTAAAATGTCAATTTTTGGAAGCTCTTAAAAATGTGAAGTGGAAGTAATGAAGAGGTCAATGGGGATGATGAGTGCCTTGGTAGAACCATGAATTACCACATGCCCAAATCTAGCATAATCTGCTGTGCAGGTGGGGTTACAAGTCTTTTGTTTCGCTTGGTTTAGGAGTATGTATGTAACTGTGCTACTAGAGTCCCAAAGTATAGGCATTTATTTTGAAAACAAAAACAAGAGGTTATAAACACAGGCAGAGCTCAAATGTATAAAAACAGTAGACTAGAAGCTGATGACATCGTAAACATGTCTTGAACTGCTGTCTAAAGGCAGTATTGTTCACCTACTCATTCACATCAAATGTACTAGAAGAGCTCCCATCTGTTTCATCTCTCCTCTTCTCTCTTAATCCTCATCCCTACTGTGCCCCAATGAACCTAAGGTATGTGGTCACTTTAAACCCTGTGCTTGGGTCATATCTGACATGATCATTGGCTCAAGTCTACCAAGCCACAAGTAGCTAGTAAGACCACAGCAACTTTGAGCCTTGCTTAGCCATAAAGGCCCAAGTCTATTATAAGTCCAGATGTATTCTCATTTATAAGGCAGCACTTCTCCCCTCCAGCCTAAGGAGCACAGTCCCACTCCTCTTGATCATGTACTGCCCTCTAACATCCTTTCAGCCCTATTGGGCTTCCATAGACTCTCTGGTGTTACTGACATTTGGCAGTTTTTCTGCCATGTAGCATTCTGGATGAACAGTAACTCCCTTTTGGGCTATCCAGGACATACAGAGGAATTATCATGCCCTGTCTGTGTTGTTCCTTCCATAGTGTCATGAAATTATGAGTGCTTTCTAATGCATTAATAATTCACATTCTTTAATAATGTTCTAGAAGCCGCCATATTGTTTTGGCCACTGGAATCTCTAGTAGTTGCTGGTTTTGCCCCATGATCGACTTTGGTTTTGACCTGTGACACTCACTGGACTACAACTTTCCCTCACCTCACTGCAGATTTTTCACCTAATGCTCTGATTTTTCTCACAGCTTAACATGTGCATGTGTGCCTAATCCGTTCAAGTTGGTGACTTGTTGAGTAGAGTTGTCTTCCATTTTTCCTGGTTTGTTTTACTAACAAGGCAGGGCTTGCAAAATTTCAAAATCCCTGGTAGCCCGAACAAAAGACAATTTATTAATGTAGAAATTAGATACAGTTGAAAGATCAAGCAAAACCATTTATTTTCCAAACACAAATAGCAACAATCATACATAAATTATTCAATCAAGTAACAATTGTCAGCATCAATCAACATAAATATGAATTTGTTCTAACTGAATTGAATCTTAAATGAACAATTTGATGAATTTAAACTTGAATCAGTCTATGTCAGATTCTGAATCTGAGATCTCAGTTGAAATCACAAATACGAAAGTCCCACTCAACATTTGAGGCCACAGCTTCATCAGCCTCTTCCTTGGCTTCTGTGCACAGCTTCATCAGCCTCTTCCTTGGCTTCTGTGCATTACCTTCCACTTCTCTGTTGTTTGATCTTGCTGGGGTGTCACCTTCTAGGTGTCTTGAACCTTTTCCAGAATGCGTGCAGGAACCAATTGCCTTGTCGGGGCAAAAAGTTTCAAACAATTCCACATTTATAGAGAGATGCATGAGGTCATTCGGTGTCAGAATGGATAATCCACCTCTTCATCCCCATAATTTGCCAGTTCTTCTGTGAGGTGGAGAAGACTGGAAAGGTCAAAAGCTTTGAAACAAGAGACAGGCTTTTCAGACACATTTTTAAATCTGCTGTCCATGTACTTAACTGTGTTGTCAATAATCTTCTGAAGCTCAGCATCAAGAGTGTCTTTGTCTGTACCTTCACTTCTTCTAGCAGGTTGTTGGCTTTATGTGAGCTGATTTCCACAGTAGCACGTTCTACCATCATCTTTCACTGTGAACTTTGTTTCCAAAGCTTTCTGGTATTCTCCTGGTTTTGTTCTCAGGCTGAGTAAACATGATGTGGTTTTCTCCACTGGTTTGTTCACATGATGTTTAAGTTGCCATACTCTAGTCAGATAAGATGGTGCAGTACTCCCAACATGAAATTAGGAAGCTTTGCTTTAACAGCATCCCCTGACTTACCGTCACCTCATCCTGCCATGTTCCCCATATGCACAACGGTGGGAGTGTATTTCTTTCCCCACAGCCTTTACACAACTCGGCCTGCTTGGCAGCCACCATGTGCTTTTCAAGCGACTGAAATGACCCACTTTCTCATTAGGCAGTTCACTTTTTTTTTTTTTACTCAGTTCTCTCTGCTTCTTTGAGGAATAGCTACTCATAGCCTTTCACGCTACTGCTAGTTCTAATTTGTGTGCCTCATAGTGGTAGAGTGTTATGATGTGGGGTACCCACTGTTTCAGTTTCACAGCTGGTCCTGTTTTCTCTCCCATCATTACTGCAGTGCTATCAGAATTTGCACACACTACTTTCTTCTTTCATGTCTCTTCACTTATACCCATTTTTATTATGTTCTTTGCTATTGGTGGAAAGAAGCTGCAGACTAGACACCCATACACTTCCTGTGATGCACAGATTTGTCATGCTTTTTGATAGGGTCTTTCCTAAAATTACCACTCTCAGTAACAAAAGCGCTCATTGTGTCAGAAATTGGGATGAATTAACACACACCCATCAGAACATTGTGTCCTTTACCTTATCATGTTCTAACCATGGAAATTCTTTTGTCAATGAAACCAAAAAGGTATACTTTCTTTTTACCTCATAGTTATATTTCTGAATTCTTCCACTTTGTGGCAGTCTGCTTTTCTTGCTCTTTTGTCTGTTTTGGCTGAGTAGAGTTGAAATATCTGCGTGAATCCATGCAATCCTTCTTCTCAAATGTTCGTGCACACACACACTCACACATGTGACATCAATTTCATAGGCTACAATGTAATTTCACAGCCCATGCAAACTCTACAGAGCCCCTAAATGGACATGGGCAAACAAAAAAATCCTTTTAACTATCACTTAACAACAGTGAGGTAAGAACTATACTCTTTTACAGGAGGTGGCAGCAATGCACCAATTGTGAGTGCCAAACATATTGTATTCAGCTGGAGATTCAGAGGGCCAATGCGGCTGGACAGCTACTGAGCTGTGCTGTGTTATTCCTGCACTCTGTGCTGCTCTTTTTCATCCACATACTTGCCGCTCCTGCACGGTGTGTGCTCTATCTCCCTATCAACAATGCTGAAACAGGGTGTCTCCTTTCCAACACCTTCCACACTCCATCCTGTTTCCTGTGCTCTGTGTTTCATTTGCATATCCCACAGCACCTTCTGAAGTGCACTGCTCAGTAGCTGTCCATGGGCCTCTGAATCACCAGCTGAAACATTACACTATGAAACAGGGAAGAGAGAAGAAAACTCATTACACACACACACGCACAGGCGTAAACACATCTCTGCAGATCATTCATGGTAATTAAAAACCTGTTTGTTTCATGATGGGAATTTGGTTTCTCTCAAAGAATAATTTCAGGTAGCCTGTCAGTTACCGTAACAGCAAGTTTTGGAAAACAAGAACCTATGCAGCTAACTGCTGTATCAGTAAGCTTTAGATAAACATGTGTCCATCTCTTGGTGTTTCTTTTGGATTGGTACACCTCACCAAATTATGACACACAAACACATACTACCCCCTAGGGGTTGTCTACCCAAACTGACATCATTAAGTGTTCTTCATTAAGAATACAGATTGTACCAGACCCATCTGCTGCTCTGCTCGGCCTAATCATATCTGCCATCACTTAGTGTTAGTTCTACATTGACAGGCTGCACATTTTACTCAGCTGAGCTACTTCACATTCCACTAGTCAGTTGACTGTGAATTCTAATACTGTTGTCTTTTAGATCCCATGATAAGGTAAGTGTCACATTTTCTAAATGCCTTCTCTTCCATAAATAACATTAATGACATAAGAGGAATAAAGACATTTACTTGGCCCAAGTCAATGTGGGTATGTGTGTGTTTATGTGGACTCTATGATGGACTGGACGACCTCAGCCCCCCTTAACTCCTGAAATGGATTGCCAGTTTGATGTTCAAGTATTGGTGCACCCATGGCACTGCAAGGTATGAAGAGTGGAGTATCTGTCAGTCAATCAACTAAGAGTAGCCCCCAAGGCACCACACCTTGTCTCCAGCTTACAGAGATAAAGTGCTAAGACTGAAAAGCAGATGAGCGTTGGAGGACTGCTGATTCACCAGATCCTTCTTGCTAGGTATCAACTGGTGGAGGTGATAATGCGGTGTCATTAGATTAACAGCATTGGGGGCCAAACCTCTGCATTCCCGTACCACCTGCAAATATGCTTCATCAGCAAGATAAATGTACAATGTGAATAAAATCATTAGCATGAGTCCATTGGTTGTAGTTAGCTTGATCCTTTCCCATCTCCAACCCTGGTCAGCTATTGTATTGTGTACCATTAACAAATGCTTTTTTTTAAAGTTAACTCAGAGGGACCACAGCATCTACTCCTAGAAAGGCCATTATTTGTTGAACTATTTACATTGGACCAGTTATTAGAGCCTAAGCATAATCTGTATTGTCTGAAGATAAATCAGGTAGCTGCAAACCAAATCCACTCAGAATAGATTTGGTAATGCTGTTCATAGACTTTCTTCAGGAGACAACAATTTATAGGTTACAAAGTAAGTTAAGCCTTTCAAGGTGAAGCAAACAATTTGCACGGGTATCCCAACTTCTGTCATTTACATCAATTAACGGAGCATTATATGTTTCTTTGAGTACAGTTGGGTCCAATCCAAAGGCAGTTGGAAACTGGAAGAAACTACAAAGGAAGACAAACCCATTTGTGCGGGTCACCAGCTTGTGTAATAGGCACCTCACAGCTTAACAGTGATAGGAAAAAGGAAAGTTTGTGCTGCAGGTTTGACATGGCAAGTGACAGTAAGAAAGCCATTCCTTAAAGGACAAAGTAGTGCCAAAAGTCTTTGGGATTCTTCAGTGTATATTTGTATACTATCAAGTTGGTGAAAGGATGGTTCTTCAGGGTTCTTTTGGTGGAGGCAGAATTGGCCACAGTATTAGCGAAAACCCTGCTGTTGTTGTACCACTATCTAGAGCTTACTCTGGCAGTCCCAGGTTATTACTACATCCCTTAAATCCAATGTAGAGCTGACAAAGTAAGGGGTCAGATGCCGTCTTGCTCACTTGAGCATGTCTAATGCACTACCATAAATGATTGGTACTTTATGATGTACTCCATGATGCACAGCCCTGGAATCAAGTTTATTTTGTGCCCCAATATATCAGGCATTATTGTACCAATTTTAGATGCAAAAGTACAGGTAGTCCTCAAGTTATGGACATCTGACATACAACTTACGAATGGGGCTGCAGCTCCGTCATCTTCTCCCTGGGGCAGCTGCAAGCAGTGGCTGGAGGGGATGATTTTGCTGCTTGCAAAATGGGTGGCTCCAGTTGATGAATGGGGTGGTGGGGGCCGCACCCAATTCATTCTCAGTGGGTGGCAAGCGGTGACCCAGGGTCCAAAGTCACCAGGACCACAGCTACTGCTCGTGTGCAGGACAGAGGCTTGATGGGGGCCTATCACTGCCTGCCCACCACACAGCATTACAGTGTCTGTCGAACGGCTTCCCCGTTCGTTTTCAAAGGTGGGCGGCTCGTGATGCTGCAAGTGGTGACCCGGTTGTTGTAATAATAATTCTTTACATTTATATAGCGCTTTTCTCACTACTCAAAGCATTCTCCACACAGGGAGGACCCAGGAAGTGAACCCACAATCTCCTAACGACAAAGCAGCAGCACTACAACTGCACCACCTGCAGGGTTGTGGCTGAATGGGGTGGTGACTATCTCGTACGTAACTCGGGGACTGCCTGTATACTGTTTGAAACAAGGTGTCCCACTATTTTGAAGTATTGTGTCCTTTTTTGGAAAAAAATTAACAATATTGCAGTTGTTTTTAAATTATTTTATTTTTTTGAAAAAATTACGTACTAATTTATGCCAGTACTGTACTCATTCATGCCAGTCCTTAAAACAATTTTGTTTACCAATATCCACAGAAAAACCTTACATTTTGTACAATAGATTGGACTTCAGTCACACATCTTTTACTGCCTGCTATTGCAAGTTCAATGCATTTTTCTTATCGGCGTTGTTGCATTTCACATCTGAAATAAATTACATTTTCATACCAGCTTCTTCCAGTGCTGAGTTACAGGGATGGGAACAGTGAAGTACAGACACATATAAAACAGTTGAAACTGTGATCAGACCCTGACTCAATATTCTTACCCCTATTTCCATCTCCAGCCCAGTCCTTTGGAAAATTGTAGTACACTGAATAGTTGTACACTGACTGCTGTAAGTGGTTTCATATACATATCTATAGCAAATAACTGGATTACAACAGTTACTTTATTAATAGGTTTCAGTTAGTGGATTGCATGCAGCACACTTACAAAATCTCAAAAGGAGGGAGATAAGAACCAGCCAGATGCAGAAAAATGGTAAGCTGTCAAAAGTCAAGGCATGTTTTTGGTGATTGTCCAAACTTAGTTTCAATAATTGAAAGACCTTATAAAAAACTTTGTTCCTTTGATATTACACTCTGCTCATTGTCCCAAACAGCCAATCACATCAGTTCTATTTAAAATAAAAACAAGATTTGACCAAAAAAATTCCCAATGCTTGTAGAGCTGATGGGACAGGAGGAGCACTAGTTAGACCCCAAGAACAACAAGCACAACACCTTTTATAGTGTGTTTGGAAGTTATAGCACAACAGTCAGTATCGTCATTGACTGGTCTTGTTGTAAAACACAAGAGTGTGTTAAGTTGTAAGGCTGTCAAACTATCCTGTATGTTTATATTAAAAATAACTGCATGTTTGAAAATAGCCTTAAATTTTTAGGTGCCAGGTATACATTTTTTCTTGTTTTAATATTTTTTCCTTAAGACCAGAAGATGCAATGTCACTGCCCATCACTCTTTCACAAAAATGTAGGAGGTAATAATAATAATAATAATAATTAATTCATTACATTTATATAGCGCTTTTCTCAGTACTCAAAGCGCTATCTACACAGGGAGGAACCGGGAAGTGAACCTACAATCAGTAAAGTAAGTCTTTGTGCTTAACAAACAAAGCAACCGAATATACTAAATGATATATTAACAATTTTATGTATTTCTCCACATTATAATTGTTTATTTAACATGTTTTTACTGTTAGAGGTTTTTTATATTTTAACAATGAGTGTGAGTGTTTAATTGGAAACTACTACATTAACAAAATCACAAAGTAAAACACAAGAAGAAAAACAGAACAAAAAACACCCTAATATATAATATATATAACACAATGCCTATTTTAATAACACAGTACCTGTTGTTTTAGGTATTGTGTGTGCATAGTCAGCAGACAACTAAGAGCCAAGCTGCATGTGAAACTGCGTGTTAGCTGGAGTAGCGAAATGAGCATTGCCGACACCAAATGTACTTTTTAAAGCTTTTACAATAATAAAAACATGCTGTTATTCTCCATTGTCAAAATGAGAAAGAAATCTGTTTTTGCCTGCTCTGATGGATACCTAACAACTGTAGCATAAAGCAGCAGTAATTCAGGGTGTAGGAACAAAGAGTGAGTACAAGAGTGAAATGAAATGGCATTAGGAGCAGAGTGTCAAGAGAAAGTTTTAAAAATCTGTAGGCTGTAAAGGTGTATGTTTAACAGTAACAACAAGGGTTAAGCAAACATCATGGAAAAGCTGATTTTGTATATGATGAGCAAAAGCTGATTTGTAAAATAGAGCAATGGTATCAAAATTAGAGTGAGGGAAAATGAATTTATTTTACATTTGAACCAAGTATGACACTCCGTCTAACAGCCTGACTGGTCAGTGCTCTGCATCCTATGAGGCAGTGGTTATGAAGAGACCTGAATCGTTGTGCAGAGCCCTCCTTCTTCTTTTGGGGAAGGTGTTGTATGCTATTGTGGGAATATTTCAAAATATGAAAAAAATGTAATAACATTTACAGTCACAATCATTAGAAACCACCCAACCAAGGACCTCCTTCCTGCTCTCAAATTTGCTCAGAATGTGTTTTTAAATTGAAGACCTGAACTTTGGCCCATCTCAAATGACTTTTTAATGAATTGCAAACTTCAGAGATGTCATAGAGTGAGCACAGAGAATCTAAAGGATATCTTATGTCCATAACATCTAAAAATGTAAGAAACTGAGCAGTGTAAAGTGAGATATATTAAATATTCCTGTACTCGGCTGGTAGCACTGTGATCACTACCGCCAAAGGAGCCCTTCTCATACCTTATCGGAGGAACAGCTCATCTGAGGATGTAAGGGCAAAATTCAGGGGGCATGATAAAAGTATAAAAGTAGTATATAATGGTTTTAGAACTGGCCACCCTGTCTATAATGGGGAAAGTTTGATTGCTTTTTAAGTTGAAAGAATTGTAACATCTAATGGCAAGTTACAGTAAATTCAAGTACTGAGTCATCATCACAAGTTTGTCCAGTTGTTCTTAGTGTTCCCCAGGGCTCTGTCTTGGGCCCCCTTCTATTTATTATGCCTCTTGGTCATATCTTTAGGAAATTTTATATTCATTTTCACTGTTATTTTCACTGTTATGCTGATGACACCCAGCTCTATCTGTCTATGAAGCCTGATTCCACTGTTCAACCTTCTTGCCTTTCTGTCTGCAGGAAGTTAAATCATGGCTGTCTGCTAATTTTCTTAAATTAAACAGTGATAAAACAGAGGTTCTTCTGGTAAGAATGAAATCTGTTTTAGACAACTGTAATAATATTTCATTGACTAATTAATAATTCTCTAATCTCTTCTTCCTCCCTCGTAAAGAGCTTAGGTGGTATTATCAATAGTATCTTAAAATTTGAGCCTCATATTAATAATATTTCATGGTCTGCATATTTCAATCTATGTAATAACATAGAACGTAATGAACGTAACATAGAACGTAATAACATAATAACATTTACACCCATCTCTTTCAACTGCCGCACTGCTATTCTTGATCATGCTCTGATTACATCTCGTATTGATTATTGTTATTCTATCCTTTCTGGTCTACCCCACAAACTCCTTTACAGGCTTCAATGGGTTCAGAATGCTGCAGCTCGTATTATTACCAGAACCCCTTCCATTGAACACGTTACTCCTATCCTTCACCAGCTTCACTGTCTCCCTGTTAAATATCCCATTGATTTTAAGATTTTGCTTATTACTTACAAGACCGTCCATAATCTGGCACCTCATTATCTTTCTGACCTTCTTCATTTCTCCATTCCTTCCTGCATGCTTAGATCTTTATTCCTCTATCAATCGTATTATACCTCCTGCTCGCTTGATTTCCATAGGGTGTAGAGGTTTCAGCTGAGGCCCCTCGCCTCTGGAACTCTCTCCCACAACATACTCATAATATTGACCCTCTTCTTACCTTTAAATCTTACCTTAACACACATCTTTTTAAGATGGCTTATTCTGCTTGATGTAAATTTTAGCTAATAAATTTAAATTCATGGTTTTATTGTATTGTAATAGTCTATTAATTGTATATTGTGACTGTTGTTGTTAATGTGTTCTGTAAGGTGTTCTTATGTGCCTTGAAAGGCACTTATAAATAAAAGTTATTATTTTTGTTACTGTGGTGACCCTCTTAACCCACCTATTTCATATATTATTTAAAACAGAAAAGGTGTCAGGAGATTTATGTGAATGAGAAATATTAATAGCAAGCACATTACAATTAAAGCTGTTATGTGTGGTCCAAACTATGAAATGCATCATCCTGTTGATGATTATTTTTAAACACGGCAATCACAATTATCAGTACTGTAAAGGTGAGTCAACAAGCTGGACCTAATGTATTTAAATGTTAATGCCTTTAAATGTACTTCTAAACAAGTCTGACCATCTTACTGCCACTTACAAGCCTGTACTCCAGCCAGAGGTTCTTATGTCTGATATAGATATATATTTCTCTTGAGCTTTAAATTTTTACTTTAAAGTTTGAACTTTTAAAGTTTTAATTTCTCTTTGGGAGCAAATAAAGTCCATCTGTCTATCTATAACCTCATTGACCTTTTCAGTCCAATGTATAGAAAGCAAGCATGTTAATAATCCAGAAATAATAATAATTATGTAGTGCTTTTCTGACCTACTCAAAGTGTTATACGTAGACATCAGGGAGCCACTTCTACCCCTAGCAATGTGTAGCATCTGGATGATGTAAACAAGAGGCATAAATAGAACTGAGTTTACTGTGTGCTACACACACAAAAAAAATGCAGGTAAATAGGGAAGTGTCTTTAAGACTTTGTGAAGCTCACAACCCTGCAAACATCCAAAAATCATCATTATCAAGATACATAGGTGGCATATTTAATAGTAACCTATAAGCTCTTCCCTAACAAAACTGCTGTCTTCAAGGGTTTTTATTTTGTCCCAAAACTAAGACATTTGAAGTAAGATGATAGCATGCATAGGACACTGGTCCATGTGACAGGCAACAGATGCTGTTGCAATAAACAAGATGGCCCCGCCATGAAACTAAAACTCATAATGGTGATGACCATCAAAAAAAAAAGACATCAAAAACAGCAATATTTCCTATGGTCATTATAAATTACTTATTAAAATTTTTAAAATTACTCGGAAAAAGAAACTACATGTTGCCTAAATCAAAACTCATGACGGTGTGGGACTTGCACATTAAAGTCATTCAAAATTAGCCCCATGGGAGTGCAGGTGTGTGCTGATTGAACCATCAAGTGGACTGACGTCCTGTCCAGTGCTGACTCGGCCTTGTTCCCAGTACTATTAGAACAACCTTTAACTCCGCACAACCTTGAATTGGGCTGAAAATGCTTTGTTAAGTAGAAACATAAGAAAAAACTAAGTTGCTGTTCTAGATATAAGATAGAGAGGTTATATTATTGTCTCCAAGAAATAATAAAAATTTTATTGAAACTCCAAAAAAAAAAAAACAGGAAAAACAACTCATCCACATTAAATTACAATTAATAGATTTACTGGAGAAAGACCAGCTCTAGAACTGATTTATCTACCTGTATAAGTTCATATATTTATAGGGAGCAAAGCTGTAAGGAGGCCAGCAACATGAGAAGTACTACAAGTACTATTAAGAAAATGCTTTAGAGAAGACAAAGTTCAACCAGGACTAAAAAAAATCAAGTATATCCAAACAACCAGACGGACAAAGGATATGTACCAGAAAAATCAAAAAATATCTGAAATTGGCAAAAGAGCAAAGTCACAAGTAGCAAAAATCTAGGGACAAAACCTAAAATGAGAAGCAAAATTACTGGCTATCTGAATACCCTTTCCCTAATAAACATACTAATGGAAAATTTGTCTTTTTTTAAGTTTATACTCAAACATCAAGTATGTCATGCCACGTGATGCATCACGGTAGCAACCAGCTTGGCAACTGCAAAAAACAAATGCTGATTTGGAATTATGGGTAGATTTGAAAATGAAAATCAAAATGTTAACGTTTTTTCAACTTTGATTATGCGACAGTCACATGATGGAGACACAGGGGACAGTTGGGACTGTGCTGGACATCAGTCTGACCCATTTTGTTGTGTTTTTTTCAAGTCCGTATTAATTTCAATTTCTTTAAAACAGTTCATTGTTGTTGGAGGTTTGGTGTTTTCATATGCACTGCCATGACCTATAGTAAGTGAGTTTGTTGCCGGTTAGGTGTTCCAAACACGTGTGAATATGTGACATCATGGTTCTGCACTTGTTGAAGCATAAAGTCTTTACGATGATTTATAGAAGCAACTTGTGGGAGGTGTTAGCACTCTAGTAGTAAAACAAAAAAAAAAAAAAACTTCAAGGGAAAAATATTTTTGTTTGGATTTGTCACAGTCTGAGCTCTGGCTTTGATTTTGCCTCATTTTTTGTATTTTTTTTATCATTTGTTAATCTTGTTTATGGCTTTAATTTTCATTTTTTTTATTTTTGTAGATTTTATTTAAAGAAGTTAACATTCCATACAATCAAGACTTAAAACACTAAAGAAAGTGACATTAAATACAATCAAGTCAAACTTAAAACCATAAATCAACCCCCGCCCTAGAGAAAGAGAGGAGAGCCAACAAAAAAAACAAGAAGGGAGAAAATCTTTCCCAATATAAAATGTTAATCTAAAATGCTATCAATTAAGTCTTACAATATTTTACAAAACGTTTTGAGCAGATCCTCTAAGTGAGAATTTTATTATTTTCCAATTTCAAATAGTATAGTACAGCAGTTTCCCACTGACTTAAAAGAGGTGGAGTGGAATTCTTCCAGTTAAGTAAGAGGAATCTGTATACTACTAGTGAGGTAAAGGCAATTACAGTCGAATGATTCAATGCTTTATGCATATGGAGTTTATAGTGTATTCTATGCATGGCTGCCTTCCACTCCTTCTCATACCCTAGGATATTTGAAAGGAAGGGACTTTAAAATGTTTTTATATACTATTGAGATGCTATCTGAGTCTTCAAGACTGGTCGATATTTTTTCCTAGAATATAATTGGGTGATAGGTAAGGAAAATTAAGCAGGTTCCTTTTAACAAAGTTTCTGATTTGAAAGTAGTGGAAAATTGTGTTGATGTGAAGTTAAATTTGAAGTGTAGTTGTTAATAAGATACAAAGACATTATCTGTATACGGTTCTGTAAGTGTTTTAAGCCAGAACGATTGCCAAAATTTAAATACTGTGTAGGTCTGAGAGAGTAGAAAAAGGTGATTATCATGTAGAGGTGCACCAGATAAAAGCTTCTGTCTTAAAGTGTTTACTGGATTGGTTCCAAATTCTTAGTGATTGACCATTGGATTATTAGTATATTGACGATAATTTGTGTTTACTGGGGCAAAGAGCAGGACGTTTAAAGTAGTACAGCAAAATTTTATTTCTATTGCAGACCAGGCTTGTGTATGTTCTTCAGTTGGTGTCAATCTCGAGGTCATTATAGCTTGTGTATTAGTAGCCCAGTAATAAAATTAGGTAATTAGGTAGTGCCATGTCACCTTCAGTTTTAGGTCATTGTAGAGTCGCCTTATGGAAGAATGGATGTTTTGAATTCCAAATAAATGAGGTTATAATTGAGTCTAATTTCTTAAAGAAAAACTTTGTTGAAAAAGATCTTTGCATTTACTTGTGATGTTTACCCCTAGGTATTTAAACTGATCTGCTAATATAAATTAAAAACACACATTTGTTCCAGCTAATTTTAAGTCCAGCTATCTCTTGAAATTCTTCGAGTGTATTAAAGACTACTGGTACGGAGGTTTGTGGTTCTGATATATACATTACCATATCATCTGCATATAGTGATATTTTCTCTTCAAGTCCTTCTCTGGTTATCCCCTTTGTCTCTGACACATTTCAAAATGAAATGGCCAATGGCTCAATGGTGACTGCAAATAGCAATGGGGATGGGGGCATCCTTCTCAAGTACCACGTTCTGGTTTGAAGTAGTTTGAGAAAATGTTGTTGATACAGACAGAGGCTTCTGGACTGGTATAAAGTAATTTTATCCATGCACATATGTGCAATATGGTAAATAAATAGTCCTTTAATATAATAAGATCTCTGGGGTTATAGATGTAATGGGTGTGTATAGTGTCTGCCACTAATAAATCCAGTTTGGTATTGAGATTTTGTAGAAGGAAGCACTTTTTCAGTCTTCCTAGCTAAAACTTTGGAGAGTATCTTAATGTCATTATTCAGAAGTGAAATTGGCCTATATGATGCACATTGTAGTAAGTCCTTATATTTCTTTGGAAAGAGAGTAGTTAATGCTTGATGAAACAGTTTCATTTTTTCCTTTTTTATGTTAATTGTTATGTAGTCATTTTCTTTTTTTAGTAGTTTTTTTTATTTCTAACTGATGTGGTGCAGGGCCCCCTTATTATAGTGTTTTCCAAAACTGCCTCAAGGTAAGATGCCAGAGCATTGCTGGGTGAGTGGACATCTCCTTTCCCCTAGCCTCCCTTGTATGAATTAAGAAATTATATGTAAGTTGAGTTGCTCTTTTGGGGTTTGTTTGTCCCCTGTTGCCATGCGCAAGCACAGTTTCTTTAGTATTGTTTGGTCAATGCAATTTGTTTTTGGCCTTTTAACCCTGTGCCTCTTTTGGATTTCACTTTAGCTTTAGTTTAGCTTTAGTTGTATGGGAAGAAAAAATGTAAAAATATGAAACGAATAGTCAAAAATCCTAAACTCTGGAAAAAAATAAAATTCAAAATGGGTGTAAGAGCCAATCTTAGAAAGTTAAAGTTTTGAGTTAAACTAATATTGATGTTTGCTTAATTTGAATAGAATATAAATGTCTTTCATAGTCATAGCTTATGGTATAGCCTTTTCCCCCTATAAGTTCGCAAGAGAGAGAACCTTCTTACTATAACTGAGTAACAGTATGATAATAAGCTCAGTTTGTTTAGAACAAGCCCCAGTAAAGAGGGACTTGAAAGACCCATTTTAAGCTTAGAAATGGGATAAGCGTACAGTTTTCTGACGTTTAGAAATAGTCCAGAAACATTTAGAAATGGTTCTGAAACGTTTTGAAATGGTAACGATTTGAGATGTAACATGATTAAGCCTAGAACTGAACTTTTCTTAACATTAATATTTTCTTTTTTTTTGCTATTTTAATTTTATTTTTTGTGTGAACTGTTTTACTTTGAAACTTAACTAAACTTTTAAAAACAAAGATATTTGTCTGTGGAATCATTTCTGCGCTTCAGGCTTTTGTTGAATCCCATTTTTTGAGTTGAAGCTGCAGAACTTTGGTAAATTTGGGAAAACGCAGCTACAAAATGTAAACTCCAGACAGACATCAGATCATAATTTAAATCATATATTTAAATTGCACATCATTACTGCCTTTCTTCCTGTCAGTTGAACCATTTTAATTTTTTGATTCTGGTTTGTGTTTTGGTTAGGGTGAAAGGCCATATGAAGCTCTGTGTATCCAATCCTTCCCTGTTGATTTTTTGGAAAAGATTATATTAAAGATGGTTTTCTCATCTCAGTTACAATTTAATAAAATTGCATTCCAATAGAAATTACTTCCAGTCCAATGCAAGCAAACTGGGGACATAAAAGTGTGGGTTTAATGGTGGCAACTGCAATCTGCAAATGCCTCCATCTGAGGCCCCACCATCATTTGACTGCCACATAATGAAAGTTGCTACATAACAGACATATACATGGGAGGGGCCAGGGGGGCTACAGGCAGATGTAGGGATAGACTAGGGGAGGAGCCCTGGCTCCTTCCTGGTGTACAGTTAACACATTAGTACATATGGCCAGAAAGACATGGTCACTCCCACTAAACAAATAATTATTCATCCAAATAATAAAAAGTGGGTTACTAAGGACATGAAAGACTGCTTGGTTCAGAAAAGGAAAGCATTCCTGATGGGTGATAAGATAAAAGTGAGGGAATTGGAAAAGGAGTTCAGAAGAAAGGCTAAATTAGCCAGGATAAATTATAAAGGCAAGGTGGAGCAGAAACTAACCTCGGGAAACGTAAGGGAAGCATGGCAGGGTTTAAATATTATGATGGGCAGGGCCCCCAAACCCATAAAAATTGACTGCTCAGATCCTGCTCCCTTTGTGGAAAAATTAAACAACTTTTTTATCCGGTTCAATAGCCTAAGTACACCAATTACTTGGACTCCTGTAACTCCTGACTTGAGACCTTAAATATTGATGAACAGCTGGTGACTGCCATCTTGCATAAACATAACCCTAATAAAGCCTCTGGCCCTGACAGGCTTGGAGGCAGAGTGTTAAAGGATTGTGCTACTCAGCTAGGTGGGGTCATCACAAGACTGTTCCAACACCTTCTTGATTCCAGCTGTGTCCCAAGTCAGTGGAAGCAATCTACCATAATTCTGATTCCCAAGCAGGCACATGCCAAGGATCCAAAGGACTACAGGCCAGTAGCCCTAACATCTGTCTTGTGTAAATGTATGGAGAGAGTACTGTGTGATTATCTCTCCAGCATGTTGTCGGACAAACTTGACCCACTCCAGTTTGCATATAAAGCAAAGCGTGGAGTGGACGATGCATGTCTCACACTTTTAGATACTGTTACTAGACAAATGGATTTGGTACATCCACATACAAGGATTTTATTAATGGATTTATCCTCTGCTTTTAATACTGTTCAGATAGATATTCTGCTATACCGCCTCTCTGACTTTTAGGTACATCCCATGCTGATTTTATGGGTAAAAATTTTTTTAACAGAAAGACCACAGCAGGTGTTTTTAAATGGTATAAGTTCTAGCACATCCGTTTTAAATGCAGGCCTTCCTCAGGGATGTGTTCTATCCCCTTTTCTTTTCTCTGTCTACATAAACAATGTTTCCTGCAGCAGTGCAGCAATGACACTGTATAAATATGCTGATGTCATGGCCCTGGTGGCCCATATGACTGATACCTCTGCCCTCTCTGCATATCAGCAGGAGGTCCAGAGACTGGTTCAGTTATTGGCAGAAAATTCACTGGAGTTAAATGTTTCTAAAACTAAGGAATTGTGTTGTGGCCCCAAAGGACCGGCTCCATCACTGCCGTTCCAGCCACTTAGCATCCAGGGTCAGTTGGTGGAGCAGGTTCAGACTTTTAAATACCTCGAGACAGAGATTGACACCTGTCTGTCTTTCATGAAGCATGCAGATGCTGTATATAAGAAGGCACAGCAGCGCCTCCATCTACTAAGGCAACTTAGAGCCTTTCATGTTAGCAAGGAGGTTTTAACGCTGGTTTATAGATCACTTATTGAATCTGTTCTCACTTTTAATTACTTATCTTGGTACAACTTATTAACCGTTAAACATAGAACAAAACTGTGTCGTGTAGTTAAGCAGGCTTCCAAAATAATTGGATTACCTCAAACTCCCCTTTCTGAACTGCACAACCGTGCACTGTTGAGGAAGGCAACCATGATTGTGAAGGATGTCTCTCACCCTCTTTATGTGTTTTTTAGATTGCTGCCATTAGGTAGGAGCTTTAAAACCCCATTGGCGCGGAAGAATGCATATAAGAAATCTTTTGTACCCTCAGTAGTATCTGTTCTGAATCAGATGAAGTAGATTTTTTCTATGGTTTGCTTGTATTTGTATTTTTTTGGTCTGTTTGTCTCATGAGCATGTCAAAAGGGAAATTTCTGTGACCCCTTTGGGGCACAGACAATAAAGTCATCTATCTATCTATCTATCTATCTATCTATCTATCTATCTATCTATCTATCTATCTATCTATCTATCTATCTATCTATCTATCTATCTATCTATCTATCTATCTATCTATCTATCTATCTATCTATCTATCTATCTATCTATCTATCTATCTATCTATCTATCTATCTATCTATCTATCTAAGGTTATGTTTGGTATTTTTGAATTCAAAGGCCTCTGTTTCCCTAGAAACACTTAGCGTGTTAGTTAAAGCTGTTTTTATAATTAAGAAAACACATACACCTGTTTAAATTAGGCTATAAACATTCTGAATGTGTCTACTTTGAAGCTGAGTGTGCCTTAAAGAGGTCTGTATTATGCATATCAGTTTACTTTTGTGAGACTTCTCCATTGTTGAACAGCCCTTACTCTTCACTTTATTCCTTTTCTGTGTGCCATACCAAACCTTCACCCCAAAATATGTGTTTACTGGTAGGCAGCTTCAAGAATTAGGCAGACTAGCAGCGATTTCTACCGTCAACCACATTGCTGAACCATCTCTTAATAATTTAGGTTATGCTTAACTGTGACTGATCAATGACAAGGGAAAAAAGAGACCAGACAGAGAGTGGAAAATGTACAGCTCAGGTCAGTCTGGGAGTGCTGGTGCTTGTGTGAAATAACATCTAGCAAGGATGAAGGCTTTTGACACAGAAAATGGGAATTACAGCTACGGCTGTAGTAAAACGTTAATATGTCCAGTGGCCAGCCCACCTTGTCATATGAGTAGGCCCTTTGTGTTATTGATGCAGGTAATTCGATGGTGTTTGAGATATTTGTTCCATTTTCCCAAATTAAATTCAAGATTCAGTTTAAGTCAGCTGGAGTAAGAAGACACATCCATTGCAGTAACTGATTACTTGTTAGCAGCAGATACGCATTACTTCAAGGTAATTCCTCATAATGTCAGATAAAGATGTGGTCTTCATATTCTCCTGACAGTGAACTGACAAATACTAACTGACAAATAAACTTTTTGGGCAGCACCAGGAGAGGCGCATAAGAAAATAACAATAAATGGACAGGCCAGGAAATCACAATTTCAACACAAAGCCAAAGTTGTGAGACAAAATCGAAGTTGAAAAACTAAAGAGGAGGTCAAAAACCAAGTGAAGCACTTGAGAATATTTAGAGCAAAGCTTTTTGATAAAGTTTTGGCATTTGCAGATCAGATAAATAAACTGTCATAACTTAGGTGTCCCAAAGCACTCAAGTCCCAAAACAGCTCTTCCAAAAATGCCCACTGCAGAGGAAAATTGTCAAACCTGGGTAGTAGCAAGTGCAAACACAACGCTATAAACTAAAAAAGGTTTATTTCCAGAAAAATGCTCTGAAACAAAAGCAAGCTCTATAGAGCAGAAAAGGCAAATTGGAGTTTCCTAAAACAATAGGCAATGTAGCCAAACAAATCCAGGAATTCACAAAGCACAGAAAAATGCGCAAGTATACTTGTCATCCACAGGCACATTCAAAGTGAACCACCGGGAACTGTGGGAGACCCTCCAGATTTATAGGGTGGAGGGCAGGTCCTAGCGGTGATTATCAAATGTTTCTGCATTCTGGGGGATCACCCACACATGGGACACAGGCATAGGGCTTACAAACATAAAAAACCAAGAATAAAGCACATAAACCACATAAATGAAAGAATCAAAAAATCAATCAAAGATATAAGCATGAATATTTACCCCAGCCAGGAGAGGAACCCTCGCTGAAACATAACAGAAACAAACTCTCAGCTGTCCTTTTATCATGCTGTGTTAATTTAGGAACAGGTCACAACCTCTGAGGCTACAGCCTTCAGAAATGCAGGAAAGTGGACCTAATGACGAGTACTCAAAATGGTGTCCAAGATGTTACAAAAATAAAACGCAGCGCTTAAACCATAAAAAGAGCTCCGAGTAACACTCTCTGGCAGAAACAAAAACCTTGAACTGACAAACCTCAAATTCAAGTGCTACATAATACTATAAAAAGGAAGTCATGACACATACGTTCAGAATTTTATTTTCCCCATATTTGCGTGACGTTTTCCAGTTCACTTCCAAGACGAAGGGTATCTTACTTGGCAGCTTTGAGTCTGGTGTTGTGCATGAAGGTTTCATTACTGCCATTTCCACATCCTGATGGGAAAGGCCCCATCTCTCCCGTGACTTTAAACTGTTTACATCTAAACGCGACAAGTTAGCCCCAAAGTATTAGGATTACTGAAAGGGTTTATTGAAAGCACATAAGCACTTTTACCTTCACATTCAGGGGAATCTGCATTTTTAAGCTATTTTAGGTGAATGGCAAGTGTCATAGTAAACAACTACAAGCCCCCAGATTATTTATGATCCTGTATGACACAGAACTGTCAAACGGAAAAGCTGCAGCCTTTCTTCCCTCCTTTCACACCAATTGCTGTGAACAGAGAACCAAACACATGCCAAGCATCTGTTGTTTGTTTTGCATACTTTTGAAACATGCAAAGTTGTTGTTTTACTAAAATTACAACCTTTGCAATTCAAAATGGACATATGCTGTAGGTTTTAAGCCCTTTGATTCACATTCTGTCTGGGGGCCGTACTGGTTACAGTTGTAAGCAACTTAAGTAGATGCATGTTTAAAAAAATATATATACAGCTTCCAGCTTTGGGACATATGGATATATGCCACAGCAGTGAAAAACTGACTTCAAAAATACCAAACATATTCTTCAAGGGCCTACTTACTACACTTATGAGAAATACCTGTAGACTAGCAGTTTGCAGAAGCTATATTATTATACGAGAAGGATGGTTTTGCTGAGCCAGGCAAGTATAGGAAAGTGAGTTTAATGCACATCCCATTTTAATTGATGAGGGTGACTTCAAAGACAAACTGGACGGACTGGATAAAGTTTGTGTGCAAGCAGACAGACTTTAGACTGCTGAGTTTCACAAATGCCGTGTACAATACTAAATACAGTGTATTCGCTTTCAAAATCCAGTTAGAAATTTAGAGTACAAGGGTCTCAAGTTTGTGATGGGTATAGAATTGGATTAAGTCCGCTAAACATACCATAATGGTCTTTAGTTAAAGCTGATGCTAAAGATTTCTCAGATTGCTTTTCGACTAGTTGTACTATTTCTTTTGATATGCCATTGTAGGTCTTTCTCATTTTCATTATCTTGATGTCTTAGGCAATACTAAAGTGTTTCTTTTTGACCTTTGGGTTCTCAGAAATGACGGACCTGTTTTTAGACATATCGTATCCAAATTAAATTGTTCTCATTAGCCTTTTGAGTGATCAAGCTGGGATAGTTAGAATTTGTACTTAAAACGCGCTTGCCAGCTCAGCCAGTGTAGCTGGCGTTTAAGTGAAGGATTGGCATCTCATCCTTGACTGGTACTTACGTCTAATGCTACAATGAAAGGCTTTGTCTCTGAATAATCCTGTAATTAAAAAGCTAGTTTGGAAAATGGATGGCTGAAGTTACCTTTAATTTTAAAGCTAACCTTGTATGTTTCTCATCAGTCCACCTAGATATTATCTGAACCATCTTTTTCAGTAAATGGTCATATTTGATTGTAACATTTTCCTCTAGAAGTGGATGAAAGGCAAAATCTACCCTGAATAAATTAATAACATATTGTATATATTAACATGCCATAACATAACAGTCTCTCTCCTCCTTAATCATATTTCATATTTCAGGAGGCCAGCAGCAGTTGGCACGAGGCAGGAGTCAGTCATGGACAGGGTCTTAGTTCATTCAAGGGCCCACACATTCAAACTTTTACACTTATGCTCATTCAGCCAGTTAATTTAACCCACATGTCCTTGGAGATATTGGAGGAAAAGTGGAGTACCCTGAGAAAAACCCATACAGACATATGAAGAAGGGACAAACCCCACGCCGACAACGACCAGTTGCAAACCCATGACCCTGGATCAATGAGCCAGCGGTGCTAACCACTGCACCACCGCGCCACTCTTATTATGCCATTTTATTGAATAGCAAAATATGTAATAAGAATGACATACTTACCCCATGGTTGTTTCTGCATGTGTGAGGTGTTGGATAACCATTGCTATAACCAGGATGAAATTCATCTAATGACGTCACAGCTTGTCTAATATTCCACCTTCTTTTTTCATCCAAATTTATGAGGGATGTCTGACAGGTTTACCTCAAATTATGTTTGCTCTGGGTTTAAAATTTTGCTCCTGTCTAAGGAAATTGCACTTTTGTAATGACAGTGCCTATAGATGCTCTTTGGACTCGATACTTAAAAATTAGTTTAAGATTCCAACTTCCTTTTGCACAGAAGTATTGTTGCTTTTAATTGTAGTAGATACATGCCCTGTCCTCTCACTGACTTTCTAGGTTGGTCTTATCATATTCTTATATTTGTTAACTGCCTATGTTGGACCATTTAGGATCGTTAACCAAGAAATTTATGCTGTGTTAGAGAAGTCAATCATGGTTGAGTAACCCCTAACCCGACAGCTCTAACTGGTTCCGGTGTTTCTCTTTTCATCTCTTTGCCTTCTTTTCCTAATTTCACCTCTAGTCATAGATGGTGTTCTAGTGCCAGTGCCCAAGGTGTCATCTACACTTTTGTTTGTTAAACTTGTCTGTCTTCTATGGGGTACAACAGCAGAACCAATCTGGCATTGAATGCCTCCTTCTGCTGATGATTCTGATCCAGAGAATCTCATTACCATATCTGAAGAATCTGAGCCAGTTGATCCAATCCGGAATTTGGCCATTCTTGCTGCTTCTGCGAGTCGGGAGTGCCTTGATGGGATGCTGGCCCAGAGGTTTCCTGGTGTTACTACTGCTGCCGTAGTGGCTGCCCACAGAGGTTGAGGCACTGCAACTTCAGAAGACATCCATGGTGTTATGGCTCCACCACTACTGCTGGGGTTGGCAGAGCTTCTGAAATCCACTGGGATCTTAGCTGGGTAACTGCTGCTAAAATCGACAGAGGTCCTCAGGCTGCTGTTGATGCTTTGATCAAGATTGCTGTGTCTGAAGGTTCTAACTACATCCCCACTACTGACAACGGTCCAAAGGGTCTTGCCATTGCTGATGCTTGTCCAGAGTGCTCTTCCATCTTCACTAATGCTGGTCCACAAGGCCTCATTTTCTTCATCCATGTTGCCATCCCACAAAATTCCACTGTCTTCACCAACCCCACTGTCCTGGAGACTCCTATCGTCATCGTCAACCCCGCTGTCATGAGCATTTCTGTCATTGTCATCATTGCCAATCTCTTGGGGGCTTGTATAGTTGCTAGTAGTGCTATTGTTGCCATGATCTTGGACAATCCTGGAATACATGGCAACTTCATTGTTTTGAATAATTTCCTCAGATGAACCCAGCAGTTCTACTGATGATGATGACGATGATGTTCTTTGCATTCTTATAGTCTGTCTTGGCAGTTCCTGGAATCTTTTCCATTGGTGTTTATTTAGGCTGATATTTTTCAGGGATCCTGTGCCACTGCTAATACTATTGTTGCTGGTTCCTGCCTCCGAGTGTCCTGACGTCCCGGCTACTGTAGCTATGGACCTGAGGGTTACTGGTGTTTCTACAGCTGCAGAAATGAGAAAGGAGGATTTTTAGTAGTCAATTAATGCAACTAGATCCCACATTCTAGGCCCTATTAGGCTTGTGACTCAGGGGACAAGTAGTTGAGCCCTTGGGGTGAGAAGAGTAGTGTATAGCAAACAGTATAGCTAAATGTAGTAAGGATGAGATGATAGACCATAAGGCTCAGTGTGGCATGGAATAAGGAGCAAGGTTCTGTGTAATATTAAAATTGAAGTTTTTATTATTCTCTATATGTTTAGAGATTCTCAATTAATATTAATTATGTTCTTTCTTTGAATGTTTGGCCTTGTGTACACCATTTTCAAAAATGTCACTCTGACAATTTGGTAGGAGTGACATACTCACCTAGTAAGAGGACTTCATACTTTACTACACCACTTTAGTCATTCAACCATTATTGTGTGTGTTTATAAGAAAAAGAATGTGTTGCAATAAACGTCTCTTCCCCGGATATACCGAGGGAAGCATTAATATACATCTAACGGTGCAAGGTGGAAGGCCTAAGTATGATGATAAGGAACTGAACAGTCACTGTAATGGCTTGACTAGTTGAGTGCAGTTCCTTCCTGAATACAGGCCCAATAAACATAAGACTTGCACAGCTCTTTTTGCTAGAAATATATATGAATGCGAGAGTGACAAGCCCGCAAGGTTGTACGTTTTGGAATGTTCATTTAAGTGATATATTTTTTAATTGACTGGCACCCTTAGGTAGTGGAAGTATGAATGAAGATGCAGGGATGGACACTGTGCTAGCCAACCTTCAGATGTACAACTATGGACAAAAGGTACACACATTCTGCCTTCACTAAGGGGGCCACACTAATCTAATGGCTTTTTGCTATGGTCCCTTACAATACCCTCTTTTTCGTCTTTTCTGCTTGTAAAAGAAATATTTCTCAATGACTTATACTTGTGATGAGCACTCCATTATCCAATTCAAAAATTTTCAAGGGTGGCACTCCCAATTCCCATCAAGAAGAAATGTAAAATACAAAGCTATATTCATGTGAAAAAGTAAGAAACCTCATGAAGTGTTTTTTCTTTTGTAGGATATATGGACATATGATTAGATAAATTACTTTTGCCTTCCATCCCATATTAATTTCATTGGACCATAAGATTGACGGGGATGTGACTAATGAGTAATTTTCTATGTCAAACTGTTTTAACCTTTGCCATGGTTTTGTTTGTATGATGTATATTAGGGACATGTTAAAGTATTCATTTTTTGAGCTGCAGTTTTTAATAACTTACAACAGGTTTGTTGTTTATCATTATTTGTTTACCATTCTAAGGCTTTATGACAAACCTATATTTTTTTATTATCCCACAATACAATTTTGTTTTCTGGGTGTACTATCATTTGATATTTATTTTATAAATGAGTATTCCATAAACTAATTAGCCTACCTCAACATCATTTCTGGGGCTCATTGTCTTCATTTCAATCATATAAACCACAATTGTAAAAAAATCTTCATATATAATACGCTACCGTGGCCGTTTGCTCGTCTGTCCAGAATTTTAAATCACCTGTAGCTCGCAAACTCTGTTTGACCTATTGACCTGAAATTTGGTACCCGTATACTGCATGGCATCTACTATCCGCTTTTGGGGTGATGATTGACCTCCAAGGTTATTCCTCTTTTTATTTTTATTTTATTCTATTGTAGAATCAACTCTTGGCAGCAACCAGCAGAGCGGCCGTGTGGCACATGCGTACGGGCGCCATTCTCATCCCTACCACCTTTGCGGTCACTGCCCCTACCTCCCTCTTCATATCTTTAATCATTCATGAGGCAGATTGAAGAAAAATTAAGGAAAACATACTAAGTAATTGCAACACAAAAAACTGACTTAATCAGTTTTAATGTGAAAAGGTGCCGAAGAAAGAAGAGAAGAAGCGGGTCGCTAGGGTGGAGAAAAGAAGAGCTGCTCAGGAAGTAGCAAGCACATCAACCTCTGAGCAAATGAATGGTATACATACAGAGAGAGTATGAAAACTAGGAATGCTCAAGTCAAGTGTATTCACTGCATGTTATCATGCAGTGCGCCGTTACTGGTGTAATCATAATTATATTAAGATGAATCAAAAATGCATTTTACTTGTAAAAACTTTAACTACTCGGAATTTGTACATGGAAAATACTTTTAGAAAATATTTGAGAGGCTGTTCTTTAATTAAATTATGACACGGCTAATTAGAGTTGCATGTCTTTGCAGTTTACAATGGCGCAGAATAGATCTAGTGGAGTACTGCAGTTTTTTCATTACAATATATCATCACTGTGAAGAGGACAAGGTTCAGGAATTTTTTTTTCTTTTTTGCATGCTCTTACTGTAAGAATGTGGAAGCAGTGCATTTCATTAGTGATACCTCATGTAATGCAAGTCCATAGGATGCACATCCATCCATCCAACCCGCTATATCCTAACTACAGGGTCACGGGGGCAAGGCAGGAAACAAACCCAGGACAGGATGCCAGCCCACCGCAGGGCACACACACTCACACACCAAGCATGCACTACGGACAATTTAGAATCACCAATCCACCTAACCTGCATGTCTTTGGACTGTGGGAGGAAACCGGAGTACCCGGAGGAAACCCACGCAGACACGGGGAGAACATGCAAACTCCACGCAGGGAGGACCTGGGAAGTGAACTCGGGTCTCCTTACTGCGAGGCAGCAGCGTTACCCACTGCACCACCGTGCTGCCCAGGATGCATATTGTTAACATTAATACTGTTGCAAAGATGATCTATTCACTGATTTTTTTTTTTTTAATTGATTAGCCTGCATTGTTCAGACACCCCCTTTGTTCATACTCACTGTACACTTGGTCTCCAGGTCATGTGATTGGCAAAGGGCATCCGGAAAATGTGGCAACCATACAAAAAACAACATTCAAAATGGTGTCAGAACAGTAATTGTATAAATAAACCAACTGCTGTAAACACTAACGTTTACAAAATAATGGGAACAAAATAAGGAATATCAAAGTGTAGATTCAACACAAACACACCATCACAGTTCAATATTTATCCCTCAGGTGAATGATCTGATTCTATGCCTGCTTTGATTAAAGTGAGACCTTATACCTCACATTCACAGTATAGCTGGTTGGTCTGAAGTCAGTTGCAGTTGCATGGTCTGACATTAACTGTCCTGCATAGACAGTGGTATGGATGACATTACTCATGAATGGGTGGTCTGATGTCAACTTTCCTCCATGGACAAAGATGATTTTCACATTAACTATTTTCCAAACAGGGACTTAAATGGTTTGGCTTTGATTGTATTTGGGAGAGTTATACTTGGATTGGAGCTAGGCAGTGTGACATTCACCAGTCAGGACAGACATGCTATAGCAGTTGGCTGGTTGCATATTAACTTCCAAACAAAAATAATTCCCATGTTTGGTGTGAGTGACAGTTGAGTGATTAATCGCTACCCATACATATTTGGATGAGCAAACCTTTAATTACCCTTCAGGAAAGGGGTGGTCAGTCATGAACCTCACTCCTGTGAGAGTTGAGTGACCTGACAGTAAGTATTTTTCTAAAGTAGTTGGGTGATGTGATATGAACATCACCTTTAGATAGGAGGAGGTTCAGTCTGACGATTGCCTTTTTCTAAAAACAGTCAGATGGTCAAATGTTAAACTCCCAAAGCAGAAATATAGATCCCCTGACATTAGCCTCAGTTAACTGGTCAGTCTATTATCCATAGATAACTGGATGGACTGACCTTAATCCCTCTTCTCTTAAAGTAGCTGGATGATCAGACATCTTGCCATAAACCATTGGACATCAGCCACTCACCACTGACAAACAGGATGGTGCAACAGTACTTATCAATAGTTTGCTTCTGTTTTGCCCCAGTACTCACCTCGTCTCAATTGCCCATCATGGCCTGTTTGATCCATGTTCAGACTTTGCTTCCTCTTTCTTCTTCGAGCCCTGCACCTGTTCCTGCACAAGACAGTTTTACACTTGCACTTTTGGTTTCCCTGTTCATTTTCTCCTTTCTTTTTTTTCTCATTTTGCAGAAAGTTGATTTCTCCTTGCTGTTCCTTGATAAGCCATTTGTTTTCTCTGAGCTGAGCATCTTTCCACTGGCTCTGTTCCCTGAGAAAGCGAATCTCCTCTTGCATTTCACGGACAGTGTTGACATACAAGTCGATCTCTGCGTCTCTCCTCTTCTCCTTCTCTTGCAGTGTTTTCATGTCATTGGTGCAGTCCTGCAGGGCATCATCGTGGACCCTCAGGGCCTCCCTCAGCTTGCGTAGCTCTGCATCTTTAGCCCCAATTTGGCACATCATGTACAGAATCTTATCAGTGTCCGACAGTACCCGCTCAACTAAGTCATTTTTTGCCTTGGTGGCTTCCCACATTCGATAGGCGATGCAGAATCTTGAGATGATGAACAGCAACTTCAAAGCAGCCGATCCAGGGAGAAAAAGGTCTAGAAAGAGTGACAAGGGCAGCTCAAAGAAGGAGGCAACAGGGGCCAACCAGGTCTCCATTTTAATTAGAAAAGAAAACATTATGTGACTGCTAAAGTGACACAAAGAAACAAAAAACAAAGGTGAACCATACAACCTAAGCAGAACTCTGTTAAGAGTGAAGAGCTGCAGAGTTGCCTCGTCTATTTATGGATGAAGCGTTGCCAGGAAACTGGAGGAAAAGGCAAAAATCACGAGATTTTACTCGGTTCACATAGTGTTCATAATACAATTCAAATGACACATGTGCTCAAGGCCCATTTGGAAAATTTTATTTAAGTCTCTAAATTTCTCCTTTACCAAAATTCAGTTTGCAGTGCTAATCCAGGCAGCACTAAAAACCAAAATGTTCTTCAACCCAATGCTTCCCAGTTTGTTCCCATCTGCCAATGTGTCCTTAATAGTATTGAATAACCAAAATCTGTGCTAGTATTTATCAAGTATCTCAGAATTACTCATAGGAATTACAGTAGAAATTTGACTACAGTAAGAATTTGTCCTACCCCTGAGTGGGACTCAGGAATTAGTTTTAAGTGGTCTACACCCCACTTCCAATGAGGAGAAGGAATTAATGTTTGGGAATGAATGATGTCACAATGTTATGGCCGCTAAGCCACAAAATGGCATTAATGATGATGTTTTATAGCTCTCTAATACTAATACTAAGGCTTTACCACAAAGATGATGATGATGATGATAATAATAATGATAATAATAATCATATTCAAAGTAGTAGTAGGGGTAGAAGAAGAAGAAGCAGGAAACATGATAAAGTAGGATATTGCACTAAGATGCATGTAAACCACTTTATAACAACATCAAGAAAAATACTGTAGCAAGTACTGAGATAGAAACACGGAGACGCTGTCACATTTGTTCATTTATCTATTTACTCATTTTTACTAGTTTTAAGTCTTATTTGGTTGGCCTAGCTCTCTTTCTCATGGGTGGTTGTTGATTTGTTTCAAACTTAGTTTTGTCAAACTTGACTTTCTTGTATGGAATTTTATTTGATTTTATTAAAAAAAAAGAACGACAGAGAGAGACACACACAGACACTAAATGAGAGTAAAGAGTAATGATCCATTGTGTTACTTCCAGAAGAATCACCTTCCCGCTCTTATGACCATGGGGGTCACCTTGTAAAATAACAGTTCCTGAAACTAACCAAGGCTATTCCTCTTCTGTTACTGAAGTTACATTCACTCTTCCAGTGTTTAAGACGCCATTTCCTCTTATCTACTCTGACATGTATGTATTTGTCTAGTGCCCTGGGAATTTCCACCTGCTTTCTTGAACCTACCCAGGTTTATGAAGTAAAATGTGAATGTTCCAGGGGTTCGAAGAATACAGAGCTCAGCATTCCTGTTTGACATTTCACTGTCAATCACCCGTCTAGCCCCGCCCATCTTCAGAGCAATTTGCTGGCTACCACAATACAATTTACATTCATGACTATCTGTGTGTTGATACTGTGCTCATGAGAAGTAAGCCAGTGTGTGTCATACACACCTCTCTAGTATAGTTCACTCCCACCACCACTAAGCATTGTTAGCAGTTGCTGAATGTCTCCATGGACTCACAGAGCTTCTCCCATAACCTCCTTCTCTCACCATCTCAGCCACATAAATCAAAAGAATTCATTGAGCCACAGAACATTTCATTGTGCTCCTTAGCTCACTACAGCTGACAGGAAGTAGAATGTGGTGGGCTGTCCATACCTCAAATGTGACAAGTCGTGTTCTGTTTCTGCACACCAGTCATATTCCATTTGTAACCTGTCTGCTATTCAGCTTCCATATCTCAGTTTCATATTGCTGTGTTCTGAACCATGATTCAACCAATTAATTTTTATTTTTATTTATTTTTTTAACTTGTGGTTAATTTTTGGTATATATTGACACTGGTGTATATGAGAATCCCAGTTGCTTTATTGGTATAGATGCACTCATCTGCTGCTGATTACATGCTAGTTCAAATGCTAGCTCACTCTTTCTTCTAGCTCATTCTCCCTCTAAATTGGCACTCACAGTCCTTTGGTACAGTCCTCCCTGCTTTAAATACTTTTGTCTGCTTATATAAGTCTGCTATTGATACAGCAGTCTTTTGGGGCTTATCTAGCAAAGACGACATAAACCTCCCAGACCGTCTTATTCCAGTTTAGGGTCACAAGGAGCAAGATCCTATCTTGGCAACTTCAGGTGGAAGGTAGAAACCAGCTTTGGACAGATTGCCAATACACTGCAGAGCCCACTCACTCGCTCACTCAACCACCTACATGTATATTGTCTGTTCATGACCCATTTATCTTTTTTTAGAGTTGTCTGGAGTCTACGTGGCATCACTCAACACAAGACATTAACTCGGAGTGGTGTGTCAGCATATTGCAATAGATTTAAAATATTATTCATTTCCGGGTTTTGGGAAGCCAGTGCCAATTCAGTTGTAGCATATTCATAGACAAAATAATTACACATCCATATCTTAATTATTTACATGAGAACAATATCACATGATTGAGCCAACCTGGAATAAATGATGAAGCAGATGATGGCATTCTTGCAGAGTTCCCCAGCCACATAGGCAGCATTAATGTTGTGTGAGAATCTCCTTCCTTTACATTAGGGGAGCCTAACCAGCACCTTAATAACAAGGTCATTATATGATAATAAAGGACAAAGTCAAAGAAAGTGCAAATGATGGTAATCAGTTTCTGCATCATGAAAGTCAGAATGTCCTTGGACAGATGGTTTTATTAATTTATTAATTATAAATAATTTCTGTTAATATATGAAATTGTAAAACCCAGTAAAAAAATCTGTCCTTATAAGATAATATCAATATTAAGATATGTGTAGGTCTAACAAATTCTTATGATAAGAATTATTAGTAAATACTTGTTTTAGAACTGTTCCAGTTTATAAAATGTTTTACATATTAATTTAAATGAATATGTCCAGTGCTGGGTGGCATGAAACAGTGTTGCCCCACACATCCAGTGTCCATGAGCAGCCTGTGTAGAATTTTCATGTTCTGCCATTTTCTGTGTGGATTTTCCTTGTTAGCTTCCACATTAGGTTATCTGGAGATTCTAAATTGACTCTGTGGGTTTGCATGAGTGTCTTGTGATTAATTGATGCCCTCTCCATGAGTGGTTTCTGTCCTGCACCTGATGCTGCTGGGAAGTTGTTAAAGCAGGTTTGAGAATTTTATTTTTATGTGTTATATTTAATGCTGCTGAGCTAGACCTTGTAACCCTAAGTAGATTAGAAGATGGATGGATGAATAGCATCAAACATCAGAGACAGAAAATTAAAGTGCAGCATTCGATTTTTACAGATATTTTATTTTGAGGAAAATTAATTTAATGGTAAACATTCTGAAAATCATAGCATCAAAAAGTTATTATTGTAGAAATAAATGTAGCAGTGCTATTTAAATAGCATGGTGCCTAGTTAGAGATGTTTCATGACTTATAATATTAATAATAACTTTATTTATATAGCACCTTATAATACATTTACATGCAACTCAATGTGCTTTCCATAGATTAATCAACAAAAACAAAGCTAGACAACATTTACTTGGATTATTATCATTAATACAATTAAAGTTTAGAACAAACCTTCACTCTTACCACCTAATTAAAATATTATTTATACATTAAGGCAGTGTTTCTCAACCTTTAAGTATTTGCGACCCAAGTTTTCATAACAGTTTTAATTGCGCCCCCCCCCCATAACATTTTTTTGAAATGTAGATGCATATTTTATTATATCTACTTAACTTTTATCGACATTTATCTAACTCTATATTTATTGCTCTAGTATCAGAATGTAGTTTAAGTTAATTTGTTTTGGTTTCAACAGATGTTTTTTTCATATATTTGTTTCTTACTTTCTTTTTTTCACATCTTCGCGCCCCCCTTTTTGTTACTTCGCATCCCCCTAGGGGGCCCCGCCCACAGGTTGAGAACCACTGCATTAAGGATTACAATACAACAACCAGATCAAATTAATATATTTAGAAAAATAAATATATACAGTATAAGTCTGATGTTAATAAAATTTATGAAAAAATAAAAAGTCCAGTAAAACAGTCCATAGCGCTTTCCGTTGATTTAGGATGTAGGTGAAGTTCTTGATTCCTGAATGTGATTGTTTGACCAGCTGACATGGAGGAGAGGAAACAAAAAACTCTTACGATAGGCCATAGGAGAAAAATAAACCTCTGGAGGGCCACAATTGGAAGACAGAAACGAGCAAATCAGTTAATTAAGTCTGATGGTAATTAGTTTTTGCATTATGAAAGTCAGAATGACCTTGGCCAGCTGGTTGCCCACCCTCCACTTGGCATAGTTGATACAGTTAGTACAGCTAATAATAAGGTTTCCCAGTCCTCCTCGTTTCCTCAGGTGACTGCAGAATAGAGCACAGCACCACCACATAGGATGGGAAACAAAAAGCATAAAAAACAATGGATTAATACTGGGTACTTCTTAACTCATCAAAGCGCTAAACTTATAATCAGATCACTATATTATGATATAATTACTGGAAAGCCGAGATAAAAAAGGTTGTTTTTAGAAGTTTATTGAAATGTTCCACATATTTATCTTGGCATATTTCTATTGGTAAATTATTTCAAATTTTATGTGCATAACAACAGAAAACTGCCTCACCAGTTCTTGACACGAACACTGCAGGGTTAGGCAGTGTGGACTCTGAATTGTGTTAGGTGAGTTGGAGAATGGATGGCTGCTTCATGAACACTGAGCCAGTAAAGAAATTGGTTAGAATAAAGATATTTCTATCCAGATAAACAAGTTCAGATTCCTGCCCAAACACTTCACTTTGTTTTTGTTAGCATAACGGATATGTATCACCTTATCCATCCATCCACCGAGCCATCACATCACCCAAACACCAACTATCCACTTAATCCTGTTTTTTTTTTTCTTTTCTGTTACACAGTTTATGCCAATGAATTGAGACACAGGGAGGGCACCTTCCGCGAGACACCAGTCTGGTGGAGCCCTACTGGTCAATAGCTGCATTACAGCTCCTTATTTTTTTTTTTTTGCTTGGTTCCCTAGCAACAGCACAAGTATATAGTGGCTGTTGCTGTCTATAGCTGGGGAGTCCTCACAGAGAGAGTATAAGTGTTTCAGAGAGACACACTTGCTTGGTTGCCTATGAGAGCCCCAGGAGCCATGCTCTTTTTCAGTTTCATGACTCCAGTTGCCCTCATATCCACCTCAAATACAAGTGGGACCCCATTCCAGTCACCTGACTGTCCATTGTTAGCTCTGATGCTAGTAAAGGGGCTGTTGGTGGCCTCTGGGTTTTATATGCTAGGCCATTTGTGGAGCCTCAGGCAGAGTCACAGCAAGCTGGCCTCCCAGGTCTTGTCTGATGCAGATAAGCTGCAAGAACTGATAGGCCAAATTAAAGCTAAGGATGTGCAGATGTGTAAGTTGAGGGAAGTCCTAAAAGCTCAGCAAGCCACCATCCATGACAATCTAGTTGAACTGATATTAATTAGGGAGCAAGTGCGCACAAGAGATGCAGAAGTCACCAAGCACCTCAGACTAAATGGACATCTGCAGGAGGAACTTGGTGTCCTCAGGGTTCAGGTACAAGAGCTACTGAAGGAGAAGGAGGCCCTCTGTAGAGAACTAAGCATTCTGGAACATGAAACAGTTGTTAAGATGGTTGGAACGTCCATATTTGTGTAATAAGCAGAACTATTTAGTATGACGCTATATAATTTAAAATAACAGAAAACTGAATGTGTGTTTAGGGAAAATTCATCCAAATTCTGTCTGCTTACTAAAGTTAAACTGTGAGGTGATGTTAAAACTGTGTGTTTCAAAAAATTGGGTGGACACCTGCTTAACAGACTGTCTCTTCTTGTAGTTTACACCTTACTTTGCAACGGGAAATTAGAAAAAGCTGAAAGGCCACATAGGGGTTGAAAATGTATTAAAGCTAAAGGATTCTTTTTGGCTTTTGTCAACTGATGCCGTGACCGTCTGTGAGACTAACATATCACAGGTGCCATTATGGGAGGAGAGCAGGGACTTTTTCCAATCCACCCATCTAATTAGAAGCACTTGTCTGTGGTTGAATGCAACTGAATAACTTCAGATGTAAATTCACGCTGTAATTAGATATGCTGGTGCTGAAGTATTTATGACTATAGTATATGCACACTTTAGCTGAGTTCTGATTTTTTTCACTTAAACGTTACACAGACCCAAACTTTTTAGTGTTGTGAACTGTGAAAAAAGACACAGAATATAAACTTTTTATATCAGATTTAGACTTCATTCATACGTAGTTCAAAATCTGTTATGGACACATGCAACTTGACTGTGACCTGTGTTTGAACACTTGAATCAGAGGTGTCTGGAAATGTTCTTTATTTTAGGTTTCTGTTTATGTGACCTTCGTCATTTCACTGGATTGAAGTCAATGTGGATAACATTGTAGTACTATGGCAAAGTGCCAATGGAAATAAGGTTGAGGTGTTGAATTTAACAAGAATTTGGGGTGACTGTCAGCAGCCAATTCAGTCCCCACTGTTATTCTGAAAGAAAAGTACATGTTTTTCATAGAAAACCTTGCGGACAGATGTCATAGGCAATAAAACACCCCCTTTGACATTCGGAAGTTGTCAATACACTGTTTTTCATCCAAACCATTCACTTTTTTTCTTCCTTCTAGTCCTGGCTCCATATGTCATTCTGTACAGATACAGGAGTGACAATTGCAAGCAATTGGTTTTGATTTTTCACTTTTTATTTCTCTACCATTCCTTCTCAAGCTGATGATTTCACAGACATCCTGTACTGAAAACCAAGTGAAGTAATGCTGCATCCGGCATGTTATTGGGATTCATGTTTGTTTATTAGGTTTCATTTGATTGCTGATTTTGTTTTTTTATTACATTTTGTACGGGCAGGGTGCATTCAGGATGGATATCTATTCATATACATATTGGATTTGGATAGTTTTAAAGTTTAATTTGAATATTCAAACACATAAATGTGATATGAACCAAAAATGTATACTCTGTCACTTTTAGCAGCAATGTGAAGGTACCCTAAATAAGTTATAAAGTTATGTTTTTTTCTATTGGATAAACAAAGGACAGTGAGCTGTCTGTTAATTTATACTTTTATTAACTATGTCTTTATGGTTATTATATGAATTGTTTATTTCACCTGCCTTTTAAGCTACAGCAGTCACACTGCTTAACCAATAGAATAAGGGTGCCAATCTCTTAATCTGATTCCAATTTATTATTAATATTTATATTTATGAATTGATTATAAGTTACTGTCATATTTGAATTGGCATTGACTTTTTATTGTCTGCAAAGTTTTAGGGATACATGTATACCCTTAGAGGAACTACAAGAATATGTATATATTTATATGTAGTCACAGAGGTTAAGTGCTATTAACTAGTGTGTGCTTTTTAGTGAAAGGACAGGGGCTAGGTATCCTAACTTAACATATATTATGTTTAATTCAAAGTATAACTTTAGACAGAATGCTCAATAATTATGAATTTTCAGACTGCGAACCTCAGTGCCTGAGTTTCCAAAGTGTGCCCACAGAGAAAAAGGGATATACCTTTTCAGCGTTAATACTCTCTATAGCAGGGTCAAAGATCATACAGTTTACAATTTAAAAATGATCAAACTCTAAATTATACATAGTATCAGATATAAAATAATTACAAACAAATGTATAATGGCCAATAACACAGACATACTTTCTGGGAGATTTCTTCCAAAATGCCCTTGGGTTCCATCCTTCTTATATTCTGTTGTGCAGCCTGAGGCAAGTTACCAGTCTGGTTTTGGAGCACCAACTGAAAACAAAGACTGATAAAATTACGTAAACCTTTGCAGATCAATAGTTATTAGATGGAATGAGGTATTGTCATTTTACTTCTGCAGATGTGCCCTGACATAATAGGCTCTACTTTGACATCAGAAAACATTAAAACAGGTGTGCTGTGTAATCAAGCAGTTATTTTCCCTGGAAAAGGACCAAAAAGCTAAACTAAACTTTGTCTTGTTTTCCAAAAAAAAAAAAAAAGAGTTGACTTTCTTGCAATAATTACTTTATCATCTTTAATTTCCTAGTTTAGCATAGTGGTTTATCTGAAGTTGTAAGCATATTTTCACGCTGAAATCCAATGTTAAGTTTTATAAATGAGACTCCAAATGTACTTTGCCTCAGAATAAACTAATCATGGTTGACACAGGCCACCAAGAACTGATGTTCGTCAATCTCATCTTTGCATCACAGATGAATTGTGCGTTAATGGAATGTAACTGCTAATGGTTAAGAAAAGCAGCTTCGATTGCTAAGTGCCCATATTGTAATATAAGTGCAGTAAAGTGCTCTGATTACGTTAGGAGAACTGGACACTGCTAGAAATTACCTTTTAATGACGGCATAAACCTGTTATGTTTTATGTATGTACACCCACACTAAAACAATATGTGAATGTAGCAACTTGCTGGCTGGTTAATTACTAATAGCACAGTGAGTATGATGGAGTGCAATTTGGCTGAGTTACTGTTGACCTGTCCGCCAGTTCCCTGAGAAGTGACAACAGGCAACCAATATAAACTAACGAAAACCCCAAAAAGTTCTTCAGTGCAAATACATAAATTGGTTTCTTTACACAGAGAGTAAAATAAATCTTGTGGTACATGGTAGCACTGTGGTAGCCTAAGCCTGAAAATATTTTTTCAAAGGATAGGAATTGACAAGCTGCATGGAGCTGAATAGCCTTCCATGTCAAAATTGTTTTCACATAATTTAAAAGTTTAAAGGAGAAGATTAACTGCATAATAAAGGTGGTGCTCACTTTCAAGCTATCTGCTGGTCCACTTTCTGAACACCTTTCATTCATTATAGAGTTGTGACGAGCCAGCTACTATTAGTAAACACACTTGTAAGACACCATGACTGGGCACAAAAAAGGTCCATGGGCCTGTAAATATGCTGCTTCCATACTACATTTCCTCATGGAAAAGATATGGACAGCACATGGATGTATCTGGGCCCAGCTCAAGACTATGAATTTATTAGGTTATTATGTAAAAATTGTTTAATTTGTTAGTTTCACAGATTCAGAGTCTATCCCATAGGCATTGTGTGTAGGGCGGGAATGTATTTTTGATGAGTGCAGAACAAATTCATCAATAGATACTTGGCACCCAGGCTCACTTATACTGGGATGGTTTAGAGTCACTTTTGAGACACCGCAAAGTGGGGCCTTTGCCGACATCAAAACCAGACTGGTACTGCTCAAACTAAATGTACACACTTGAATTTTGAGTTTCACAAATAATTATCAGCAGTTACTTAGAATTCTCCATTTAATAGTAATCGTTCTTTTGCATTACAAGGAACTTCAGGTGTTATTTAAAAAGATTAGAGGTGAAAGCCAATGAAAACACATAGGTCAGTCTGCTGAACTGAAGACACCAACAGCACGCACGACAGCAAGCAAGCAAGCAAGCAAGCAGGCAGGCAGGCCCGCCCGCGAGACACACTCACACTCACTCACACACACACACAGGCAGGCCCGCATGGGGAACAGACACGCACGCACACACACACGCACGCAGGCCCGCGACAGAGACACACACACAAGCGCACGCGTGCATTGTTCCAATGTTACTTTTCTTGGTTGTTTATTAGATTACGGATTTTTAAAATTTTCATTTTTTTCCCTGTGCTTAAAACTCATTAAAAAAGGTGTTTTTAGCGAACAGGTCGTAAGGCTATAGTGTGAACTCTTGCAGTGTTAGTTTTCTCTGTTGTTCAAGGTTTTCTTAGTGTTATTCAATATTTTTACATTTAATTTACTATTACGCTGTGCATTCAATGGTATAATTAACTATATTTGTGCTTAAAAACTTAAAAAAAATATATATTTACATACAGTTCATATGGTCTGGAACGGATTAATTGTATTTACATACAATCCTATGGGGGAAATTACTTCGGTTCCACTGTATTACTGTCCGACAAAATTACAGGCATTTTACGGAAATACAAACCAGTATTACTGAGAGAGAAAATTAAAGGCACACAATACAGTGACGCATATTACAGCCACATACAAGGTCCCTTGCCATTTAATATAGACTGTTCCTACTAATGTTTATGCACTACTGTTCTAGCGCCCGTTATTGTAACAGGCTTAATGTCTAGTTGATTAATATGACCACCCACTGGAGTGCACTGGGACTACAAAGGGGATTAGGGCTTGTCTTAAATCAAAGTCCTAGCAACAGCATTGTAATACTTCATGCAGGATACAGAAAGTTCTACAGAAAGTCAGGTGATCACTGGCCCAGTTCTGAAGACTAAAATAAAATTAAGTCCTGCTGGACATTTTCAGACTGAGACATTAAATGCACTAAATTCCAGGCCCATTTTAGATGTAAGTGAAGACAGCTATTTAAATAAATACTTTATATGCTCAATATCCTGTATTTTCTTTTATTTAAAGATAGATTGTGTCTACGTAATGTTTCATTTCAATCATAAAAGTTATAAAATCTAAAATGTAATATGTGCCTGAAAGTAAAATTAACTTTATGAGGTAGAAGGCGTTCTGTTTACTGTCACCAAACTATATCATTATACAACGTGCTAGTGAAAGCACATCTAGAGTATTGTGTGCAGTTCTAGTCACCATATGACAAGAAAGACATGGTATCAATTGAAACTGTGCATAGGAGGGCAACCAAGTGCATCCGAGGACTTAAGGACATGTCGTACTGTGACAGACTCAGAGAATCAAACTGCTTTATTCTCAAGCAGAGGAGATTATGTGAGGACCTAATCCAGGACTTGTTTGAAATTCTCAAAGGCTCAAAGCAGATTGAGTAGAATTCATTTAACTTAATGGTTAATCATGGTGTACTCAAGGACATTATATTTTAATGTTAGATAAAAGTAAATCTAATAGAATAGCACATGCAAAATGTTGTATATTTAAAGGATATGAGTTAAAATATTATTTTATTAGTTAGGATAATGAATGGATTGATGGATAAATAGTTAGAATTTTTTCTGTATGGGCTAAGTTTTTTTAAATTTAGTTTTTAACTAAGTAGTTTCAATAAGGAATTGCTGAGGGGACAGAGCAAATTTATCATGAAATTATTCCTTCATTTTATAATTCAGAGAGAAACACTGAGCTGTGATATGGATGGGTTGTGTCTGCACTTCTGACCATCTTTTCAAGTTTTAGAAATGCAGAGACCTGTGATAAATTCCATGTATCTGTACAGATGTACACAGAGTTCTTCTTCTTTGAAATGCTGACTTGCAGGCATTGCATCATTGTTGGATCACTGAATAAAGTATGGTATTACAATGAGGGATCATCATCAGTTACCCCTTGTGGTGGGACGTGGTATAGTGCAGGATCAAAGGCGGGTGGGATCAGGTGTCAGACCCATATCATAGGAGGATGGTATGATGTTGAGTGTGTATGGTTTATTTCTTTTACCTTATTCACTGCAAGTATTTTTAATTAAATATAAGTTATTTCATTGGCTTATGTTGTTAAGTGTCTGTCATCTCACCTCATCCTGCCACTGATAATATGGAGGGTGCTGCCAGGAATTAGGAAGAGAGAGGAAAGCTTTACCTTTTTTGTTATCAATAAATTTTTTAGCAGACTAGAAAAAAAAAAGGTAAAGGAAGAGTCAAGAAAAGTGTCTGAGCAGAACACAACATCTGTTTTTAGGGACAAGCAGCCATTATAGACAATGCATTCCCAAAGAAGACTTGGTCAAAAAGCTGTACACTTGCCATGAGGGAAAATGTAAAATACTTCAAAGAGACGACGACACAAAGAAACTGAAGAGTTGAATCTATAACAACAGAAAAGAAGTCCAGTGTCAGTTAGCCATTGTTGGAAACTGTGAATAAATAATGGCGGTAACAATTGGATTGTTAAAGCAGCTCCTCCAAGTCTCAGTGAAGCCAAATATATAATATATATGTCTGCAGACCACCATGAGTAAATTTTGCTTAAAATAGAATGGCAACAATTAGAAGATTCACAGAGTGTCTCATTTCTAAACCAATCCAATGCCTCATGAAGGCAGTGCTCAAAGCTGGGGTGGTGATTTTGAATAGCAAAGAGGTCCTCTTGTTAACCTGGTCCAACAGAGTGTAAGCTTCTATTTACAATGAACCACCTACAGTCAAAAACAGTGTGTCGCATGTGCATAGAGCCCATTGAACATTTTAAAAATAAACATACCATGTTTTAAAAATTATAAAAACTTTTCTATAGCATCAGATTATACATTGGCATTCAAGAGTATCAATAGACGAATAGTAAATGTGAATGATACATTGTCACAGGTGCTGTGTGTATACTCTGCTGTTCAGCGTTATCACAAGTGTACGAATTGGCAGCTATATTTTTGAAAATATGAACTGCAAAGTATGCATTTGAAGTAAACAGTGTGACACATAAAAGGATTTCCGATAATGAAGAGCCACAAGAGATGCAGATTTCAGTACTCAAAACACTCGAAACAACAAACCTGCCAAACAGCACCAGTAGATGATGCACAGATGAAGATACACCACCTGACCGCACGTCTAAATGAATAGACGGGCACTTGTCAAATGTGTGGAGCCCAGTAGCTGTGATGTTCTACGTGTGTGTGTCTGTCTACAATGTGCAAATTAATTAAAAGGCTTAATTTATCTTGTGTAACTGAGCAATTTTAGCTTTTTATTTTCTCTCAGCTTCAAGTCTTTTGTTCAGTACATTATGCTGTCTCCCTGAAACCCTGGCAGTGGTTTAAAACACACGTAATGGGAAGGTTTTTTTGAGGAACCCCAATGGATGTAGTCTTTGCAGTGCAGGATTTCTCTGCTTCACTACACACTTTTTAATGTCTTGTCTCTAGATGTGTATTTTCATTTCAGAATCACGTCTGGCTTAGCAAGACTAGGTACCTTATAGAAACCATGCTTGGCAAAGAAACATTTTATTCTGTGAATTATTTTTTGCATTTGATATTGGTTTGACAAAACAGAAGTCTTTAAAGTGTATTTTGCTGCCTAGAAGGATGCTATCAAATCAAGAAAACCTGAACTTATCCCATGTTATTTTGTTTAGCAAGAGTCCATCTAAGATGATGAACCCACTGGTATTTCATATCCTTATTTTCTGTCCATGGTTATTTACGGAACTTGTTAAAAGTAAAATTCTTTCTGGAACCTTTGGCACCTTAGAGTTGTTAGAAGGAGATAAATGACTGTAAGTAAGACATGTTTAAAAAGAAACAATTAAGAGAAAATGTTATTTTCTGGAAATGATAGTAGATACTGAAAATGAGTTAAATAAAAGAAATGATGTAATCTAACAGAAAATTAATTAAACGCATTGCAACCTCAAATCCATTTAACTCCATTCGGGGCCAGAGCCTGTCTGCAGGTTGAAAGAGTTTCAATGCAGAAAAATAGGAATAAAAGCACTTTGTATTGTTACAATGCACGTAGATTGAGTTTCTGGTTTAGAGTGGAACACAAGCTCCAAACTCTCATCGTGGTAAAGGGGCTCAATGATTGAGATTACCTCTGAGTTATGTCTTCCTAATTTTAAACTAAAGAGTAAAAAATATTACAATGTGAAGTAGTTAGCAGATTCCATGAAGAAATAAAGTGACAGGAGTACCAGTCAGAAGGATGACAGCTGGCGCTCCCAGACACTGATGTCCACACATCGTCCAGATTGTTTTAATGCAGACTGTAGTGACTTCAGGTTCTTCTTTTCATCATTGCTGATCCCATTATCATCCAGTCTATAAAGGGGACAGAAGTGAGAATTAATAACATATCAGAATGCCACCTGATCCTGAGCTTATATCCTGGAATATCTTGGTAGACACTTTCTACTTCAGGGCTGCCAAACACAGATCCATGATGACTGCAGTCCATTCTGGATTTCTTTCCAGCCAGTTTCTTAATTAGTAACCAATTACTGCTGTTAATGAAACATTTGCTTTTAAAATTTCTTTTTATTGATGTCTATTAAGATTCAGAATACGTAATTGTTTCTTCCAACCTTAACTAGCATCCGGACAGCAGTGAGATGCAAGGCAATCCAACAGATGCCCTGTTAGCTTGACCCCTCTGTCCCATTTGTCCTTCAATCAATAGTTGTTTAAATAAAATATTTGAAAAGAAAAATCCATCCTTCCATTTGTCCAGGGCTGGGTCACTGGGCAGCTGGAGACTATCCAAGCAGTCACCTGGCACAATGCAGTGTGAATACACACACACACACCCACACACAAACTCAAACATAGGCCAGTTTAGCAGCACTATGTCACCTAATCTTCATGTCTTTGGACTGTGAGAGGTAACCAGAGCACATGGAGGAAACCAGGAGAACATGCAAGCTTCATGCCGAGAGAACCCAAAACTGTTCTGAGAGCACCTTCCACATGTTTTAATGGCCATAGTAGATCAATATTTCTCATTATGTTTTCTTTTGAGTGTGGTATGGAGAGCAGTGGTAGTGCTGTTGCCTTCCTTAATACCACACTGAAAATAAAAAATATTGAGCGATATTGATCTACTCTGGCCATTAAAACATTTGGATGGTACTTTCAGAACAGTTTTGGAAATGTTGCAGACTGAGAACACTAAAAAGTCATAAAATGAAATAATGCTTGATTAACACAGACTCCTGAGTTAGCTGATCTGCTCGCTGGTGGCTCGTTTTGCACCTCATCAAGGCTGTTAAAGAAAAGCAGTTACTTGAGCTGTATACTGGGCACATTCACATGGAAAGAGGCAGACAGGTCCTGCTGTGGTAATGCTGTGCAGTAATTTGCCCGAACCCGGTGCTAATTATCAACTGAACCCAAGAGCAGACGCTACCTGTACTCAAATGATGCCCAAGTGAAAATTGTATTTGCAAAGTGTAATAAGGAGACACAAATGAACTGCAGAAACCCAAGGCAGTTCCAGAGAATGGTCTTACTGCCCACCCTATAAAGGACTTACACTTAAAAGTCAGATGTGAATGCTAAAATGACTTTTGAAGAAAAAGAAAAGCTGGTGTACAGATGGGCGAAATATTTCTAGGGAAGAGAAACAGGTTAGAAAAGCAGAAGTGTATCAGCTTCTTACTGAAATCCTTTGGACTGAAATATAAAGAAAATTTAACTTGTGGACTGAACTAACTGTTGTGATTGTAATTCTGACAGACAATGAAAGGATCTTCACAGCAGTACACCCAGACAACTGGACTGTTCTACAAGGACTAACATTTTTAATTATTAGATGGACAAGTAATCCCTTCATTATTTGTGGATGTTCATAATAATATGTTTTATTTAAATAGCATCTTTACCACACTCACAGTGCTTATAAGACGGTATTTGAGGAGGAAGGCAATGTACATGTAATATGGGTATAACGTGAAAGGTTTCTACAGCCAACCGATAGCTAAGATTGTTTCAGACCAGAAGATTCAGAAGACAATTACTTAAATGGGTGCAGTAAATTTTTACAAGAAGCCTTTTTTTGTGACTTAATATATTAATACAATATAATATATTTGCCAGGGAAGATATATTGAATTGTGAATTTGACCCTAATATGATTTCTTGTTAACCAGTTGTAATGTTATATTTCTAAATGATGCGTATTAGGAAGCTTATTAGGATATTACTAGCCAACCCGCGGCGTACCATACGCCGCATAATCAGGCCGGTTTTTAAATGATTGTTAAGTACAGGGAGAAAATTAACATTTGAGAAATCGGTAATGTAATAAATCAGCAAGCAAAGCAACATTGTAACAATGCACGGAACGAACCAACACACAATCGTCCGTGCGGCGCTCAGGCGCGGAGGGTGGAACGGGAGGAGAGGAGAAGGACGTCCACTCCGCTCCGTCCATCATGCTAATTTCTCGTCCAGTATGCACTGCCTGCTCATGTGCCCACCTCCAACTCGTCACTCGAGGAGTCGTCGTCTTTGCACAGTCCAGATGAACCTGTGACTCACGTAGACTTTTCATTGCTCTGTACGGTTTTGGCTGCCTTTCTGTATATAATCCACCAAGACACCCGACCACGGTGGTAGCAAGGTGGGAGGGCAGTGTGTACAAAGTGCAGGAGCAACTAAGAAGACGCATTTTTGTCGCGGAAGCGAATTGCTGTATGTAGCGTGTAAAACAGCTTGCTATGGTGCACGCGGTCGTGCGCGTCGTCAAAACTCGTTTTTTAAAGACTGCTCACTTCATTGTGTTTTAACCTCAGTTGTAAAGGAATGTTTTAAGGATCCCATGGGATACCCCTCGCAAACAGTTTTACATGCTGCATATGGCAATTCACCTCCGCGAGAAACATGCCTCTATGAACAATCAACATGTGTCGGAGCTGTATGTGACCTCTACGACAGACGAATATAAATGACGCTGGTTTTTCTGTGTTGTCGCGTCCGAGCTGGTGGGCGTGGCTCTGTGAGTTGTTGTCGTATCCAATGGTCTTGGAGTTGGTGGGCGTGGCTCCTTCCTGCGTGCGCCATAGGTGTCTCACTTGTCGGCTTAGTGAATCCACCCCCCTTCCGGCGTGCTTTCCATGGTTGTCTTGCCTTAGTGAATTATACTGTATATATAGATACTCCATTGTAAGCATACTTGATGGACATGCTATCTGGCAGGGTCATCAAGTACTTCCTCCTAGATGGTAAAACTGTCCATTAAACACTCAAAACTCTATTCATTGATCAGCATCAAAGCAGTGGTGGAATGTAGCAGTCAGTTCTTTTCTTGGAATGCTGTTTTCTGCAAGCATGCTGGCAGTTAGTTCAGTCTTTGGGGTGTTGCTATGGTTTGTGACAATGGACACTTTTTGTCATAGTTAATGCTTTACTTAGTAAGGTGTTTTGTCATATAGGGTCATAGGGTGACTGTAATGATGATACATACGAACGATTCACAAATACAAAAAGACAAATCCTGGAAGTGATGTACAAAAACAGATACCAAATAGAATGTCTGGAGTATATGATGCAGACATTTAGCATGTGGGAAAAAGAAAACAAAAAGTTTTTTCACATACAAATGCCAGCTTTTGTCTTTTGAGTAAAATTTAAAAAAACAAGAGAGATCCCATCAGAAGTCACTGGACGTCCACGTCCACATTTGTATTAGATTCACAGTGGAAATCCACTTACATACATGATTTACAGGTGACCCATTGAACCTTAGTTTGGAGAATTTGAGAAGAGCTGACTATATAATGATTACCATTTGTCAAAAGAGAGGAAGCCTGTCAGCAGTGCTGGTAACCTAAGGAGGAGATCCTCCACTTGATTGTGGTAAGAGACTTGTAAAGTATAGGGGGAGGAATATGGGAGTGGAGAATCAGAAAGTTAATGAAAGCATAGGTAGAAGGATGTCATAACATTTTCAATGGCTTAGTGATAGTAAGAAGTAGCTGATTAATGTCATTACATAAGTATTTGAATGACTTTGGTAAAAAAAGATCAGGGAGAAAAAGGTTGATTGCTGACAGAGGTGATTTAAGTGTGGAAGAGAGACTTGGTGTAGATAGTTTTGTATTGTAAAACTTTCATAAGAATTAAATGTAACAACATAAAATATTGCCGAGGAAGAGAAGAACATCATAAGCATGTAATAATATCTTTTGGGAGATGCGTCGTTGGGAATGTGGGAGGAAAACTGTAATACAGCACATGTAGATAACAAGGAGAAAGTGCAGACCCCACACTGACAGTATGCAGGTACAGGATCTGAATCTATGGTAGGAGTTGGTAAAGTCGGTCCAGAAGGGCCATAATATCAGCAGGATTTTGTTCCAACCCGATTACTTAATTAGAAACCAGCCCATGCCAATAATAGACCTAAGTAAATTTTATGGCTATGATCATTTTCATTCTGCAATGTTAGGTCATTATAGTATATTAGATTTTTTCCTTTCCAAAAATATCATCCAAATAATTTAAAGCCTAAAACAGAACACATACATCTCAATCCTTCACTTTTATATCTTTGGTTTCCTTCCAAATATTTTATTAAACTAGATAGTCCATGATAAATACACACAGGTGGAATTGAAAACAAGTCAGAAGGAGTACTGCTGGTTCTTAATTTACATTTTATTGTGGATAAGGAGTAATTTAAAACAGTGGAGGTAGCTATTTAAGGCTAAAATAAGTAATTAAACGTGAGGAATCTTAACAAGCAAGACAACTAAAATGGACCATAAAATATTACCGAAGCCGTAAATGCTTAAGCAGCAGGACTTCTTATTAAGAAATAATGTTGGAACGAAAACTTGCCGCCACTACGACCCTCTAGAACTGACTTTGAGTACTCTGACCTAGGACACTGAATCTGTGAGGTATGTGAGTACGGTGCCCCTTGCAATCATGAAGAGCATTACCTTTATAAATTTAGTTTTCCCTCACTCAGATGTGTGAGACGCTGAGCTTTTTCAGTGACATGCGTGTTTTATTAATTTGTTTTTTACTCTGTTTCCTTTTGTATTTGTCAGGGGTGGGGGGAGATGACTTATGATATGTATATACAAAAATGTTTTACTTTGCTATACTCATACTTTTTTTTAATCAAATAATAAATTGATCTCTAATAAAAACAGGTGTCTAATCACTTGTTAAATGTAAAATATCAATGCGAAAAAAGACAATTAGTAAACCCAACAGTTACAGTAGATGTTCTACCCAAGTGGCTCCTGTGTACAGCAGTCTGCTCAACTATTCTTTCAAGAATCAGTCCACATCTAATATTCTGGTCAGCTCTATTGGCCTGTGGTTATTTTTTTTTCTGTTTGATGTTGCAACAGTGACTTTATTTAGAGTCATGAAGATTCAGCATTAAAAATGTTAAGAATGGTTCTCCAAGTAAATGATTTTAGAGCAATTAATGCTGCCTGTCTGTCTGTGTAGACTAGATTTGCACCTGCAACAGAGTGTATGGCTGCTAGTAGTCTCTTCCATATGGGGTCATTTCAACCCCCTTGGCTCTTCAATTACAGTGGGGGTTATCAGTGAACTAAAAAAGGTTCAAAATGGGTCCCGAAGCCACAAAGTTGAGTAACACTTGCCAAATTTCCATCCCACATAAAAATGAAGAAAAGTATTCACAGCCTTACCACCGGATAAATAACACTGATCCTTATACATCAGTACCGCATAGCTAATTATACACGCAAATTAGCTTAAAGAAGTCTTAAAGAAGCCCTCCACCTTCCCTTCCCCTCATTAGAAAACATGGGAAACACTGTGAAATAATAAAAACAAAAGATTTATTACTATTTACAAGGCATTTTTTTCTTCTTGATGGGAGAAGAAAGTCCTAAGCATCTACACAGATACATGTGAAACAAAAAGAATGCTTCGCTGTGCCTGGAGCCAGGACTTAAAACAATAGAACAAGACAGTCCCAAACTGCTGCTGCTTTGTGGCGCAGCAAATGTGTACACCAAGATTGGAACTCTGTGAACACAATGGTCTATTTTTACTGTTTGCTAGTTTGTTTCCATTTATTATATTTTGTTTGTAGTATTAGTTCTGTCTGCGTCTTTTGTTGTTTAATGCACAGTGGTACATTGCTGCTCCACAGCTCAAGTCACATATTTGGACACAATAATTGGTCAAGCATAGTTGGCAAACTTTTCCCTAGCCCTCAGGGACACTTTAAAGACCATTGCACCATTATCATCAACTAAGAAATTGTGCAGTTCCTCCTTCTGCAATGACTTCAATGTCGTTTGCGGATTTTGTCGAATTTCACCAACATTTCCATGGTTTTGCTGAATTTGACACAAAGAAAATTCAACAGGGTCTGCTCATCACTAATCAATACATGAGGTAGTGGGCACAATGGCATAATCCTGCATTCAGATGATTTCATCTACTTGATGTTACACATTTATAGTTTGGTGACAATCCCAGGTTTACATGGAAAAGGTGCAAGGTAGCACTTAAAACCAAATGCACAAAATAATAAAAGAAAGGTGTAATTCAGTGGTTAAAATTAAATCATTGTTCTATTTCCTGCTTTTGGTGGTCATCAGAGTTTGTGCATTATTCTGCAATCTTGCCTGGAGCCGTCATTTGTAATATGTCTTTAGCACTGACTGCAGTCCATAGAAACGTTCAGTAATAAATTCATATAAGGAGAGTTTCTTTCTCACTTATATCTTTGACTCACCTCAGAATCTCTAATTTGCAGTTTGTGCTTCTCAGCCCCTTGTATAGCAGGCGCACTCCTGAATCGCCCAAATTATTGATTCTCAAGCTCAGCTCAGTCAGATTTGAGTGGTCGGCACAGATAGCAGAGGAGAGAGCCACACAACATCTGGATGTGAGATCACACGAGTCCAGCCTGTAGAGGTGACGAGAGAAGAATTGAAGATCAGCCACAACAGACATGTATAAAGGTAATGGGACTTCTTTATTCTGATTTATTCTGACTGATTTAAGAACATAGAACATAGGATATTTGATAACAATGAGGATAACATTCAGTCCTTCAAGATGGTTTGTTAAACTAATAGCTAAGCTGTCCCAGTAGCTCATCCAAATACTTCTTAAAGGTTGTCAAGGTTTTTTCTTCAACTATGTGTCTCGTTCGTCTGACTTCAGTATTAGTAGCACTTCTTTTATTGTATTTTTGCAATTTTCCTCACCAGGTTCTGTGAATGATACATTATAGTCAGTGATGGTGCTGACTATATAACATATTAGTCACACATATTGGTGAGAAGGAGACTAGGAAGAGAACCAGAGTTTATAGATTACTGGATGCTTTCACTTCCTTGCTAGTTTTATTATTACTTTGTGTTTTATTTACAAGGCTCATCATAATCCAATAACCCATATTAAACATTCTGGCCCAGGGTTTTTTGTAGTCTTTTTGAGGCCCTAAATGGTAGACAGGTTCTCAAACACCATCCTCCATGTATGTGTTGGGGGTTTACCAACTGTGATAAAAAATTGATAGTTTAGGTCCCTTATGTCAGGAAAAGATTTCAGATTCATTTTGCATCAAATAAATAGTCCAACTGGGCATCCATCTGTTAAGCTTAGTCTATTACAGGGTTATAGGGTCAGCTTAACTAAGGTAAGTGGATAATCATCTCTCTCACACACACACTCCTAATGTTTACTCACTTCAGTTTCTCCAATTTGCAGTTTGTGTTTCTTAGTCCCTCAGCCAATAGAAGTACTCCTGAATCCTTCAGGAGGTTGTTTCCCAGCTCCAGTTCAGTCAAGTGAGAGTTTTGTGCACAGAGAGCTAAGGACAATGCCTCACAGCAACCTGAGGTAAGAGCACAGGACCACAGCCTGATGATGGAAGAGAAACAACGAGTTGGGCAGATACCCAGACAATTTCTCACACTCGTTTCAGCGGTATATATACTGGGGCTGTATTTCCAGTATTGACATCAAAAGACAAGTACCGTACCAAGCTTGCATTTTATGTTTCAGCATTGGAGCAACTAGGTCAATCAGAGGAAATAAGGAGACTGAAGAATGAGTGGCAGATCAAACCAAGACCAGGCAAATGTATAAAAAATCCTGCATTCTGCCAAAATGCTGGCATGGGCATAAACAAGACAGTACAATGTGAGTCAGCTCCCCATGGAGGATGGACTCCAATGACAGTACTAATTAGTGTGATAAGTAGAAACAACAGAGAGGGGGCCTTAAATATGATGATGCCCCCTTACATCTCATGCTGCCATCTTTTTGTCATTATTTTATCTTTCTGACATTACAGCACTTACCTCAGTTTCTCTAATTTACAGTTTGGGTTCTTGAGCCCCTTAGAAAGCAGATGCACTCCAGAGTCCCCCAGTTTAACATTTCCTAACTCTAACTCAGTTAGGTGTAAGTGTTTTGCACAGAGTGTCTTGGAGAGAGCTTCACAACATCCAGCTGTGAGAATACATGATGCCAGACTGCAGAGATGAAGAAAGAGCAAGTTAAGACCAAGTTTATGAGGAATGTAGACTGACAGTAGGGCTGTTTGAGATATATGTAAGAAACCTTCCAATTTAAGTCCCTTGAGATCGTCACGTCTCAGGACCAGAAGTGACAAATTACAAAGCTGTCCTGGTGAAGTCTGGGTAGAGGGCTGCAAGAATGGAAGACCGTAAGAATCAAATCAAATCAAATAGCCTTTTATTGTCAATTCACTATATGTGCAGAACATACAGGAGAATCGAAATACTGTTTCTCTCTCAACTTTAAAGTACAATAAAATGTAAAAAGTATAAAGTATAACATATAAGATAAATAACATTAGAACGTGTAAAGTAGACCTGTGTACAATGTGCAATAGTCATTAGTGCAAAAGCCAATTAAAGTAAAAAAAAAAATGAGAAGGTGCATTATAGAGTATAGCTTATGAGATGTACAAAAAGACAGACAGTTAGCAGCAGATGTAATATTGAGTCCTTGTATAATACCAGCTGAGGTAGGGTACTTGGTAGATAGTGACTCTTGTTACGGGGCAGGGGGCAATGCTGATGGCTCTACGGGTGAGACGGGTGTGGAAAATGTCCTTGAGGGAAGGCAGTGGGGTACCAATGATCTTACTGGCTGCATCCACTATGTGTTGCAGGGACTTCCTACAGGAGGCAGTGCAGCTTCCATACCACACAGAGATGCAGTTAGTGAGGATGCTCTCGATTGTGCCCCAGTAGAAAGAGCACATGAAAGGGTGGTGGAACTTGTGCTCTCCTTAGTTTGCATAGAAAGTAGAAGTGGGTTTGAGCTTGCTTGGCCAGTGATGTAGTGTTATCTGACCAGGAGAATTCCTCTGAGGTGTATGTCCCCAGGAACTTGGTGCTACTCACCCTTTTCACAGCTACACCATGGTCAGTGGGGGGGTACTGTGAATGACCTCTCCTGAAATCGACCACAATCTCTTTGGTCTTTCCCATGTTCAGGAAGAGATTGTAGTCTTTACACCACTGGACCAGTTGGCTCACCTCGTTCCTGTAGTTGGCTTTGTCATTGTTGGGGATGAGGCCGACTACGGTTGTATCGTCCACAAACTTGACAATGTGATTGGAACTATAGATTGGTACACAGTCGTGGGTCAGCAGGGTGAAGAGCAACGGGTTGAGCACACACCCTTGTGGGGCCCCTGTGCTCAACGTGATGGTCTTAGAGGTGTTATTGCCGACTCACACATTTTGTGGCCTCCCTGTAAGAAACTCAATCTGCCCAATTGCAGAGAGAAGTCAATCAACCATTTAGAGCATATCCATCCACATGTCCAGTTTCAAACCTGTGTATATCCAATTCAGGGTACCAGGGAATTGAATGTTAAAAAATTTAATTTTCTGCTATCTAAATGAAAAATTAGCAAATGGGCGGAGAACTTAAAATTTTATTTGCATTCTTCAAAGTATAAGCTGGACGAGTCAAAAAGTATCCAGAATAATGTAACTGTTTTGCTTGTACATGTATGCATGAGATTTATTGGAACATTACATATCAGTTCCTGTTTTTTTTTTTTGATCATGTGACAACTTTTTAGAGAAATGTGAACAGCAAAAAAAAAGAAAAAAATAACAAATTGAAGCAGAACTTTTCAGATCAGATTTAGACCACTTTTGTTTGTGATGCTGAATCTGATACAGACGTGTGAGAGTTAAATGTCACCTGACTTGGAACACTTGATTTGGAATTCTCTGTACATTTTCCTGATTTTGTTTCAATGTTTATGTAGCCTTTCACATAGTTTTGCGTTGGAAATCAGTATGGATAACAACATTGACTTAGCATGCAAGGTAATGAACTCAAAAAATCTGAGTGACTGTTGCCAGCCAATACAGTCCAATTGCTATGTGTTAGCTGATGGAAACAATGTGCCTCAAGCGCATATTTTTCCAAGAGAGTCTTGTGGATAGCAATTGTCATAGGGAATCAAATGTACCCCTTGACATTCTGAAATTATCAAACCACAGTATTGTATTTAAACCTTACACATCTTACTCCTGGTAGTCCTGGCTCCTCTATTGTGTCTACAAGTTTCTGGATCTGGCACTCATGATTGTGCTCAAAGTAGTACCTACAATTCTTTTTTTATTTTATGTTTTCCATCCTTGTTTTCATGATTGATGTGCTGATCTGAAATGTACAAATACAAATGTATAGAATACTTGCAAATACATATTCTATATATTTCATGCAATTGTGTGTGTGTGTGTACTGTTACGTATGGCATCTGTGGATCACCTTCCAGGCTCAGACAAGGTATTCAGTACTTCTGCCGGGACAAGAGGGGACACGAACAATAACTATACCCTCTCGTTTCTCCTCCATAGCTCCAAGAAGACACCCAGCGAGGGCACTTAAGCCACGCCCCCAAAAACGAATTCATACTGTTTTCACTTGGAATGACATAAATTCAGATTCCTGTCTGAGGAATGCAGTCCTGCATGACTGAGCACCTCTACCCAGACCTGCTCGAGAGAGCCAAAAGCTTTGAAAAGCTGTAGAGATTGGGAGAGCAGCTGCTGTGCCTTATCTACAGTCATATGAAAAAGTTTGGGAACCCCTCTCAGCCTGCATAATAATTTACTCTACTTTCAACAAAAAAGATGGTATGTCTTTCATTTCTTAGGAACACAGGAGTACTGGGGTGTTTACTGAACATTTTTAGTGAAGCAGTATTTAGTTGTATGAAATCAAATCAAATGTGAAAAACTGGCTGTGCAAAAATGTGGGTACCCTTGTAATTTTGCTGATTTGAATGCATGTAACTGCTCAATATTGATTATTTGCAACACCAAATTGGTTGGATTAGCTCGTTAAGCCTTGAACTTAATAGACAGGTGTGTCCAATCATAAGAAAAGGTATTTAAGATGGTCAATTGCAAGTTGTGCTTCCCTTAAACTCTCCTCTGAAGAGTGACAGCATGGGGTCCTCAAAGCAACTCTCAAAAGATCTGAAAACAAAGATTGTTCAGTATCATGGTTTAGGGGAAAGCTATCTCAGAGGTTTAAACTGTCAGTTTCAACTGTAAGGAATGTAATCAGGAAATGGAAGACCACATGTACAGTTGCTGTTAAACCCAGGTCTGGCAGGCCAAGAAAAATAGAGGAGCAGCATATGCGCAGGAGAATGTGACAATGCAGGGTACTGCTCCATGCTCCCATCCAGCTTCTGGGAGCCCTCGAACCCGACACCGTCAGTAATGTCACCGATGAGCTGGACAGTGAGGCACAACAATGAAACAAGGGGATGGTGCAAAAAGTGCAATGCATTGAAGTTAATAAGTAAATAATCCATAAAAAACGGTGAATTGTGGAGGTTAAAAACAAACTAGAAAAAATCATTTAAAAATGAGGCTAAAACAATGGCTGGAAGCAGCCTTTTAAAACAAAGCCCAGTGCATTCTTTTACTGGTGACTCCCCTGCTTCTCCCATCCAGGCTATGCACCAGGGGAGTCACCCTACATGCAGCTGACCTTCTTCATTGTACCAGTCTGGTGGCCTTTCCAATCCCTGGCTCCGGTTCTGCTCACCTAGACCGGGATTTAGGCTCCCCAGAGACCAGAACGCTCACACTGGGGCTTCCACTTCCCAAGTCCCCGACTCCTGCTTCCTTTGCTGCAGTGAGCCAACCTTCTCCCGGTCACTCCTGCTCTAAACAAGTGCTCAGCAGGAGCGACCACTACTGTCGGCCCTTGGGTGCTGGCCAAACACCCCACTCGGGCTTGTCTCTCCCAGCTACTTGCAAACAGCAAGAATCTGCACTCGCTTGCTCGCTTTCTTTCTCTCTGACCGGCTTTCTCCGTCCTGCTTCCTTCTTCTCCATTAACCTCCTGTTCTTTTTTTTCTTTCCCTCTCTCTCATCTACCACGCGCTTCTATTATATGATCCGGGGACGTGGATCAGGTGTGGCAATCAGCAGCCCCCAGCAACAATTACGGATGCGGACAACTCTTCACCTGTGCACTTAAGCAAGTACTGTCCGCATCACGAATCACCAGGGAACCACTTCGGCCACACTACCACGCCCCTTCTCTAAGCCACGAGTGCAGCGACTATTTATTTAAAAAGTGGCCTTTTTGACTTGAGCTGTGGACCCGCTACACCACAGAGAATGGTTACAGACAACCCACTGATCACCTCCAAAGACCTGCAAGAACATCTATTTGCAGATGGTGTATCTGTACATCGTTATACAATTCAGAGCAATTTGCACAAAGAACATCTGTATGGCAGGGTGATGAGTAAGAAGCCCTTTCTGCACTCATGCCACAAACAAAGTTGCTTGTTGTATGCAAATGCCCATTTAGACAAGCCAGATTCATTTTGGAACAAAGTGCTTTGGACTGATGAGACACAAATTGAGTTATTTGGTCATAACAAAAAGTGCTTTGCATTGCGGAAGAAGACACTGCATTCCAAGAAAAACACCTGCTACCTACTGTCAAATTTGGTGGAGGTTCCATCATGCTGTGTGGCTAGTTCAGGGCCCTTGTTAAAGTTGAGGGTCAGATGAATTCAACCCAGTATCAACAAATTCTTCAGGATAATGTTCAAGCATCACTCACAAAGTTGAAGTTACGCAGCGGTTGGATATTCCAACAAGACAATGACCCAAAACACAGTTTGAAATCTACAAAGGCATTCATGCAGAGGGAGAAGTACAATGTTCTGGAATGGCCGTCACAGTCCCCTGACTTGAATATCATTGAAAATCTATGGGATTATTTGAAGCAAGCTGTCCATGCTTGGCAGCCATTAAATTTAACTGAACTGGAGAGATTTTGCATGGAAGAATGGTCAAAAATACCTCCTCCCTCTATTATCCAACCTACTATATCCTAACTACAGGGTCACGGGGGTCTACTGGAGCCATTCTCAGCCAACACAGGTTGCAAGGCAGGAAACAAACCCCGGGCAGGGCGCCAGCCCACCACAGGGCAAACACACACACACGTCAAGCACACACTAGGGACAATTTAGGATTGCCAATGCACCTAACCTGCATGTCTTTGGACTGTGGGAGGAAACCCATACAGACACGGGGAGAACATTCAAGCTCCACACAGGGAGGACCCGGGAAGTGAACCTGGGTCTCCTAACTGTGAGGCAGCAGCGCTACCCACAGCGCCACTGTGCCGCCCCTTCAAAAATACCTCCATCCAGAATCCAGACACTCATCAAAGGCTATAGGAGGCGTCTACAGGCTGTTATATTTGCAAAAGGAGGCTCAACTACGTATTGATGTAATATCTCTGTTGGGGTGCCCAAATTTATGCACCTGTCTAATTTTGTTATGATGCATATTTTCTGTTAATACAATAAACTTAATGTTACTGCTGAAATACTACTTTTCATAAGACATGTCGTATATTAAAATGAAGTTGCTACTTTGAAAGCTCAGGCATTGATATACAAAAATCCAAAGAATTAAGAGGGGTTCCCAGACTTTTTCATATGACTGTATGTTGCACTACCATGTGCTCAATTTTTGGACCTCACAGTATATATTTGTAGCTGGAAATCCAAAAAAGGAGAAAATGAATCATGTATCATAAAATAGTTTTTTATTCCTAAGCTTTTGACTCCTATCAGGAGTCATCACCAGAGGAAAATTTTAAGACCTACAGGAATCCAAGGCAATATATAGCAAATAACGAGGGGAGGGTAGGTGGAATGTTGGGGGGAATTAATGAGGTGGGGTTTTGGAGAGTGTTGGTTATAAAGTCTTATTCATTATGTGCATGTTTTTCTTTTCAAGCCTGCATATGCTGGGTTCAACAGGACACACATTTAAATTGGACTCGGTGCAAGTAAAATTCAGGACTAATAAGTGCCAAAGAACTACCTGAAATGTGGCTATCCAGTGAAAACGCCATTAACAGACATTAGGACATAGATCCAGACAGGTTTACGTAGGGCCAAGTGGCTGGTTCCAAATAAAGTTGTAATTAAGAGTACAACAGTGTGTGTGTGTGTATAAGACGCAATGTTTTGGCTGTATAATCTTCACGAGGTGTGCACACTATGCCTACCTTTATTTCATTTTACTTATTTGGCATTTTTTGACAACTGTTCAGAGGAGACATGAAAGTAAGACTTTTAGGGTAATATTTACACATTATAATAAACTTGGCCTGACAGTTTTACTTACCTCAGTTTTTGTAAATGACAGTAACGATTCCTCAGCCCTTCACAGAGGAGACGCACTCCTGAATCCTCCAGTTGATTGTTTCCCAGCAGCAGCTCAGTTAGGTGTGAGCGTTTAGCACACAGAGCCAAGAAAAGAGCCTCACAACATTCAGATATGAGACCACATGACTGAAGCCTGCAGAAAGAAAGGAAAGACAAGGTGAACTATGAAATGAAAGGGACAGGTCAATAGGAGAGCACTATCAAGTAGCTTTTCTTGCACATCATTTTGATGATGCCATTGCTCTGCACATTTTAGACAACAGTCTTATGATTTTTTTTCTTTTATTTAATCTGTTGCATATCATTGTGATTATGTCAATGCTCTGCCGTTTTGGATCTGGTTTGTATGATCCTACTGTAATGCCTTTGTGTGCGTGTGAGTCATGGCAGTTGCCTTATTTTTGAGCAAGCAGATTTATGTTGGTGGTGAGAGCTTTTGCTTAGCGTGAGAAAACTTGTTTCTGTAGCACAGGGGTATCGAACTTCAGACCTGGAGGGCCGCAGTGGCTACAGTTTTCATTTTAACCCTTTTCCAAAGTAGTGACCAGTTTTCACTGCTAATTAATTTCTTTTCTCTTCATTTTAGTAGCCCTGTTTCTAAGGATTCAGTTTTTTAAATTATTTTCCTATGAAATAAATGAGAGCCAACAGATGACAAGCTAAATTGGGGCTTCAAACTCCAACCAATTTCACTCTGACCAATTTCTTAATGAGAAACTTATTCTTGTTGTTAATTAAATCTGTTGTGTGATGGGCATGGCACAGCTGGTCATGTGGTGGCTTGTTTTGTTTCTCATTATTGTTTGGCTGCTAATTAAGGAAGAAGAAACAACAAAGGGGCCTGAGCAAGTTAATTAAAACTAAAGATAAAGAAGTTAATTAGCAGCAAAAATTGGTGACTAATGGTTAGAACGAAAACCTGCCGCCACTGTGGGCCTCCAGGACTGGAGTTTGACATCCCTGCTCTAGCAGTTTGCTTTTGATTTGTGGTTTTGACTTTATTTTGTTTAATGCTTTGATCTTGTCTAGTCCTCTTGTTTTATTTTGACGTTTAGATCTTTGTAAATTGACCCCTGTTTTGTCCAGGCTCCTCTTCCTTTTTTGCCCATAAAATACCTCCACCTCACAGTAATAATAATGATGAGTTCAGAACACATGCCCAGTGTTTGACTATGTGGAGTGTGCAAATTCTCCCAGGGTCTACATGGGTTTTTCTCCCCCAACCCAAAGAAATATATGTTAAATTTCCTGTCATACTACGCAGATTTTTTTTCAGTCCTAGGTTTTGTTTAAATAATCTTTACAGGTTGAGGCAATCATGTAGCTGGACAATCTTAGCAAATCCGACTGGTCTGTGACTCATCCTAACAAAATCAAACAGGTTTTGACCCTAACAATCATAGGGTCAGGATCGTGTATGTGCAAAAGCTGGCAATTATTGCGTGATCACGCAGCAGTACAATGCATACAATGTAGTCCAAAGGAAAGAAGGAATGTGGGTGCCTTGGACGATACCAAACACAAGACAGATTTGTCCATTGATGTGTTGTGTTTGTTGTGCCATGACTAGTTAAATGAAAGGACCAAGATTACAGCTCAACTGGTCATACCTGGAAGGACTTCATATAGGCAAGAATGAATATGGTGATCTAACAATACTTTAGAAGTATGAAACCTGTGCTGAAAAGTCTGCACTGAGCCATGTAATTGTCATTTGCTGTGATTCTGAGGTGTAATCTGACATCCTCAAGGAGAGGATACTCAGAAGCTGCACTTGCTAAGTTTAAAATCCCCTCCAACTAGAAGCCATATAATGTGCTGCTGGCTTTAGATTAACTGGTGAGTTTAAGTTTATCTTGTGCAAGTGTGCAATAAAATAAATGGGCCCAGTAATGGACTGGAGCCTAATTTAGGGTTGGTTTCTGCATTGTCCTTTATGCTGCCATGAAAAGTTTTATCTAAAATGAGTAAACAATTATTTGTTTTTGTTTGTTTGTTTGTGTGTGTGTTTTTGTAGTCATAGTAACACTGAAATCTCCACTGTTTTGTAGTGTTTTTTTTCTCATGAAAATCGACTGTCATGTTGTATATTTCTTTTTATAGGCACTACTTTTTTACGCTTCTGGTTATCACGGCATTTTGTGTGCTTGGTGACATGGTTGCTGTGCGCATATTGTATTGATGTATGTCCTCTGATATTATGACAGGCTATAGTGACAGAACATGGTGAAAATAAAGGGAAGATTTGTAAGAGACTTTGGATGGCATAAAATAAAATTAGGGGCAGATTCCAGTTTTGATTTAGTTTTGTATTTCTTCTTTAAGTTTAGTGTCGTTTCCATGAATTTTGGTAATAGATCCCAACTGTTAGTGTACCGGACATTAATGAGCATAAATTTGTGCTAACCCAGTAATAACACAAAAATGATGGCCATTTATGATTGATTGGTATTCATCATCCTATGAAAATGATTACAATCAAATCTGGGTTCTTTGCAGCAATTTTTAAATCATGCATGACCTGACTAGGAGTTGATGCTGCATACTGAATCTTGTAAATGTTTTTTATGAATGAGACCACTGGTGTTTACTTGTAGTGAAACTAAATTTCCTGAAGTTTTATTACTCACTTGACACGTCTGCAGCAAATGAGACCCGGCACCAGCCTCTTGATGCACTCAGGACTGAGATGTATGTATGAAAGATTAAGAACCTCAAGTTCTCCACAACAGCTGATGACTGAGCCGAGCACTGCACAGTCCAGAGGAGACATGTTTATTGTACTAAGATTCAGATTTAAATCTTTGCCAATTGAGTCTCGTATTAATTTTTTATTCTGGGTTTCAAAGAGCCAGTGTAAAACTCGCAGAGCTTCAGTTTTATCTCCACCTCGTAGAGCCCGTTCAGCTTTCTGCTTCACCCAATCCAGGACCCGCGCTGCTGGCTTTCTCTCTAATTCTCCTAGGATTCCCTCTAGTGCTTTAAACACAGATGGCCTAGCAAAACCTGCCAGGAACTGTGTGAAAATCTCAAATCTGCAATCTTCACAGGAATCCAGCCTGCTGAGTAGCTCATCAATATCCCCACATGGGTCGAGGAAGAAGGAGCAGGCAGCAATGAACTCCTGCAAGATGAGGTGGAAGAAAGTGTACGTTGTGTACTCAAGGGCGCTCTCTCTCTGCAGGATTTCTTTCAGGAACCCAGAGAGGAATGCGGATGGCAAAACTGGCTGGAGACCAAAGGTGAACATCTCTTGTTTCTCATAAAACACCAGAAACCTATTGGCTACCCCATAATAAGCCATCTTTCCCAGTTTCACCAAAATCCCCCTCTTGTCATCAGCGTCTCGTTTGTGATTGGTGAGGATATGGTAAAGGAACATGACAAAGAGCTCTGTGACAGTTCTGGGTGCTGCTTTATGCTCTTCTTTGGGTGTACTGAAGTGGCTCTTCAACAGTGAGCAGATAATCCAGCAGTAAGAGGGATTGAAGCATAAGGTGTAGAGAATGGCATTCTCCTCAACATACTGAAAAGCTTCCATGCCCAGATCGGCATCACCAAAGAACTTCTTAAAGTACGTCAGTCTTTGTTCAGGGAAGAAACCCAGAATCTCTGTGTGTCGATCAACTCTGTCCATATCTAGGGGCTCCAGAGCGGTTGGTCTGCTTGTGATCAGGACTGAACAACCCTTCAGCAATGTCCTGCTGACCAAGCTGGTGACCAGAATATGAATGGGAAAGTAGTCCTCTGGATTTGAGCAGAGCCGTCCCTGTGTAAAGTCAAGGTTGTGCTTGTACTCATCCAGTCCATCAAATATAAACAGGAGAGACTCAGGCTTCTGAAGGATTTCTCTTAGTGTCTGTCTTGCATCATTGAGATGTTCATAATGCCTCACAATCAACCTGGTCAGAGGCATCTGTGGCTCCTTCTCCTCTAGGATGTTTAGATCCCTGAACTTAAACAGGAACACAAATGCAAACCCTCTGTACTGAGAGCCTCTGGCCCAGTCAAGGATAATCTTCTGTACCATTGTGGTTTTCCCAATTCCAGCCATTCCACTGACCACCACTACCTTCGGGGCAGTCCTACTTCTGGGACACCTTCTGAAAAGTTGCTCAGTCCAGATTCGCTCACATTTCTCTTTTGCTCGCTCCTCAACCAGCTCTGCATGTGTCCTTCCAGTCTTCCCAAGTTCATACTGAGTCTCAATTTGGGTCCTTCTGTACTGATTAATGACCATCAGCTCTGTGTAACGGGTCTCAAAGATTACATCCATAACCAGTGGCACTCCAAGTGAAGGCTGCGCCTTCAGATTCTTTGCAGATTCAAACAGTAAGGTTCTGTGCATGTCCTGGAGACCTGGAAGTCAAAATGAGAACAAATAAACAAATGTAGGCGATCCAAGCCGAGAACAACTGCTGGTCATTGTAACAGGGGAAAAATGGCTTACCATTAAAATGAGGCTCACTGAGGGGGGCCTTGAGACTATCTTGAATGTCCTTTGAAAGCTCCAGTCCTGGACAAAATAGAATTGAAGCAGACAAGACAACTACTAGAGAAATTCAGGGAAATTTTTAAGTTCTGGAAGACATGGACTGTAGAATATTTTAAATAGCTAGGGGTCCTCAATCTGTCATTTATGACATACTCACCTGAGATGTTGAGTATACCTTTCATGGACTGGTTAACTATGGTCATGATTTATTTTATTTAATTTGGAAATTTATAACTGTTTTTCTGATTAATATTTATTGTTATCATGATGTCATTACATTGTAATTTTATTGAATTTTTTTTGGTCAGGTTGTTTGTGTATGTGCTGTAATGTTACTGACATCAATGTTGCCCTCTGCTAGTAATGCAGTCCCACAGCAACATGATGTATAATGGCAAAAATGGTACTTAAACAAACTCCTGACTGAGCCTATAAACTAATGAAAGACTGGCTATTTGTCCTATACAACAGCACTTAAAAAATGGTATCAATTCAAGAAAGAATTAGGCCTTTAAATTTGGTTAGTGATTTCATTTTGGCTATTAATCTCTTGATTTCTATAAAATGACACTTAGAAGAGTAATCACAAGATTTTCTGATTTACCTCTAAAATTGACTCTGTTTCTCCTTTGCCATCATCTCTTTTTTTTTGCATGTTGTTGAATTTCAAAAAAACTTTATCACCCAGCATGCTTTTTAAAGAAGAACATAGCCATCAAACATTGCTGAGAGTTAAGATCCTTGCTCAAGGTTCTCATTCCCAGCCATTCTGATCTCTTTCTGTGAGCCTGCTGTAAACTAAGGTCTTCAAAGGAGAAGGTCCCCAAAAGAGAACTCATTTTACAATTACTGTAATAATACCAATAATCCTAACTTTAAAGTAACAATGTGGCAGAAAAAACTAGAAGAATCTATTTGATGCCTTAGCAAGGCACTTTGACAAGCATGAGTCTTTTATAGCCAGATGAATCTTTTATAGTCCTTTCAGACAACTGCGACTTAATGACTGCAGAATCTGAGAGTCTAATTCAGGATGGGGCTCTGGCCTATAAAACTTAGAACACAGTTGAAGGAAGGGAAAAACATGAAAACAAGGATTAGGTCTTAATGCAGTCCCAATAGCTTGCCTTGCTTTTGTATGGGTGAGTTATGTGATTTTATCTATTGAGATGGAGCAGTGAATCAAAAACCTGTGTTTTGCATATAAGACATCTAGGAAATTAATGTGACAGTACTATGAAAGCAATAAAGCAGAGTGGGGAAAAAACTGATGACTGATTGTATCTTGAGCAACACAAACAGACACTACTTCCTTAATACATTCAATTCCACAATCAAAGTCACTGATCACAAACTGGTAATGAAGGACCTCAGGTTTTGATGCGGTACGAAGAAGTGATAGTTCAGTAAGAAGATGGACCTGAAGAAGCTCAAGGAAATCATTGTGAAGCTGGGATATCAACTGGCTCTACAAAGTCATCTTGAGGCTGTCAGTGTGACTATTGACGAGGCTAAAATAGATGTCATTAACGGCACAATTAAAAAATAGCTGAAGAAGTGATTGAATATAAACGGTTTTTAAAAAGATCAGCAACAAAGCACATAACCTACACTGTTCAGGGAAGAGAAGCAAAGCGTAAGATGATCTAAAACCCTTCAATGAAACTGCAGTACTCCAGAATACAAGAGGAGATTGACAAAGAAATTGAAACGTGTTGAGACAACTGGCTGAAGAAACAGAAGATACAACCAAAAAGAATGATATGCATACTCTTTTTCAAAAAGTGAGGATGCTCAAAAAAGGCACACCATCCATCCAATGTTGCAACAACATAAGAGACAATGATGGAAGACTCCTGATGAGCAGGGATGAAATCAAGAGATGTTAGCACAAATACAGCTATAAGCTGTATGGTACAATGCCAAAATAAGCTCAATCAACTCTGGTCAACAGCATACTACAGGTATATTAAAGCAAAGAAGAGGAGCTTCTAAGTCTGAAGAGAAAGGTCAGAGCAGCAGTAGCCAAGCTGACGCTGAGAAAAGCCTTGGGGATTGACAGTGTGGAAGAACAGCTGATAAAGAATTGTGGTGACGCTTGTGATGCCCAAGGGTGCGTACAGATGCCCTAACCCTGACACAGACAGACAGGACACAAATTGCCACACAGCGTATGGTTTATTTACAATAGACACTCCAGCACAAATGCCCAACAAGTCTCTTGTGGCAGAAGTGCTGCCAAATAGGACCCTGCAAGCATCCAGGTGCCCCCTGGCGGTGGCCACATGCCCCAGCAGGGTTAAACTTCCATACTCTCCTCCAGTACTTCCATATTCGGGGCATCCCAGCCGTCCACCACACACTGCTGTCAAGGTAATGCAAAGATAAGTAACACTAATCAGTGCCCAAAACTGGAGTGGGTCACTAGTAATTTCCATCCCAAAGAAGGTTGACACAACTAAGTGTAAAAAAGTCACCCAACCTTTCCAACATTTATCTGGAGCACATCATGAAAGAAGCACTCAATAAAGTTGTTTGATTAGGCCCATTTGTTTCTGTTCAAAACTGATAGTGTTAGCTTGAAGTATGGACAAGAAATCAGAAATACAAGGATTGACTGGATGGTGAGTAGCACAAGAAAAAAGATAAAAGAATTGACAGTAGTTTGCAATACAGGAACAAACAACTCAAACATGTCAAAAGTTTTAAGTTCCTCAGATTGATGCATGCAGCATGATGGACATATTAACATGAATACATGTAGCTCTAAATGCAATGAGAGACTTAGAAGTCTGTCTTTGAAAGAAAAAGTATGAAAGTAGAGACAAGGATTTGGCTGTTCAGAACGTTCATATTGCTGATTGCTCTGTATGGTTGTGAAACCTGGATGCTGCATGATTTTCTGTTCATAATGCAACTGTTTTGTTGATTAGCTCATTTCAACTTCAGGGTTTTAATTTATATCTTGATATACCAAAAGTGCAACAAAAGCCTTGTTCTGTTGTCCCAAATGCTGGTCAACACCTGCCCTCTATCACTGGAGAGCAAGATGACTTGCGGATGACTGTGTGTGTGACTAGTGGTGAATGATATCACTAGTGATAATGGTACAGAAATAAAGGAGACTCGATAGGCAACTACAGTTTCTGGAAATGTCTTTGAAAAATAAAGAACAAATCTTTATTTATATATTTTAATCAATTTCAGATATATTTCAACCCTGATTAACCCATGCTCAAGGCTGGTTAAGGCAAAAACTGAAAATATTTCAGTTAGTCTTCTCTGGCACTTCAATAGTTTTGTATATTGTTTGTTTTTCTTCCTGGTTTTGCTACTCATTTTATTTTAGTGTAGTTTAGGAAAATGTTTTTTTTTTTTATTAATAGTTTGGATTTTTGTTTAACGTTTTGTTTACAATAGTAACCTTGGTCTAGAAAATACCAGCAGACCCCAAAACTCCACACTGACATTAGGCAGGTGCTTGGAGCGCTGAGGGAACTGCAATAGCAGGTGCAACATGAAGTCTCATCTCATTTTGAGATTCCCTATAACATAATTGAGATGGCAACAACTCACCCCCTTGTGTCACCTCCTCTAGTATTCTGGTTAGGTTTGGTGATGGAAATCGCACAAGTTCTTCAGCTAGCCCAACCCATAGGCTGAGCAATGCTCTGTCCTTCTTCATCATATCATTGATGAAGGCTTCCACACCCCCTTCAGATTTTTCTTTAGATTTGAATCTCTGAAAGAAAAGAGAGAATTCTACTCTCAATCTGTGCTGTTGATCTCACACTGATGTCTCTTGCACACAGACCACCCAATCTTTTCATGCTAAAATTCCTATTATACAGTACTGTGTAAAATCTTTTACATTTCTCCCATTCACCCATATCAGTGCAGGTGAGGGAACAGGGACAGCGACAGTGCATTTGCACTTGGTCTAAAGCTGTAAAGCAGGAGCACTCCAAGTGTTGCATTTACATACAGTAGATGGAAAACTGCTCTATCCAACTTGTAGTTATCTTGGTGCTACTGACCATAAAGTCTTGGACAGGGCATCTGTCTATCACCCAACTCACTTCCGTGCAGCACACAGAGCCAATTTAAAGTATTCAATTAACCCAACATTGGAGATATGGGAGGACATCCCATGTGGACGTGGGGAAAACATGCACACTCTACACATACCTCAATTGGGTACTTTAGCTGCACACCAGTTGCTAGACCCATGAGACAGCAGCGCTATCCACTGTGCCACAATGCTGTCCCCATTTATTCTGTTGTTTCTAAATCACTTTATTTGTTACTGTAAGTGAATACCAAAGATGCAATTATTATTGAGGATTTCAGATAGAATGAGTAGACCACAAGATTATGTGCACGCTGTCAGCCTTTTACCATTTGTGGGGTAAACAATCAAAATTATTTTCACAGAATATTTAAGTTGATAAAAAAATAATAATAGTGAGGAAGAAATACTTAAAGATTATTACAGTGCAACATGTAGTACATTCATCTGTGAAACACAAAGCGACTCACGGTGTCTAAATTTGTAGGAGATGGACCCTGACTTCACATCTGGACCCAAACATCAAAAGTTGCATAGCTGGGTGTAAAAAAATAATGACTGCACGTGTCATGTTCAAGCAATTACGAACAAACTTTTCTGTGTTTTATATGAGCATTACAAGGCAGCATGAAATGTCCCAGCTCCACTGTTATCTTTGATGAAGTCACTTTATATGAACATTCCATTTTTATTTCTATTTACTGGGGGGCTTTGACCCCCTTCCCTGCCAGCGCTACGCACCATTGTGAAGAGGGTGGTTGAATGCACCCCAAGGAGATGCAGCCACTCCTCCGAAACCCCTCTTAAACGGTGATACAATGGGAAATAAATACAATTTTTTTTTTTACCTCCTCTTTGCTTGATCAACTGCTGGCTTGCTGCTGCTGCCGTGCCACGTGATCTGCACTTCGGTCGCCTAGATCAGCGCTATGTGCCATTGTGAAGAGGGGGGCTGAACGCACCCCACGGAGATGCGGTTTTTCCTCTGAAACCCCTCTTAAATGGTAATACAATGGGAAACAAATAATAGTTGTTTTTTGTACCTCCTCTTTGCTCAATCAGCTGCTGGCTTGCTGCTGCTGCCATGCTGCGTGATCTGCATTTCGTCTCTCTTCTCCCCCAGACATCCTCAAACACTATTCTATCTCTTTTCACTGTTCCATTATTTTGCAGAGTAATATTTTCCATTTGTTTGCGCTGATGAGATCTTTACTCTCCTTTTTTTGAAACTTTAGAATTTTCCTACTTCCATTATCTCTAACCTGCTCTGCATGTGTATCACGGGACTTGCTCCCAAAAGCTGTAAGTATGACGTGACTTGGGACGTGAAAGTGTTTCTGTCTCTCTGTCTCTCTTCAAAAGATCACATCTCTATTTTTTATAATAGAGAGATTTATTCTATTTTTTGAAAGTCTGTGCTTTCAAGTGTCCATTTTGTTTGAAGTCTGTATTTTGAAGCAATTCTCTACAAGTGATAACACTTCATGCAGGTTCATTGTGAGCAAAAAAGTTAAAATATTAATATAAAGAGGGACATAAAGAACAAGCTTACGAGTACCACCAATCAACCTGCATAATAAAAGTATCCAGTGCAGGTTCACATCAAAGAACTGGTCAGCCCCTGGCTTAGTTGGAGTGGTTTGGAAACCTGAACAAAACTGTATTAATATATCTGACTTCAGTTATGACTTAGCAACATGATAAAGATCTGGAGGACTAAACAAGGACTGGAAATCTGAAGACACATTCTGACATTGCTTGCTTGACTTGCTGATTATATGTTGTCATATCTGGAATGTTCTTTATATTCTATCCCCATTTCCACTACACTCACAAACATAAGGCTTCTAAGACCATAGGACAAAGGATCTTTGTTGTTGTGGGGATGCTTGTTGGCTCCAAAGTCAAGATCTTTGAATGGGACTGAAAACTATCAGCTAGCTTAAATTAAGTTGAACATCAGAAACAAAGTAAGCTGATGAAATGCTCTTCCTTTACATAGCATAGGCCACTAATTAATGTAGAATCTTTTCAGAAATCTCAAAATGTATTACCTCCCTTCACTGTGATACCTACAGCAACCAAATGCTATTTTTTATCTTGCCAACATCTTGAGGTCAGGGAGTAACAGACTGAGTTGGGTGGCTGATGCCAATATAAACTATGCCAGAGCACACACTCCATGAGCTATTCAATGCTAGTGACAATGAGACATGCCTACCTTGGCCTCGTCATTGGTGAGGATATGCTTGGTGGCTAGGTTCTGCAGGATGCTGGTGATGTCGTATGTCATCACATATGCCAGCTGGGCCTTGTAGTACTCAGTGAGGGTGAGGAGATCTTCATGAGGTAAAGTTCTGATAACTTTACAAAACTTCTTCTTCAGCTCTGTATTTAGTGGTGAAGACAGAAACAGTTTTCTAAAAGTAATGGATCACCCAGTCCATATACAGTCCCCATTGTTTAGCAGACTAAAGTTTAAAAATAGGTGTCTTCAGCTTTTTAATGAACTGCAGTACATCTTACAGGAGTATAAAGTTTAAAATGAGCAGTCAGACACTGTCAAAAATATCAGGGCCAGATTTGTGCAGTGGACAAGAAAATGAAGCTTTTGCCAACTCGATACTGAGCAGTGGTCTTTTCTCTGTTGTACCTCCAGCTTCATTTAAGGTACAGAATTACACTTTGTCTGTTTGTGTATTCTTACCTCCATTAACAAGATCCTTGAATTTATGGTAGCAGGGTGTTCTAATTATATAGGACATTAATTGAAGTAAGGTGGCGCAGTGGGTAGCGCTGGTGCCTCACAGTTAGGAGACCCGGGTTTGCTTCCCGGGTCCTCCCTGTGTGGAGTTTGCATGTTCTCCCCGTGTCTGCGTGGGTTTCCTCTGGGTGCTCCGGTTTCCTCCCACAGTCCAAAGACATGCAGGTAAGGTGCATTGGCGATTCTAAAGTGTGTGTGTGTGTGTGCGCACACCCTGCCCGGGGTTTGTTTCCTACCTTACGCCCTGTATTGGCTGGGATTGGCTCCAGCAGACCCCTGTGACCCTGCAGTTAGGATATAGCAGGTTGGATAATGGATGGATGGATTTGTTGAAGTAGATTTTGTTTATCTTCTACATCCCAAAGGTTTGTGTATGTTGTTTAATTAGAGACAATGGGAGGAAGAATGAAATCAATGCAGCTTCTTCCTGGTGTCCATAAAAGATGCATGAATGGCATGATTTATGTTTGGGAGTGAAGGTTTAATTCCAAATAGCTGTAATTTCATCTTGCTGTATGGGGGAGGTTCTGCAATCATATTAAAGGTTGCTGCCTCAAAGCTCCTGAAAGTTGGGTTCTCGCCTTGGTGAGCCATCTGTATGAAGTGTGCACATTTTCTCCAGGAGCTGAAGTTTCTGTTCAAATCCCGAACATATGCAGACAAGCTTATGTGACAGCTCTCTGGTGGTCCAGTGTAACTGAGCGTTTGTGTGTAACTGTGCCCCCTTCACGACCCTGAGTGAGATATACTGATTAGACTTATGGCTGAAATTAAAAAGACTGGTTATCTAAAAGCTCTTATGTACATATTTTAAACAGTTTTCGAAATGGGAAGATAAATATTTTTCAGTGATACTATCGGGCTTTGCCCCCTGCTCGCTTCATTCGCCAACCTCCCTGCCTATGCTTTGTGCCAACAACTTCGCATCTCTGCCACACACATATGTAGAATTCACTTTCACCAAACAACAAATATTTTCATTCTTGCGGATACGCCACTTCATTGGGGGAAAAAGCACTCCTTTTCCCTGATTGCAACATGAATTAGAAGATTTACAAGTCTCCGACTTAAAGTTTAAAGTCAGACAATATCTACATACTTCTGTTATATCACCTATGTCCATACATTCTCTTTTTGCTTTTACCTTTTCGTCAATATCGCATTGAATTTTGATTCTGTGTTTGGAATTACATCGTAACAACGCAACGTATAACTACCCATGAGTGAATATCATTTCTTTCTCTCTATACGAACTGTGTCTGACAATAGTATTCACACAAATGAGAAATGATTGAACCATGTGCCTGATTGTAAATTTTTAGATTTTCCAAATCTCTTTGCATAAAATCTTGTCTCGCGGGATTTTAAATTTTCTGTTGCGAGAATACAATTTTACCAAACAACCAATTTTTTCCCTGATGGCAACACGAATTAGACGATCTACAACTCTCTGACTTAAAGTTTAAATCTGAACAATATATTCGATCTCTTTTCACTGTTCCGTTATTTCACTGAGTAATTTCCGTTTGTGCTAATGTGATCTTTACTATCATTTTTTCGAGACTTTTGAATTGCCGTACTTCCATTATCTCTAACCTGCTCTGCATGTTTATCGCGCTAATGTTTTTGAATTCTTTACGACATTTTACTTTGTCATCTACTCTTTGTCTTTTATTTCTGGGCCCGGGCGTGTTTAAATCTCTTGGCACAAAGTCTCGTCTCACAGGATGTGAAAGTGTGTCTCTGAGAAAGTCACGTCTCATCCCAAGATTTTTTATATAATAGAGAGATATTCAAATAAATGAATGTCTAATCACCAGACAGAGCAGCAACATCCTCATCAGTCCTTCTTCTCCTGGAGAACATCATACAGTTATTCTCAATGAGCCTGGAGCTGCGGTGACCCATGTTAGCTCCCACAGAACACAGCAGTCAGATGTTGCCCAAGTTAATCTGACTTCTCAGCATACAGACTGTAGAAACAAGAGAGAGAAACTTGAGCAGTCAAATTTAGAAAGATTAGCGGAGATCAAATGAAGAATTGTGACTAAATAGGCTACAAGTTTGGTAATATAAGCAGCAACAGGAGAAGAGTTTTCATCTGCTTCAGTAACATATTTAGATGGCATTCAAGAGTTGATGTCCCAAACAGCTGCAGCATTTTATTATGTAGTTCATCAACTGGAGCGCCCATATATCAATATTCCCCTAAATATTGTTTATAAATACCTGCAGATGGGGATGGCAGTACTGACTCTTAGTAAATTCTTTGATGTATCGCTTGGGATTTTCTGAAGAATAATATGATATAAAGCAAGCATAAAACACTATTTAGACAACTTAACATAAGATTGAACTTCTTCAGCAATACTGAAAAAAAAAAACATATTTCTCACCATTTTGGTTTATCAATCCTGATTGACAAAACCTATGTGGTCGTTAGGACATAGAAATTTTTAGAAGTAGACCAACTCTTACCCCTACTGTTGATACCCCTTGTCCCACCTTTTCAGGATGATTGGCCATTTAATGACATTTTGGCATTAATTTTGGCATGATTAATGTGGGTTTTAAATTGAAATACAAAACACTTGCAATAGCGACTAAGTGAAATTCAATACATTGCTTTGCTTTTAGTTGTGATGTGCGATCTAGGACGTGAATTGCATTGCTGTATGCTTTTGTATTGCATTTTAAACTGACACAAAACACTGTATTTTGCTCTGTAATGGAAAGCAATTGGTTGATATCTATTTAATAATGGCATGATAAAACTGTGCCAAAATTAACTTAACCATGTCCATATATATGCAATGCAACAGAGCTGACACACATTTAATGTTGGCACTGATAATCATCCATACATAAATATTTGCTACATTCCATTAAAATTTAGCAAACCCAGTTTTAAAATTTCTGGTTGCAAACCTTTCATCATTTTGTGTCATTAGCCCCTGTTTCTGATCTGCTTGTTTTTAATTATCATTGTCAACATGCAATTAGGAAAGCAAAGTCTACAGAAAAAGGTGAGCTATTAAACAAATGTCAAAAGAAACTCAAGAACTTAACAATACATCCATCCTCTTCAGCTTATCCAAGATCGGGTCGCGGGGGCAGCAGCTTGAGCAGAGATGCCCAGACTACCCACCCCCTGGCCACTTCTTCTAGCTCTTCTGAGGGGATTCCGAGGCATTCCAGTGTGTCCTGAGTCTTCCCCTGGGCTTCCTTCCGATTTAGATGTGCCCGGAACACCTCACCAGAGAGGCGTCCAGGAGGCGTCCTGATCAGATGCCCGAGCCACCTCATCTGATTCCTCTCGATGCGGAGGAGCAGCGCTTCTACTCTGAGCCCCTCCTGGATGACTGAGCTTCTCACCCTATCTTTATGGGAAAGCCCAAACACTCTGCGGAGGAAACTCATTTCAGCCACTTGTATTTGCAATCTCGTTCTTTCGGTCACTACCCATAGCTCATGACCATAGGTGAGGGTAGGAACGTAGATCAACCAGTAAATTGAGAACTTTGCCTTTCGGCTCAGCTCCTTTTTCACCACGATAGACCGATGCAGAGCCCACATCACTGTGGATGCCTCACCGATCCGCCTGTCGATCTCCCACTCTATTCTTCCCTTACTCGGGAATAAGACCCCAAGATACTTGAACTCCTCCACTTGGGGCAGGATCTCGCTCCCAATCCTGAGAGACACTCCACTCTTTTCTGGCTGAGAACCATGGTCCCGGATTTGGAGGTTCTTATTCCCATCCCAGCCGCTTCACACTCGACTGCAAACCGATCCAGAGAGAGCTGACGATCAAGACCTAATGAAGCAAACAGGACAACATCACCTGCAAAAAGCAGTGACCCAATTGGCGTAGTCCGGTAGGATTTTGGGGTAACCATGTTTTGAACCCTGTTTGCAAATACTGTTTTGATGTATGTGTTTGTTTATGTATGTGAATTTTATGGCACCCAGTGTACAAATGCAGTGGAAGTAAAACATTGTTTGGTTGCTGAATGTAATATAACCAATAAAGTGTAGAGTCTTCATGTGTGTCACAAGGACACCCACATGTTTGTTAGTGCTGGTCGTAGTGAGTCCCTAATTAAAGTGCTAGGGAGTGATGGGACATGCATTCGTCATTCATATGGTACTTATTTGTTTAGAATCTTTGTGTATGTATGTGTATATTTGCTTACAGGGGCAAAAGTAGGCCAACCCATAACGAATTTGGCACATTGTATTAGAGTAAAATTGTAGACTCAGAAATGCCTAAGTTCATTTTAAAGTCAGCCATCTTCCAGTGGAGTGGCAGGGGCAAGCGACTAAAGTTAGGAAACCTGTAGTTCAGGTAGAGAAAGCAGAAGCTGAGCTGAGTGTGCCACAAAATGGAAGGGGGCTGGAAGGATTAAAAGCAAGAAAACAGAGATCAGGTTTAAAGAAGACAGCTGCTGTTATAAGAGGTTTACTAGCTTGTATTATTGGTAATAAGGAAGATCATGATGAGGAAGAAAATAGCAAAGTGAATGAAAGTGAAAATGGAATGTTGTGTGAGAGTTTTGAAAGATGTAACAGTTGGTGTGATAATTGTGAAGTGTTAGCATGTAGAACACCCACTGCTGAAGTGGAAAGCACATAAAGCAGGGGAAACAAAGAGAGAAAACCACCCATGGTGAAAGTTAGGGTAATAGTAACCTTAAAACATGGGTGGGTGACTTACATGAGACAGATGAGTGCTCAGATAAACAGTGGGAATGTGAGTGTGAGGAAAAGGAGAGGGATGAAAGGAAGGGAAAACAGCAAGGATGTTTTCTTCCATTATTCTCCACTACACCACAATCTCCAGGTAATTCTGAAGTCTGTCCAGTATTTAAAGAACATGCTACACCAATAGATATTTCACCACTGTTAGGAAAGGTAACCAGTGCTGCATTGAAATTTGATTTAGGACAAAGAGATCAGATAGAAGGCAGAGAAGCTGGTGAGTGTGAATGACAATTGTTGAATTGAGGGTATGAACTGGATAATGGCTTAAGGATACTGAGTAAAGAAAGTGTGGAATTTAAACAAGGAACAGTGGAAATGAAAGGGATTCAAGTGCTTGTGTGTGAAAGGTCTGAAAGTATTAGTGCAAGAATGACTGAGTTAGGAAAAAAGTGCACCAGTTTAGGAGTTGGTTTGAATGGATCAGGACAAGCCAAAGAACAAAGGATGGGGGATGGTACAGCAGGAAGCTCAGCCAGCAAGCCAGGAATACACAGGGGTGTGAGGGTCCTAACATCTGTGCTGGCGCCAGCAGTAATTGAAAAGCACACACACTTAGGTTCAGTAATTCGAAACCTGACTGACCAGTTGTTTAAAAAGACAGCCTGTGAATTTCCATGCAATAAAATGGACAAAAGTGAGCTGGTCTTGAGTAAAGAACACAGGTCAGTTTTAGGAGCGATGCTGGATCTGGCACTTGGATTCTGGAGAGGTTTTAGCCCACACTTTCAGGTAGCAGTTACCATAAAATAAAAAAGGACACACAGGCAATGAAAAAAAAAATAAAAGGGTATCACAGGAAGACAGGAAAGGGAAAACAGTTATTTCTGTTTCAATTTTCTGGCCTTTTGCAATAGTGCTACTTCTATTGTAAGGTTTTTATGGACTTTGGGTTGGTGCAGGTAATATATAGTGAAGGCAATTAGCAGAGTAAAATCCATGCAGGAGACTGGGTTACCATTGGCACATTGGAGTAGCATGGCACTAGCGGCTAAACTGTTCCAATGAATGTCTAGAAGCAAAGTTTGAGTGTTGGCACCAGGTCGGCAAACCAAAAAAATGAGATGGACAGAAACTGCTTTGTCACCTTCCATTTTGCAGACCTACCTACAGACCTGCCTAAAGACAACATGCAAAGACTAAAGACAAAGACATGAAGAAGAACTGAAGAGACAGCAAGGAAAAGACACTTACTGGGGTTTAAGTGAGTAACAAGTCCACAAGTCATACAATAACAGGACTAGTCACAATAGCTATAGTTTAAAAGGAAAGGTTTGTTCATTACTGCAGAAAATTTATACTCCAAGGGGTGGAAACTGAACAAACCAGTTAAGAACACCAAAATAAGGGGATTAATTTTGGGTTCATAAAGTATACATTCTGAGTATTTATTAATTAATTAAGTGGGATAATTAATATAATTAATACTATTATTAAGGAAAATGTATACTAAGAAAATTGGTGAACTTTCAGAAAAGCAGGTGCGGCTGATACATTTGCAAGACATATGGGCTCTGATGTTTAGGTATAGTTTTAATTGGGAAAATACGGAAGCCCTGCTGAGGTTGTCAGCTGTGGTACAAACAGAGGACCAGTGGGCCAATTCTGAACTGAGGTGTTTAGCACATCGAGTATGCATATGGTGATCAAACAACTCTAGGGGTGGCCTACAGGGGGAATGATAAGTTGCATAGCTATGATATCTCATGGTGGTGATGCCAGCCTATACGGGTAAAGGCTGATGGCATTCAAGAGTTGCACCATGGGTAGGAAAGCACAAGAGGCAACTAAGTCAACCCCAAATGTGTGCAGAGGGGCCACAAATGTTGGTTTGTGAACAGTTTATGTAGTGGCACATGGGCTCTCACTTGGGCAGAAGTGGTTGTACTGGCACCTGTGGTATGTTACCTTTCAAATTTTGATATTAATTGTATAGCTGCATATGCTTAAACAGATAGTTTGGGGCAGGGGTCTAATTAGCAGTTAGACACAAACCAGTACAGATTAAGAATTCACACAATAGACTTAAATTGCAGTGGGCTAGTTTAGTGGAAGGTGTGGACTTGTCTCATTTTGAACCACCAGATCTGATGACGTATGAAGGCTACAAAAAGAGTTGACGCAAGCTGGAGCAGATCCACATCATCAGAAACAGATTCACATTCTTCTGATTGTCTTTGAAATAAAGAAGATATGTAAAGGACAAATGGTCACGGAAAACTTTTAACACTGGGAGAGCAAATACTGCCAATCAAAGCACAAGTTATGCATCAGACTCTTTAAACAATTAAGACTGTTTATAAAGACATTGTACAAAACATTCATCGGGGTGGAGTGTTGTGATGTGAGATTTTACATACTGTATAACTTGATAAATATTTTGTATGTCTTTATTTGTAATTTAGGCAAAGCAATGTAATTTAGTGTTTACCCCCCCCCATGACTAAGTCTGTTTGCATCTCTCTTGCTAACCTGTGATGATGTAGAAGTATCTTTCTCTTGTTAACAACTGATGAAGACCATCACACCATGAACTGATGAAGACAACACAATGAAGAGCACAGCTCAGCAGACATATTGAATAGACATGTGACTGAAAGTTGAGCACCAATGATGCCTTAACTAGAGACATTTTAAGTAACTACAAGTCTGTGTGCCACCTGAGTTACACATCACCATTTTATTAGGTTGTATGGTTGCCAATATTCAAATGTACTTTGCATTTTGTTATTTATGAATATTTTCAATAATACATTATTTTATATGTAACTTAACTCCTGCTTGTCTTTTTACTACATCTAATTGCCTGAGGTTATAGATATAGAAGGGAAGGTGGGGATAAGTTATATACAATAATCTATAGTAATAAAAGGCAAAGCCCTCACTGACTCACTCACTCACTGACTCACTGACTCATCACTAATTCTCCAACTTCCCGTGTAGGTAGAAGGCTGAAATTTGGCAGGCTCATTCCTTACAGCTTACTTACAAAAGTTGGGCAGATTTCATTTTGAAATTCTATGCGTAATGGTCATAACTGGAACCTATTTTTTCATCCATATACTATAATAGACTTCTGCTCGATGCCCGTGGGAGGCGGAGTTACGCCTCCCACGTAATTTAGTGCCTGCCCATATAAGGTCGTCCGTCAGCAGCAATCCAATAGAAACACTGCCGCTAAATATTCACGGGTGAAGGACTGTGCTTATGCAGAGGAAGATGAGATGGCCAGGGTGGTGTCTGGCAGAAACTCAGCGAAACTGCGAGAGAACATTTTAAGTGCCGGGTCTTAGCTAACCTTAAATACAGCCGTGGACATTGCACGAGATGGCACCAGCACAGCTGTGAACCTTTGATGCATGTACACCGAGCGGCTCACATGAAATGACGCAGTGCACAGACAAAAAGCAACAGTTCCAAAGAGTGCTGAACAAAAACCGAATTACACAATTGAGAAGGCAGCAAAAAAAATATGAAGCGTGTGATACATACAAGCATATTCATAAGTGCAGCTACTGCGGAAATAAAGCACACGGGGGAAAAAGTCAATGTCCAGCTAAAGGAAGACAGTGTAAAAAAAACCCGTGCATGCAGTGTGTCACGTCTCAGATAAAGAGGAAGACGAGCTGCTTATTGATGCAGTAAGAAACGAATCAATGAATGAAACCTGTTATCTTTACAACGGTTGACAAACACGGAATGTAACTTGAACACAACTTATCCTCCAAATACGAACTTGATTGAAAGAAATAATGATAATCAAATCCTTGATGACAGCAACACTCATAACACTCACAAAACAATTACTGTACTGTATATTGACAATCATATTACGTTATTTTTAAAATGTTCCCTTTGTTTAAAATGTTTCCTTTTCTTTTTCATAACTTCTTTAACACACTACTTCTCCGCTGCGAAGCGCGGGTATATATATATGTATGAATATACCCCGATCTACATACTCTCAAATAGACAAGCCACACGCCGTGGCGCAATAGTAGAGGCTTTGCCTCTAGCGCCGACATCCGAGGTTCGATTCCCGAGGGGGGTGCACTGAGTATGTACACGCGCTTCCCGATTCATTTTACCCTCGCACCCCCTTGGTTTGAGACGTATAAAAATATGCGGTTAACGCAGAAAGACAGATAACCAATTGAAGCTTTATGAATAACTAGAAAAATACCCGCGCTTCGCAGCAGAGAAGTAGTGTGTTAAAGAAGTAATGAAAAAGAAAAGGAAACATTTTCAAAATAACATAACTTGATCGTCAATGTAATTGTTTTGTCACCTGTGAATCTAAGATGTTTTAGAGGCATTGGCGGTTGTCGAAAGATGTAAAATATTTGGCCATTTCGGTACACTTGAAAGCGACAACCGAACAATTCAGCGGCAGCCATCAACTCACATGCAGATCCATAGGTGAAGGGCTTAAGCATTTCACTCTTATAGTGCTCCTGTGTAGTATAATTATCTCCTGTGCCGTCATCAATCCACACCATGAACCTGTCCCAGTCATTCAATACATAAGACACAATGTTCCTCCGGATATCAAGAGTGAGCCTGATATGGCCGTGCAATATGTAACAAAGAGAATGGAAAAGGTAGGTGCCATCTCCGGGCATGGAAACCACACGGTAAGTGACAGTTCTTTGATCGATGGTGATCACCTCGATAGACATGTTAATGGGGGTACGGTTGGAATGATAAAGGAAATGGGTACCTGAGGAATTTTAAAGTAAGTCTAAAATACAGTACCTACACAATAACTATAATTGTAATAAACGAACAATAAAACAGCGGAGAAGCCGTGGATTAAATAAAAAGGCTGTAGTTATCAGTAGGGAGACGTGAATCCCGTGGCGAAGCAAGGAAGGGAATGTAGAGACCGGAGCAACGGACAGCCTTATATAGGCAGGCAGCCAACAACGTGGGAGGCGTTGGGATGGGGGACCCGCCGCCTCAAACGGTTACCGAGCTGCAGGCTATGGACGTATATATATGTACGCAAATGAAACCTGCTTAACTTTTCTAAGTAAGCTGTAAGGAATGAGCCTTGCAAATTTCAGCCTTCTACCTATACGGGAAGTTGGAGAATTAGTGATGTTGGAAAATTCAATGTGGCGGCTGACAGTGGCATCATATCACTAATATAAGCACGTACATTGGTTTCGGTTAGCTAAGGGAAGCCACCTACCAAATTTCGTGAAGATGGGGCCGTAAATAAGAAAGTTCAACGTGGCGGACGTTGTTGACCGTTATAACCGTTACGCGGACAATTTCGAAATGAAACCTGCTTAATTGTTGTAAGTAAGCTGTAAGGAATGAGCCTTGCAAATTTCAGCCTTCTACCTACACGGGCAGTTGGAGAATTAGTGGCGTTTGGAAAATTCAATATGGCGGCCGACAATGGCGTCATACCACCGAAATAAGTACGTACATCGGTTTTGGTTAGCGGAGGGAAGCCGCCTACCAAATTTCGTGAAGATGGGTCCATGAATAAGAAAGTTCAATATGGCGGACGTTGTTGACCGTTATGACCGTTACAATAAGAATTTCGAAATGAAACCTGCTTAACTTTTGTAAGGAAGCTGTAAGGAATGGGCCTGCCAAATTTCAGCCTTCTACCTACACGGGAAGTTGGAGAATTAGTGACGTTGGAAAGTTCAATATGGCGGCTGACAGTGGCATCATACCACCGAAATAAGTATGTACATTGGTTTTGGTTAGCGCAGGGAAGCTGCCTACCAAATTTCGTGAAGATAGGGCCATGAATAAGAAAGTTCAATATGGCGGACGTTGTCGACCGTTATGACCGTTACGCGTAGAATTTTGAAATGAAACCTGCTTAACTTTTTTAAGTAAGCTGTAAGGAATGGGCCTGCCAAATTTCAGCCTTCTACCTACACGGGCAGTTGGAGAATTAGTGACGTTTGGAAAATTCAATATGGCGGCCGACAATGGCGTCATACCACCGAAATAAGTATGTACATCGGTTTTGGCTAGCGCCGGGAAGCCACCTACCAAATTTCGTGAAGATGGGGTCAGCCTTCTACCTACACGGGAAGTTTGAAAATTGGTGACGTTGGAAAATTCAATATGGCGGCCGACAATGGCGTCATACCACCGAAATAAGTACGTACATCGGTTTTGGTTAACGCAGGGAAGCCGCCTACCAAATTTCGTGAAGATGGGTCCATGAATAAGAAAGTTCAATATGGCGGACGTTGTTGACCATTATGACCGTTACGCGTAGAATTTCAAAATGAAACCTGCTTAACTTTTGTAAGTAAGCTGTAAGGAATGAGCCTGCCAAATTTCAGCCTTCTACCTACATGGGAACTTGGAGAATTAGTGATAAGTGAGTCAGTGAGTGAGTGAGTCAGTCAGTGAGGGCTTTGCCTTTTATTAGTATAGATTGATACAAAGCGTGTTCCTAAGACTGATTGGAGGCAAATTTCATTTCAAAAGGCTACCCGACGGAAGCCTTGATAAAAGCGTGGTTTTGTGCAAACTGTCCAAATACGAACCTGATTGAAAGAAATTATAATCAAATCCTTGATGACAGCAACACTCATAACGGTCACAAAACTATTACATTCACAATCAAGTTACGTTATTTTTAAAATGTTTCCTTTTCTTAGCACAAGCACAGCTGAGAAGTTTTGATGCATGTACTCCATAACGTGTTAAAAAAAAAATAACGCATTTAATCACACTTTCAATTCCAAGCAAAGGGGAACTTTTGTCAATGCATGATTTCCTGGTAGATTGATTACACTGATGCACACATCAGAGCTACAAAAATGTTAGAGTCGGAATAAAGCGCGTTCCTACGACTGATCGGAGGAAAAATTCATTTCAAAAGACTACCCGAGCGAAGCCTTGATAAAAGCATGGTTTTGTGCACACTGAAAAGCAAGCAAAATTAGATGCATTACAGAAAGCGGACTTTGTGGCTCTTACTGGGGATCATTGGACTTCCGTGACCGTTAGTAATTCTAATTACATCTAATTACAAAATGTTCAATGATCACACTGTTTTAGCCTAATGTACAAAATAATTTTGGCTAAGGTTACTCAGAGTTTAAAGATGAAGCTGGTCAAATTACCTTTTATGTTTCTGACTTATTTTTTTAAGAAATGCACTGCACTTTATGTTGAAATTTTGGTTATTATTATTTAAAGACAATACCATTTTGAAAATGTACTTAAACTACTTAAAATACCACTTTATTTTTAAGTCTGGCCAATTTTAGCCAGAGATATTTTTGTTTCTGTTTTGAATTGAAATGCAGTTTAAAAGCATTATTTTTTTTTTACAGAAATTAAAAGAGCTTGAGTTTACAATATTCATGTCCATGTCTATTATTTGATTCTATCGCCCACTAAAACCCTTTTAAATTAAAAAAAAAACATTTGAGAATTGGTGGCAAATTTACGTGTGCGATTACATACGATTAATCAAGATTAATAATTACACAGCCTCTAATTAATTGGATACATTTTTTTAATCGAGTCCCACCCCTAATATATATATAGATATGTATATATATGTATGTATGTATGTATGTATGTGTATATATATATATATATATATATATATATATATATATATATATATATATATATATATATATATATATATATATGTCACGCACCAGTCGGAGACCGCGGAAGGATCTTGACACACTTGGGAAGACATTCGCCGGCAGGGAATGGCAGGGTACTAACTTTCTCCCTGTGCTTCTTTACAGGAAAAAAGACGCTCCGCCGCCATAAGCCAGTTTTGCCCTCACTACGTCTACTTCCGCCCTTCCTCCGCCATTTTCCCTGACGTCAGTGATCCCATCCTCCCTCACGGTTCCTTCCCAGCATTCCTCCACTTCCAGCTCCTCCTCTTTAAAATGGCCGCAGACGCCATGCTTGGGGTCGCGCTTATGAACTGTTTATTGGTTTATGACTCAGACCATATTTTTCATTTATTGTGGATTCTAGACAATATACAGGGCCGGAAAACCCCAAACCTTTGTGCTGTCTCCTCCTCAGTCTGTTACTATATATACTATACTATACTATATGTATATATATATATATATGTATATATATATATATGTATATATATGTGTGTATATATATATATATATATATATATATATATATATATGTGTATATATGTGTATATATATATGTGTATGTGTATATATATATGTGTATGTATATATATATGTGTATATATATATGTGTATATATATATATATATATATATGTATATATATATATGTATATATATATATATCTCTGTGTATATATACAGTCCCGATGTTGAAGCTCTACTTGGAACCTTGTTAAGATCCAACCATGCAAAATATGATTTTTTGCCATTTTTCAAGTGGTCTTAAACTTTTGATCAGAACTGTATGTTTATGTGTGTGTATGTGTGTATATATATATATAATATATATATATATATATGCCAGCAACACTTATGACAATGGCAACACAATTACATTGTCAATCATGTTATGTTATTTTTAAAATTTTTCCTTTTCTTTTTCATAACTTCTTTAACACATTACTTCTCGCTGCGAAGCGCGGGTATTCTGCTATACCTTATAAACAGTGGTAAGTCTGTGAGATTAGGCATTCTAAGGCTACATACTAATAATACAATAGGGGAAAGTAGAGCAATATACATTACTCTACCAAGATAAGACACTCAGAAACAGTTTCATCCCAAGAGCTATAAACGCACTCAATCAGTCCATCAAGTGCTTTCAATACAATTACAATTACTTCACTGTAATTTTGCACAACCTGAGCCACTTTATGAACCATTTGTACTATATACACATGTATATTGTACTTATGTTTTCATATTGTATGTTTTTCTTTTTTTATCATATTATTATTTTATCATTTTATAGGAAAATAAGTTTATGGAGGAGCATATTGAATCTCATTGTAAAATAAAATGACAATAAAGGAATTTAATTCATTTCAGTAGAGAGAGAGTGTGCATTTACAGATGATGATGACTAGCTTCTAAGTTAATTTAGATTTCCAGGAGCTATCCTCTTGGAGATGTGTGATGTTAGAATACTAGGATGTACACTTGATATCACTGTTATAAAGAAATGCATAGAATATGCATACAAGTATGTATATTACATTTTACAAATAAATAGTTAATTGAAATAATGTATACTGTTAATAATTAAACAAGGGGGCAAGGTGGTGTAGTGGTAGTGATGAGCTGGCGCCCCATCCAGGGATTGTTCCTGTCTTGCGCTTTATGCGTGCTCGGACTGGCATGACCCTGGATGGATGGATGGAATAATTAAAATGTTCAATGAAAAATTTTCAATGTTCCTGGGAAGCATTAAAAAATCATCATTCTAAGCTTCCAGCTGTTTTTTCATTTACTACAGACGTTTATTCTGAATCGATTGGTTACGCGTAGAAAGAAAACAGAAAGACAGGAATTTGTGGTTGGTACGTTTGACACACACAGTACTGCTGCAATAAATTATTCCATCCAAGGTTGTGCATGTTCCAGCAAGCATCTTAAGTGAGGCAGAAACAAATTCTGGACAGGGCGCCAGCTCACCGTTACCGTGCCCCCACATGTTTAATGCATGCTTTAATGCATTTCTTCATGAAAATGATATCAAGTGTACATTTTAGTATTCTAAAATGTTCAGAGAGCTGTAATGTCATGAATGTAATGTATTCTCTGTGGAGATCACTGCCTGCATGCTTCTGTCGGCGCATGAGAAAGCCCGTTTAGGCAGCATGTAGCTATTAATGACTAGGTCGGAGAACACTTAGAGTATGAAGTATTTAACATGCTACTTTACTTACGATAGAATCTGAGAAACTCTAGTAAATAAAATATTGATTTTAAGATGAATTTTATGACGTTCTACTTTAATGACAAAACAAACTACGAGATTAAAGTGGAAAATTCAAGGATAAAGTTGATATTTTGACTTTAATCTCAACACTTCTTTTTTTAAATTCTTTTTTATATGTTTTCTTCTTTTAAAATTCTGGAAGGAGTCAGGCTGTAGGCGTGTGCATGTGCATTAAAATTCACATTGATTGGGATTTATAAAGGGGAAGTGTACTTAACTTTTATGCACCTGAGTTTTTTTGTGCATACACACATTTTTTTTTTCTGCCTGCCATGTTTTAGTGTGAATTCTATGCAAATGATGCCCAAAGAGAGAACTGACAAACACTATGCAGACAAGTGACTAGGCAGTGACTCTGATCCATAGTGCAACAACCATTGACACTACATGTGTACAGTAATGAGAAGTTTTTGATCATTTGAATTAACCTACTCTGAAAATAATGCATCTTTATTAGATCCTAATGGGAAGTGGAGTTATGTGTATCATTAGTATTTATTGTAAAAAAACTGTACTGCCATTTTTGAGAATTTCAAAAATTTCAAATTCAAAACAACTCGTAAATCTTCTCAGATTCTTTGACCAAATGATTTCTGGCCTAAACTCAAAGTACTGTAGTTAAGTTCAGGCTTGACCTTTAAAATGCAACCCTGCTTGTGATCTCTGCTGTGGATTTTAATTTTGATGCTAATAATAATAATACATTTTATTTATATAGCACCTTTCCCATGCTCAAGGTCCTTCAAACAGTCTCAGAAAGGAACAGCAGGTATATGTAACATTGGATATAAATGTTTCCCAAACAGAACACTTAAACAGGTAGATACAGGGTACACAAAGCATTAAACAGAATGAAAGCCAATAAACCAGAGTAAAATACTAAAAGCCTAGCAAATAATATAATTTGTGATATAACACACGCACAAATTACTGTATTCTGAGCATCTGGACAGAGTGGAAGACTGAAAGAGGAGGCAGAATGTCAGGTGAAGTTAAAAGCCTTCCTGAACAGATGAGTTTTAAGTTGTTTTTAAAAAGAATGAATGGAGTCAGCTGATCTAATTAATTTAGTGAGATCATTCCAAAGTCTGGGCGATGTACAGCTGAAGCCCCTGAAACCCATAGAGAGCAGGTTAGTATAGGGTACAACAAGATTTCTGGAATCAGAGGGCAAACAAGAGTGTAGTGATGGAGAATGTCAGTGATGTAGTCCAGTGTGAGGCCATTTAAAGCTTTGTAGGTTAATAATAAAATTTTATATTCACTCAAGACACTCATTTGAGATTCTTTTGATGTTTAGCTTTACTCTAACAATATATCTCTCTATTATAAAAAAATCCTGGAGAGAAACACTAGAGAGACGAGATGTGATCTTCATGTGAAGATCACGGAAGACACTTAAAAGACCCACAAGACGAAAGAGATTGGCCATGGAGCGTCTCACGGGGAACTTAAACATGAGACTTTGTGACAAGAGATTGACCCAGGACCGTCTCGTGATGACGTAGAACATGAGATTCTTGCAAGACATGCCCTACTTACAACCAATATCAAATAAGACCACGGGTAGCAAAACACTCAGTCGTGCAAAGGGTTTGAGCACACACAGATCCAGGGCTCTCAGCACATATAAAGCGTATAAGGACAATACGTTATAAATGAAATGTAGACGACTAAGCGAAGACGAAAGAGCAACGCAAAGAAAAGAGATTCAAAAGTGTTGGAGAGAAAAAAAAGAAAAAGAAGAATCTAGTTGCAAATTCAGAAAATAAGGAAAGCAATTATCAGCCCGGAACAAGTGGAGTCGAGAAAAAAAAAACCATGTCCAATCTGGCTCAGAATTAAAAGACAGAGTAAAAGACAAAGTAGAACTACATAAAGACGTTCACAAATGTTGGCACTATACACATGCAGAGCAGGTTAGAGATTAGGAAAGCAGTGGAATTTGAAAGGCTCAAAAAAAAATGTGGGTGCAATACACATGTGGAGAAAGTTAAAGAATATGAAAGCAGGAAAATTAGAAAGTATCAAAAAAAGAAAGTAAAGATTGCAGTAGCGCAAACAAACGGAAATTATTATTCAATAAAGGGAAAATAATCACCACGGACCAGGTTTCATTGAGAAAAAGTAGGACAAAGCGAGGTCAGAAAAAAAAGAGAAGAGTAGAAAACAAAGGAAAATGTCATAAAGAGGTTAAAAAACAAGGGGGGCAAACACATGCGGAACAGGATAGAAATAATGAAAACTGGAATTCAAAAAAACTCAAAATAAAGTAGGCACGAAACACATGCAGCGCAAGATACAGAATATGAAAGCAGAAAAAAACGACAGTGTCAAAACAAAGAAAGTAAAGATCGCATTAGCGAAAAGAAAGAGAAATTATTACTCGGAGAAATAACGAAAGGGCGAATAGAGATCAAATATATGGACACAGGTGATATGTCAGAAGTATGTAAATATTGTAAGGCTTTGAAGTTTAAGTCAGAGAATTTCAAAAATGGAGTTTACCTCACATGCATTTATTGGTTACTTTGCAAAAAAAAATTGTTAACTGCTGATGAGGAAGATCGTTTTCTCTGTGCTGAAATTCCAAACAAAGAAACCTATCCTGAATTATGGTACAAAGTCATTAAACACAAGTCTCACTGACCTCATTAAAAGATTCAGCACATTGGGACTCGAAAGATTCCAAATATTGTTTTTACAGAAGTTCTGAAATAAAAGAGAAACTAATGAAATAGCAACAATTCAAAGAAAAAAAGAATCTTAAAAGTGGTGTTTTCGGAAAAACAAAAGCAGGGGTTGGCAAGTGAAGCGAGCAGGGGGCAAAGCCCCCTAGTAATAAATAAAAAACAAACTCACCAGCAGATGCTGACAGCAGTGGCACGCAGTTCAGGTACATTGGCCCATCTGTGTGGCATTCACTGTGAAGAAATGGCCAGCACCCCTGCAGCTCCTTGGAGGCAGGACGTTTCACCTGTACTAGTCAAGGAAATGTGTAGACCTAGTGAAACCTGAGCTACGATGCACATAACTCAGCCTGCAGAATCAGAAACCTGTCTGGTAACCCGCACGTCACCACTGCTTACTGCTCATGATAAACACAAAGTTCTTTGTATCTTTCTACTTTACTATTTAGCTTTCTCTGACAGTTTCCTTTGGTGAAATCATCCTGGACTCCATTAAATAAAATATGTAAAAAGCTGTAGTATAGCTCTTCTCTTGTAAAACGCCTCAGGATGGCATTCTCTCCCAAAAGACACTATCTAAAACCTTTTTGTGTTGTGTACTTGTTTCGTGACTTAACTATATCAAACAGTCATAATATCCCACCACTGACTGTTCACTGGAGAGCTGAATGTTTTGCCTTTGTAAAGGTGTAATGGTGTAAGGACAGCCAGGAAGTGTTGCCAGGTGATTATTCGTTTGCTGATCATTTCAAACACAGATGCTGTTTAAGAACCAGAGCTGACTGTACAGTATTTCATGAGGATGCTCAGTTTGTTTGCTTTGGGCGAAACATTTCTACACCTGTTCTGTCAGTCTGTTGTGTCCATTATGATCTTCTGTGCAGAAGTGGCATGAGAGATGCACACTGACTTAAAACAGGAAGACTGGCTTTTTTCATGGCTTTAGCTTGGAGTCTTTGGAGGCAGAATAGACAGAAGGATGTTGGCTAAGCGCCTGGCTGTCATAAAGAATGTGTCACATACCCTCCATGACATCCTGGTCAAACAAACCAAAGGGCACCTTTAGCACAAACCTAGGGCTTTTATAGCAGCAGATAGTAGATTTTAAAGCCTACATTCTCTCTAGATTGTGCACTTCTGCCATGTTGAGATGTTATTTGTAGTTAGATTATTGATTTATCTGTTTATTGTACTTATTAGCCATGAATGCAGGCTGCAGGTTTTTTTATGTATGCACATCTGCCATGCTGAGATGTAAACTTTAGTTAGATTATTGATCTAATCTAACTAATCTATTTTTCTTTTTGTTGATCTGCCATTTACATGAGTGCAGGCTGGGTTTTTTTTTTTTGCATGTTGGCTGTTGTAACACTGCCATTTCCTCTGTCTATCTAACACAGTGACTTTGATTTCTGCTCGTCCTACTGTCTGATATGGTGACTTTTTATCTATTCTTGTGTTTTAGATGTTTGACGATAACTGAAGTATCTTGAAGAAAAAGAAGTGCAGACACGGCAGAATATGCGACTTGACTAACTCGGGGTTTGAGCTGGAGTTGTTATGAGTTTGTCACAAAGAGACCTGTGCTGGTAAGTGAACGTCAGTCTCTGATTGCCAAACCCTTTATTTCAGCATGGTACTTTTCACTGGTAAACTATTATTAGCTTATTATTGTATGGTGTAGGAACTCTTCATTAATAATCATGAAGGACTTGAAGCATCCAGAATTAACCCAGTCCTGCTTGTAACATGCTTAATGTGTTGTGATTAATTACTTTACAATGGAATTATACCATGTGCTAGAATGGAGGGGCAGAAATGAGATCAAGAACAGGGAAATAATATGGCTACATCTAAAATCTCTGAATATTTAAAATATTGTGGTGTTTTCACTTCCAATAATGAGTGTCCAGCACATAAAAGAGATGGCCCTCTCCCAAATATATCTGCTGAATTTTTGTGAGAACCCCTGTACTATCCAAAGTGGTGTTGTCTTAGAAATTCTAGAAAAGTCCCCAGCAGCCTTAAATGGGCCCATTCCCAATGGGACAGAGAGAGAACGGCTATCAGGTCGTTAATATTCCTCCCTAAAGAGGTTTCTTCAATGGCTTTTTAAGTCTTTTGGTTTGGTTTGAAGGGTAATTTATGTGTGGACAATGTTTCTCCAGCATCATATAAGGATTTGATTATCAGTTCATTTTATTGCTATGATACCTTACAATGTCAAGTCTTTGCTGCTAGCTAGCTGTGGGAGAAAACGGCTCCTAACTAGAGGCTGGGTTGAGCCATGGAGTTCCAGGTTTACTTATGTAAGAGAGTGTAGAACTCTAGTAGTTAATACTATCATTATTCTTCAAGAGTCCTTCAGTGTTGAGTTGGATATTAAAGTCTTGCCAGGTCCATGAGTGGAGTATGAGCTCACATGGTTTGGCTCTGCTATTATACTGGGCTAAACAGTAAATTTAGAAGGGCCAGCTGTTTCTGGATAGGAATACTACCACATTATTTACAAGGATCTTACAGACTTTATACTACCACATTATTTACAAGGATCTTACAGACTTTAATCACCAGGTTTTATGCCATCTACCAAACCAACTTGCTTAGTCTAATTCAGGGTCACTGGGCCAGAGGTAATCCTGAAAGCAGCCCTGGGTGAGGTGCCAGTCAATTTCTGGCTGCAGTCAGTTTAGAACTGGCAATAATTATGATTCATTTAACATGTCTTTGGGAGTGTGGGATGAAACCCGCAATACCAGACGGAACCATGTGGATATAGGAGTAACATGCAAAGACCGCACACATGATGACTAGGTATAGAATTTGATTCCAGGATGCTGGACCTGTGAGCAAGAAGTGCTAACCACAACATGGCTCTGCCACTCAGTTTTACTTTAGGCAACTCAAAGTGATGTTCATATATCTTCAATGTGGCTAGGACAAGGTTTAGCCTGCCATAACCGTGATGTTTTGTGAATGTTAAAATATATTATAGATAACTAGAGATCCTTAAAAACACAAAGTGTGTATGAAATGGAGGAGAAATCCACTTTACAATTTTAGAAAGTTTAAGACATCTAATAATTATTTTTTACCAATTTAAATGGGAGTCAAACTGAAGATATCTGCAGTGCCTTTACGGTATTTGATTTGGTTTTGAAACCTGCTCAGAATATTACCAGCACCTAGCTGCATTCTGTTCAGGACATATCTAAGGCATGATGCCTTTCAAAGAATAATGGTATTATTAAAGACCTCAGCCATTCTGCACACTTGTTTTTCTGATGGCACTCACACCACTATGCCCTAATTCATAGGCCTTACGGCTAACCAAAAGCAGCTTGTATCGACTTATGCTGTATATATTGCATGTGTTTCATTCATTGTCTTTTTATTGTTCCACTGTCACAAGTTTGTGCCAGATATGCAAGCAAGAATTTCATTATACCTTATACACTGGGAAGTAAATGTGAATTTGTCCATTCCAAGATATCTTTAAATAACTTTGAAATACCTCAAGGGCAATTTACACATCTAAAACATATTTGAGATATCTCAGATGTTTTCAAAATATCTTAAATTGAAAATGCAATGCTAAAAATAAAGGAAATTACTTAAAGTTATCTCCAGTGTGAGCATAAAGTTATATCAAGATAACTTCAACTGTACTAGAAGATACCTTAAAGTTAAGCAAAGGGCCCTCCTCAAATTAATACATTGGGGGAAGGTGCAAGGTGGTAGCTTGTGATGAGCCGTGAAGGAGCAGAAAGGGTGGAATGAATGCTGTAAGTGATGAGACTGGGTGAAGGGCTTCTGTTCTGTGTGGAGCGGACACGTCTGTTAGGAGATGAGTGACAGGAAAAGTTCGGAGAAAAAGGAAGGTGTGGCGGAAGGAAGCTTTGAGTAGGGAGTCAGGAGACAATAGCAGGAGTGTTTGCAATATAGAGAAAAAAAAAATGTAAGTGGCAGGAAATAAACTGATTGGTAGGGAAAGCTTTCTTGTATTGTTTTGGAGGTATGCTCCATTATTGTATTGTTTTGGAGGTGTGCTCCATTACCCAGATAACGGCATATAAGACAGGGCACCATTTGTTAGGGAACAAAGACTCCAAATAAAACATTAAAAACTCCAGTACTTTAGTTGTATTTGCTTATTACACTGGTTGTTACAATATTACTGTATATGAATTAATTAACTTTGTTAAAAGTATATAATATTTTGTTAATATAGTTTTGTTTTATAAATAAATATGACTATTCGCTAAACTAATCTCTTGTATATCATTTTTAAGGTAGCTGTTCTGTTATTGGTATTTTCTCTTATCCAACATGGCCTCGGTCCCAATCCATGACGGATAATCGAGGTTTTACTGTATTTGTTATTATTGAAGTGTACGAGGTGGTAAATACGCTGCACTGCCTATTTATATCCTTTCTCTTTGTCATATTAATAGCATTTCTGTCTGTTTTATTATAGCTCTACCAAGCTCAGCCACTGTTGTGGACCTACTGTTCCATTCCATTCCTGGCTGATCAGGTAGCACTACTGTATATATCTAAATTTCAGGTTAAAAATATTGGCCATCATTTTGGCACAGGAGTTAGCCCAGCTGTTTAACAGCTCCAGGGATCAATGTTAAACTCCTTGTGTCTTCTTGGGGTTTTTTTGAGGTCCCATCACCACCCCAAAGATGGGCATGCTAAATTGATTTTACATTCCAAGTCTCATGGAAGGTTTGGTGCCTGTTTTCCAACACAGTTTTTCTACCCAGAAAATTTGGCAGTTTCAAAATGTGTATATCTTGTATAAAAATATTCTTCCAACATATACAATACGGTTTTCTAAACCTGCTTAATCCTGAGCAGGGTTGCAATATATAAACTTTTAAATGTTAATATGACATTTTAAGAATTAATTTGATTTTAGTTTGTGGGACAGACTTCAGTTCCCCATGACCCTACATTATAACGAATGGGCTCAGGAAATCAATCTTTGGTGAAGAGGGTCAAAGGTTCAGCTCCTACTCAGGTTTTCTTCACATAGTCTGGCTTTCTCTTACATGTTCAGGTTAGGTTTAGTGGCAACTCCAAATTGGACCATTGTGAGTAACCATGGGTATGTATATGTGTAGCTGTGTCCTGTGATGGAAATCCGTAACTTTTAATGGTTTGTCCCTGTATTTTGACAGCGCTTCCTAGGTAAAGGTTGGTTTCCAGTGGCCCTAAAAAGGAAAAATCTGATGGCAGATTGTTTTCATAAAACATTTAATTGTTAATATGTTCATCATGCTTGATGTAAACTGATAATTGTGACTTGGCTAGCTTTTCATTTTCCTTTTTTGGTACAGCTTTTGTTCTGCGGGCTTAAAGGCTTTGTGATGTTGTGCACACTTATTATGACACGCAGGTGTCACTTTACAAGGAGGTGATAGGCTAGCTGCCAGAACGTAGACATTCTAATGTAATTTCAGTGATCAGTTTACTTTTGTGTCCAGTACATGCCTGGGCTATGACTGAAAGGTTTAGGCTTAAAATTTCAGTTACAGGACAGGGCTGTATAAGCGGCTAAGGATAATCCTCACTCTCCTTTTTGTTAGCCATAACATATAGCACCTCCAAGTAAAATTGTTATTGAATTACAACTCATTATAAAATATGCAGGTTGAGAAAATGGATGGGCAGTTTTTGTATTTGAAATCTGTGGTACAAAGAGAATGGCCAAACATACGTCCTCACTTGGTAGTTAGACTGTACCACCCATAGATGACTGGGAGGGGGCAGTGGGGTGTGAGTGAACACCAACTAAATTGTTAACCTGAAGGTTAACCCCCCATAAAAATATTGAGCAACTCCAGCAACACTTGAAAGCTCCTTAGCAGCCCAGTGCCAGTCCCAGACCTGACGAGAGAGACTTGAGGGTTGGCAGTGCTTTGCCCTTTCATTAACCTATAAGGGTAAATGAGCACAATATTTAAAAGGATATTTTTAGGAGACCATAAGAGATTGTGCAGCTCTTTTACACAATTTGTTCTGTGTGTTTTTATCCTCAGTCATGTTGAAGCAACAGCGTCTGCTAATTTGGATTTTCAGATGAACCTATAAATAAGCAGTAGTGGGCATTCTGTAGAGTACATTTACCAATGGAATGTAAAAAATATCTTGTTAAATTGATTCTTTTAATTTGATTTTAGCCTTAAAGTTGATTCTTTGGGGTCCCCAGTAAAAGCAGACTGAGCCATAAAGAGGCCATTGAACATCATCTTGAGCTTTTGCTTACAGTTAAAAAAATTAAATAAACATGGTAAGTACCTTTAACTGCTTTAATTATATACATTTTTTTTCTGCTGAGGCGCAAAATGGGATTATTATGTGCACACTCAAATCCGAATATCCTCATACTGGAAACCTTTTCAAACTTACTGTTATGTGAGAAGGTAGTTAACACGCTGTGAAATGTTTAGACATAATCAAGATTTTACCATCATTTAAACAATACCTTTTTAGATAAAAAAAAAATGAAGAATGAACTTTTCAAGAACAAAAAAAAAAATGAACAGATGTGCCATTCCTCTCAATGGAAAACGCAAGTCCACCCTTGGCTTTAATAGCTAGTATTGCCCCCTCAAACATTCATTTCCTATAACTGACTACCAGACTCAGACAATCAATTGGTAAAAACAGGTTTTCCAATTCCTTCCACGCAGAATTCTTGAAACTTTAAGCTTGAGGAGATGTCTTACATGCATAGCCTGTTTTAAATCTCCCCACATCATCTTGATGGGATTCATATTTCGACTTTGATTTGGTCCTTCCAGATAGGGGATTTACTGGTACATTTACGGTCATTGTCGTGTTGTATGATCCCTTATCAGTTGAGCTTCAATCTTCTGACAGATGGTCTCACATGATCTTCAAGTACCCACTGGTACCATAAAGAATTTCTTGTGGAATCCGTAACGATGAATTGCTCAGGCCCTGATGCAGCAAAAGTAGCCCCAAACAATAACATTTCCACCACCATTCTTTGCATTCTGGTCAAATGGGACAGCCTGGCCTGGACAAGTTAGCAGTTGTTTGAAATCTTCTCCATTTGTAGATGATCTTCCATCCAGTAGAATGGTTGACTTACAGATGTTTGGAGATATTTTTAAATATCTTCTCAGACTCTCTGAAGGACTCAGAAAGCTCTTTTGATTGAGGCATGATGATAAAACACGATTCAATAACAAAAAGCTAATCAAACTAAATGTCTGATACTTTAAATAACACACTCTTTCAGGAATCTCTCTAATTGTGTTTAATAATTTGCACCTCATTCTAATCTTAGGTAATTGTGGTAGAGATAAATGTGGGGGTGCACTGTTTCCACATGTGAAGTTGGCATTTTTCTAATTTTAACTATACAATTGACTACAAAATGTAAATGTGACATGATGTTTGTTATATTACCCTTATCTATTGATATGGTTTCAGTGAAGATCACATCTTCATATGTATGTCCACGTATGTTATTAAAAAAAAGATTCCATGAGGTATACTTACTTTTTCAGTGTTGAGGGTTAATGGAAAGAGTATAATTCTGTAATATTTTTTGTTGTGAAATACCAATACACTTAAGAAGTTACTATGATTAATTTTGTGCTATCTGTTGAAGTCCATTTTATTGGTATTTGAACTTGTGTTCTTTGTGCTTTGTCCACTCCATACTGGTTTTCGAGGTTTTGTCCCCATCACGTTAAAATGTATGGTGGCTGCAGGTTTCTTTTTCTAACTCAATTCACAATCATTGATTCAGTTGACTGCTAACTGATGTCATTGTTTGGCTGATGGCCTTCTCTTATTCTGAATTCAGAAAAGTGCTGTAGTGTATATTTTTGAGCAAATTTGGCAATATTGCTATTTTGTTATAGCTTTGGATACTTAACTCTATTTAATGATTTTCTTATTAATTCAACTTCTTATATAGAGTTTGTTTCCATTAATTGTTCATTGATATTGACCATTGCAAGCCAGCAAAACAGGCACCAAGACAGATGACACTGAAAGCTAAAAGACTGTAGTTACATCAGTGTCAGATGCACTAGTGTACTCAATAGAATATAACACCTTAAATAACCAATTAGTCAGTCAGTCATTTTCCAACCCGCTATATCCTAACTACAGGGTCACAGGGGTCTGCTGGAGCCAATCCCAGCCAACACAGGGCACCAGGCAGGAACAAATCCTGGGCAGGGGGCCAGCACCCCACAGGGGCACAAACACCAAGCACGCAATAGGGACAATTTAGGATCACCAGTGCACCTAACCTGCATGTCTTTGGACTGTGGGAGGAAACCCACAGCGACACAGGGAGAACATGCAAACTCCACGCAGGGAGGACCCGGGAAGCGAACCCAGGTCTCCTTACTGCGAGGCAGCAGTGCTACCACTGCGCCACCATGCCACCCTTAAATAACCAAAATACCTCAAATAGCTAAGTAAAAATTCCTGATGACAAAAATGTTTAAACAAAACTTGCTTATATTAGGTCAGGTCCAGACTGACCTAAGCCATTTGCCAGATACGAGGACAGTGATCACACCAATTCATCCATGATGATGAAGACATGGCTTGTTTGAAACATTTCATAAAGGAAAGGAAACAAGAACAAGAAAGGAACTGTAGCTATTGTACTCTGCACACATGTGAAAAACTGTCCTTTGGGAAAGTATGGAACATGTTAAGTAGCACAAGATGTATGGTCAGTTCATTAGCTTTTTTAAATTAAAATCAAAGCATAATATTGTGAGGGCTATGAGTTCTCCTTTCGATTGTGTGTAATTAGTTTTCACATTAACAGATTAAAGGAATATGTGTGTGTATATGTTTGTGTGTAGTTGTGGTGTGTATTTATGTCCATGGATGGCCTGGCTTCCTTAAATATTTCATCTAGTTTGCTATGGCAGAGCTAAGTTCATATGTTTTACTAAAGTGGATTTGTGAGTATGACTATCCTTTACTAAATGCATCTTTTTTGTATACAGTAAATTCCAGTCAATCAGGTGATTTTAATTTTGGTTGCCTTACACAAAGGTATGTGAGGCATCTTGTCTCTTGTCTTCACTCTGAAGAAGGCTTCAGATTTTGTTTTTTGCAAAAGGCCTGACTTGTGTTAAGCTATAAAGTGTGTTGCCTTTTCCAGCGTGAGTGTATTTCTGTCCATGTTGGGCAAGCTGGAGTTCAGATGGGCAATGCCTGCTGGGAACTGTATTGCCTTGAACATGGTATCCAGCCAGATGGGCACATGCCTAATGACAAGGCTCTTGGAGGAGGGGACAACTCGTATGACACCTTCTTCTATGAGTCAGGGGCTGGCACACACAATCCCAGAGCTGTATTTGTGGATCTGGAGCCAACGGTGATTGGTGAGTCCCTTTTCTTCTCAATCCATGCAAATTCTGATCTATTATTGCTTTTAGGTGGATCTGAGCCTTTTAAAACTGGTGGGGGTCATGACAACAACATAGATAGAACAGCTAGAGATGTATTTTTTTTATTAAATCTACATTTGTTTAAAATTAAGTTTCTTGTCATGTGTGCATAGTACAGTGAAATTTTACTTGTATGTCTACACAGAAAAGCAGAAAAGTGATAATAAAATACCAGCATGAAAATGCAAAAAAAATAAACATAACTCAGAATTCAACCTCTTTGTGTGTGTGTGTGTGTGTATATATAGATATATTTAAAACATATATTGATGTATTTATAGCTATACAATAAAATGGCATTAAATATATTTGTTATACATACACAGTAGATATTCAATTCAATTAAATTTATTTTTGTATTGTGCTGTTCTCTCTAAATACAAGCACAGAGTACTGTGATGAGGTAAAATGCAAATACAGACCTTACAAATTACTAATTACATAATGAGTGCAAATAATGAAAAGTATACATAATGATAATATTATAATATTCATTATTATGATTGACTGTTCATTAAATTTACAGTCTGGAGATAGAAACTGTCCCTAACTCTATAGGTGTGTGGGCCAAAAGTCTCCTTACTGTTTGAAAGAAGGTACAAAAAATGCCTGCAGGTTGGCTGAGGTCTTTAAATAATACTGTTTAACTTTCTAAGGCAGCAAATGTTCATTTGCTGTTAAGTTTGTATATGTTATATATGTCTGGATGCAATCTAGATTATTACAAGTGTATCCTTCTGTGTTGTACCAATTGGTTGCTTTTGAGGTGGTCAGTGGCCATAGGTTCAAAGTCATGCTCAGTGGTCTGCTAGCTTAGGGTCAAAAGCTTTGTATTAAACACTTCATAATTTTGCATTGGAAAGCCCCTGAATATCTCTTTTGTTGGTTGGCAATAAATATCTTTTTAATATAAATTTTATTTTGTTCACAATGGCATGATAAGATTGTAACAGCTTTGACCTTTCCATAAAGTTCAGATCAGAAGTGAATGAAGTGAAGCTGAGTCACACTGGGGCAGAAACCAGAAGAGCCTGGGCAGAACTAAATCAAGCACTAGAGAGACTCAGTCAGGACGCGTGTTGATCATTCCTTGGTCATGTCACACATACCAGATGTAAAGTAGACTTCAACAAAAGGCCATCACTTACCACACTTGAACTAAATTAGACACACATGAAATTAATTTAAAAATCTAAAAGTGACTAAATGAAAAAATTCATTCAAAAGAATAATTAAGTTAGAAATTAGGTGATATTTTCATTAACAACTTAGTCAGCAAAACATAAAGGAAATAATCGAAAAAGTAATTTTTAATACTTTAAACAATGAATTACATAAAGAAGCAGGGTGACAGCAAAAACTAAACCAACAGAGGAAAAGGAAAAAGTGAACTAAGCAATTAGAAAACACAAACCCCACAAACTATTCATTTGTTCATATATTTTTCACCACTTGTCTGAAGCCGGGTTACGGGGGTAACGGTCTTAGCGGTGAGGCCCACACATCCTTTTTCCCAGTCACACTTGCCAACTCATACTGTGGGATCCCAAGGCGTTCCCTATCTGTCTGAGATATAATCCTCCCACGGAGCATTGGGTCTTCCCTGGGATCTCCTCCCAGCAGGTTGTGCCTGTAAAACCTCCATTGGGAGGCATCCAGCAGGCATCTGATACAAGAATCTCAATTGGCTCCTCTCGATGCAGAGGGTCAATGGCTCTACTCCGAGTCTCTCCTGGATGTTAGCACTCCTCACCCTAAACTATTAATAAAAACAAACCAATTATTAAATACTAAGATAGAATAATAAAGCAAAAGTAACTAGAATTTACAGTAGAAGCAAACAAAAAACTGAACTAAATGAAGTCTAATATTAGGAGGAAAGCCCCTAAAAAGTGTTTCTATTCAGTGCCTCAGCTAATCACCAGGACTACATTGGCTTCTCAAAGTGATCCTCTGGTGGCCACCACAATTGCCAATTGCTAAATGATACCCCTTCATGCTGATGCCCATTTAAAAACAAATTCACACAATTAACTTGATGATATTGCCAAAACACCAATAAGAATATTAAAAAACAAAAGTAACTCATAATGCCAAAAAGATAAATTGTTGTTTTTTTTCCCAGAGTATGTAGTTTTGACTTCAGTTACACTTGTGCTCAGACTAACTCAAAGGTGTTCAACTTATCTTCATGGCCATGCGTTGGCTGGGGGCATTGATTTGACTTGAGTTCATGACATGGTAATCTAATACCTCTAGTTTTTTTTGAAAAGTTATAATGGCACTGAATGCTGCCTTGTTCTGAACTCCATTCTCAGATAAACGTAACTTCATGAATTTAACTTTGTTTCTTGATTTTTATGAAAGAACCTTACTAATTACTGCAGAATGGTGGTGTGGCAATTACCACTCCCATCTCACAGGTCCGGCATCCTGGGTTTGAATTCTGTGCCCAAAGATGTGCAGGTCAGGGTAAGGAGGACAATTCCAAACTGGCTCAGTGTGAGTGGAGCCTGTGATGGACTGGCACACTGTCTAGTGCTGCTTTCTGCCTTGTGTCCAATACTGCTGGATGAACCTTAGTTTCCTGTCACCCTGGTTTGAGGTTCTTACCTTACCAATAAGTCTAAACCGTTTTACACACCGAGCCTTACAGGCCAGTCTTCAGATTCCATCGAAGATTTCTAAAGACTTTAGCAGCCAGTGGAGTTGCTGCAGAGACTTCAGTGAAAATAATTTTATCCAGCGGAAAAGCCCACAGACTTTGAGGGATCTGATGAATAAACCTTTAGTTACATGACATGAACAGAGCCAGCGATGATTCCTAAACATTTGCTATGCTCAGTGATTTTTACAGTAAAATATTAAATAGGGAAAATTAATAAAGGTGATGGTTTGCTCAGTACATGGCTGAAGATGAATGTTATTCGTAAAGTTCTGGGATGGCAATGCTGCTCAGAAATGCAGTCTGTCTGGGTTAGGATGTTGGTGATATGTAGTGAAGAAACGCTTGCATTGCAGAGCTGACAACACTTTAGCTCTGAACAAGTTTATTGGATGTTCGATGATGCAGAGGAATGTCAGAGAGCGAAACATTTTTAAAATTTACAGAAATGGATTCGAACAGTTGATTTTTAGATGACTTTTCTTTCCATGATTATTCATGTCATGGACATATTGTGCTCAGTAAGCAAGACTGAATTCAGGCTATAAAGAATTTCCACTGTTTTTAAAACTAATTTTATTGTCATAAAATGCTGAATATTTGTGCAAGACACAGCAATCAACTCGTGGATCTTTTCCACTTGTGGATTTGCTTTGCCTATAGAGTGTCAATGGCTAAAGCAATGTGTTGGGTTTACTTTCAGATGAGGTGCGAAAAGGAACATATCGACGTCTGTTCCATCCAGAGCAGCTCATCTCAGGCAAGGAGGATGCTGCCAACAACTTTGCCCGTGGGCATTATACGATTGGCAAAGAGATCATTGAATTGGTTCTGGATCGTATTCGTAAATTGGTGAGCAATAGTACTGTTTGCAGCAAAATGAGTGCCAGTTTGTAATCAGCAGTATCCCATTAGCCACTATAAGCTATTGTAGACAGAAATAGTCAAGTGACTGCAAATCCTAGGTTTTTATTTTTAGCTTAGGAGAGGAAAATCTGAAAGCTTTCTGCAACCTGATTATTATAAGAATAACTCAAATGTAATCCGTTTAACTGGTCCCATCTGAGCATAAGAAATACATTGAGTGAGAGGTGGCCATTCAGTCCATCAAGCTCATTTCTTTTCTACTACTAAGCTAATATGTCCCACTATCTCATCCACAGGGTGCTTGTTAAAGGTTATTTGCCTTAACTATATGTCTTGGTAGTTCTAGATTGCCCAAACTCTTTGCACAAAGAAGTGCTTCCTGTCTTCAGTTCTAAATACACTTCCACTTAATTTCCAGTGGTATCCTTGAGTATGTGATTCACCATTTAGTCGAATGAATTCTACTAGGTATACTTTATCAACACCTTTTGAGAATTTTGAAGACCTGGATTAGGTCCCCTTGCAGTCTCCTGCTCGAGACTAAGCAGGTTTAATTCTGCATCTGTTAAAGTAGGGCATGTCCTCAAGTCCTGGGATGCACTTGGTTGCACTCCTCTGCACTGCTTCAAATGCTGCTATCTCCAGTAGTGTGGTGGTCACAACTGTACACAATGCTCCAGATGTGGTCTAAGTTGCATAGTCTGAGCATAACATCCCTTGATTTATATTCAGCAGTTTTTACAATATAACCTAACATTTTACATTCAACACCCTTTTCAATTGCTCGAGTACATTGCTTACATGATGAACGTATTGTTTCAACTTAAACCCCTAAATCTTTTTCAGTGGTTGCATCCTGCAATCTTGTGTTTATAATTGGCCATTCTTTTTTTCCATGAATCTGCATTTTCCAATTGTTTGTCCAGTTCTAAAAGGTTTTTTGAATTGTTTTTGCTGCCTCCTCTGTGTCCCCCAATTTTAGTATCTGCGAATTTCACTAATGTATTATCTATACCTGAATCAATGTCATTAATATAAATTAGAAAAAGGCACAGTCCAAGCACAGACCTCTGAGGGACTCCACTGATGCCTTCACTCCACTTAGAGCATTCTCCTCATATCTGTACTCATTATCATCTGCTGATAAACCAACTTGAGATCCGCTTTTCTGCTTTGATGCCTGCACCTTCTAGTTTCAAAATGAATCTTTATTCTGGAACTGTAATGAATCTAAACAACTTATGTTGTATGCTTTGCTTACAAAGTGTGCCTTTAACTATTCTTCCCAGGCTGACCAGTGTACCGGACTCCAGGGCTTTCTGATCTTCCACAGCTTTGGTGGGGGCACAGGCTCTGGATTTGCCTCTCTCCTCATGGAACGACTGTGTATTGATTATGGGAAGAAGTCCAAACTGGAGTTTGCTATCTATCCAGCCCCTCAGGTAAGGTTTAAAGGATTTGTTCAGTCTGAATTGCCACACAGTTCCAGAAGCCTGGACTTGAATCCTCACCCTGTCACCGTGTGGTTTTCTTTCCATGTTCAAATGATGTGCCTATCTGTAGAACTAAATGAGTCATGAGAGAGTGTGTGTAGGGGAGAACAAGCACACATGAGAGTGCCTCGTGATGGACTGTTGTCCTCTGTTGCCAGAGATATCTCCTGCCTTGTGCCCAATACTGACAGAATTATATGGGTGGGCTCTGGAAAGCATATTTTTAATGATGTTTAGTTAATGGAACTTGATATAAAGGTTAGATATATGAATGGCATGAAGATGTGGGTTGCAGAAGTTGCAGGGTTGTGGTGGTTTCCCTAAGGAATTTCATGAACTTGTTTTTGGCTAATGTCACACTTAGATTGAGGTAGCAGAGTGACAAGACAAACAATTTAGCTTTGTCTCTTAAAGGGGCATGAGAACAAGCTCAACAAAAATGGGTGGGAAACTGGGAAAGCCGAAAATAGGAGATGGCGGGTTCAATTAAAACTTTTGTCCATGGTCATTCCTACAGGTATCTACAGCTGTGGTGGAGCCATATAACACTGTTCTGACCACACACACCACCCTGGAGCACTCTGACTGTGCCTTTATGGTGGACAATGAAGCTATTTATGACATATGCAGGAGAAATTTGGACATCGAGCGGCCCACCTACATCAATCTCAATCGACTCATTGGGCAGATTGTGTCCTCCATCACAGCCTCTTTACGCTTTGATGGTGCCTTAAATGTGGATTTGACCGAGTTCCAGACTAACCTGGTGCCATATCCCCGTATTCACTTTCCTCTAGTTGCTTATTCCCCAGTTATATCTGCGGAGAAGGCCTACCATGAGCAGCTGTCTGTGGCTGAGATTACAGCTTCTTGTTTTGAGCCTGCAAACCAGATGGTGAAGTGTGACCCTCGCCATGGGAAGTACATGGCCTGCTGCATGCTCTATCGTGGGGATGTAGTGCCCAAAGATGTAAATTTTGCCATTGCTGCTATGAAGACCAAAAGAAGCATCCAGTTTGTGGACTGGTGTCCTACTGGATTCAAGGTGAGTCAAATAGTGTTAGAATGTGTGGTGTGGCAGTAAGGACATCACAAAGGAAACCAGATAGCCTGCTGGTTCAGACCACTTGTCTGACTCACTGTAGGATCTTGAGTGAGTTACTTAAACTGCCTGTGTTCTAGTAATAAAAGTATGTTTGTATTATCATGGGATGAGAAGGGCTCACCAATTCATTATTGAATTGGTCCACTCTCACACTCTAAACTTCACACACACACACACACTCTATCCACATAAGCACTGCTTATGAGAAATTCTTACGCAGCTTGTCTCTCCAGTACTCTACATAGGGACTTACTAACTTTGTGGTGCATAAAACCCGGCTGTCCCCCAGATATAACTTAAACCTATGGCTACCTTTGTCCCAAAGAATAACCTAGACACATAGAGGCTAATACACCTTGGTTGAAACCATTCACCAACAGGATTCTTTATTCTCACCCTGATATCCATGAATTGGTGGGCAGCATGGACAAAAATTTATATCACGTGTGGAGGCTGGCCCGGACACAGACAGGTGGACACGTTAATTTCACCCACAAACACGTTTATTTACACTACCAAGTCACAAAGTGCACCACAAAAACCCCCAAAGTCCTGGCCACACAATGCCTTCTTCAGACCTCCTTCTCCCTTCTCCAGCTCAGTCCACTCCACTCCCGACTCTCGCGCTGAATGAAGGGAGGCGGCCCCTTTTATCCTCACCCGGATGTGCTCCAGGTGGGTTCCGGCAATCTTCCATGGACACACCCCCATGTGGCAGAAGTGCCAGCTGCAACCCCGGAAGCACTCCGGGTGTCCCTGCTCTTCTTCCTTCCAGCACTTCCTGGTGTGGTGGAAGTGCTGAGGTCCAGGGCTCCAAAGGCATGGGGGCGGCCCCTGGCAGCGACCACGGGCCCCTATAGGGTGGAACTTCAAAGCTCTGTACCCGTGGCCCCCAAAGGAACCACGGAGGTCGCCCCCAGATGGTCTGGGGAAGGCACAAGCCCTCCTTTGGTCCTCCTGGGTGTTCCGGCCGGGTCGCCACCCCAGCCACCTCTGACACACGATATATTAAAAAAATAATATGTTACAGTATATATCACATTATAATATATTTGCATATACTTTCCAGATTTCTTTTCATAAGAACCACTTTAATCAACTGGAGTAATTCTATAATAATTGTACAGTTCAAAATAATAAAATAAGAATTTAAATGTCCTCGAGGGCACACTTTTCAGTTTTTAAGTTCCTCTCTTCACAGAAACCGTTGGTGGACAGTTTTCTAAAAAGGTATCATAATGAAAAAATATCTTTATATCTTACATTCCATTGCTTTCTAACCATAATTTATAGCAAAGATGTGAAAATAATGCTTATCATTGCTTAATTACAAATTTCTAAAAGTCTTTACCTACTTATTATTATTATTAGATTAAGTCACATCACAAATTTATTTTCTGTTGGCAACACAGAAAAACTGTCATTGCTTATTTTCCTAATATTTTTGCATCTTTGAATTATTTTTAGCAGCTTAGTCGTTTAACATTTGTGAAATGCATACGTGATCAGATTTTCTACAGAAAGCGCATTGACAGTGAGATAACTTTACAAGTCTAAACTGACCCCTTCAAAATTTGATAGTCTGTATTTTTCCTCATCAAAAAGTACTTTTTATCACCTTATACGATATACAAATTATAATAGAACATCCCAAGGCATGACAAAAGGCTAACACACAGAAAACAAGCAGCTGTTTACTAGTTCTTGAAAGGACTGTTTATTGCCCTGATTAATGACTCTGTTGGGAATTAAAGACACTGCACTTCCTCTTCAAGTGGGATAACTGGCCTCATAAGCCTTCACACTGCACGAGATGCCTCCTTCCCTTTGCCAACCTGCCTCTCTTTTCATTGCACCTCCTGTTATATTCCTTCAGTGCACATGGCTTTGCCTCCCTCCCTGCAGAGATTCACTTGACCCTTCTCTCAGTGGTCGAGTCACTACAATAGCAATACAGAATATAAATTTTAACAAAAGTAGCCAGAACTCTACCTCTATTTCATTCTGCTGTCCACAATTATCTTTATACCATGCATTTTCTGAAAAACACACATTTATATAAATTCAGCCACTGAAACAAACACACTGTCAGTTTTACGACTTGTAGGCCACACACTACTTAATTTCACGTGAACATTCTTGTCTTTTCTTTTTTTTTTTGAGATTTTATTAATTTTATTGCAGTTATTCCATACAAAATCAATTTTTTTTATTCATTTTATTGCAATCCATACAAAGCAATCAAGTTTTTACAAAAAGAAAAATTGAGTTAAGAACAGATCGATCCCCACCCCTGAGAAAGAGAGCAAGCCAAACGGCGTTAAATTTAAGGCTTGTAAACATACCTAAATTAATAAATTCTCTGTGCTTTATGAACTTATTTTAAAATATTACTGATTAGATCCTGCCATGTTTTGAAAAAAGTTTGTACGGATCCTCTAACTGAGTATTTGATTTTTTCCAATTTCAAATAATATAACACATCGGTTTCCCACTGACTTAAAAGAGGAGAGTTTGGGTTCTTCCAGTTTATCAGAATAAGTCTGCGTGCCAAAAGTGTAGTGAATGCAATCACAAATCAATCAATTTTTACAAAAAGTAGAATTGAAAACAAGTCGACCCCCACCCCTAAGTTAGAGAGATGAACGTTCTAATTTAACTATAGCAAGTTGAAGTCTGTGTGGACTTTCTCATGTCTAAGGTTGTACCAGCATATGCTCCGCTGTGTCTGAAGGACAAGTAACAAAGGTGCTCAGCCACAGTAGAAATGATCTGCAAAATTTTCAACCAATGTCTTGTTTCTAATGGTGTACTGCACGTCCCCATATTCATCTTATTGGACTGTTCCCCCCTAGCCTGCTAACCTTGTAGAAAAAGATTGTGGCAATCTCTGTTACACCAGGTGCACTGTACTTTCTTTATTACTTCAGTCACTCAAATATAAAGACTATAGGAATTTAATATATATATATAGTCATAGAAAGCTTACTGAAGCTTAGCAGTAATATCAAAAGAGCCTGTAATATCCTTTCGAGTCTCTGGTTGACATGATGATGGAGGGAGAAAGAAAATGAGAGAGACATAGAGACCAAAAGTATGCAAAGGGGCACTAGTAGTGCCTCTCCTAATTCAGTGACCAATCATCTTTAGCCATAACTCGCTCCTTCAGTCCATTTAGTTTTAGTCTCCTCCTTGAGGCTGATCCTTGCTTCTCACACAAATCCTTTATTACAGTAATTAGGATGCTGCTGTCTTGTGAGCAGCACTGGTCAGTCAAGTCCAGGACTTCCAGATTTTAAAGCACACTTACTCATAAGTTTTGAAATCAATGAACCTAATTTCTTGACCATAAGTTTTGATTAATCATGTGTTTATGTTTGGTTAGTTGTGGGTTATTGGGTAAAGTCAGTTGCTGTTGTCCATATGTTGTGCATTTGCACTAATATTTTACATTTAGAGCTGCAGTGAATCCAATTTCATGTAAGTGATATTTTTGTGGTAATAAAGTTTTTACCCTGAATAACAGAAAGACCAAGTTTAAAAAGAGGTGTCTTACATTTCTACTGCTTCTCTAGGTTGGAGTGAATTACCAGCCACCAACTGTAGTTCCTGGAGGAGATCTGGCCAAAGTGCAGCGCGCCGTCTGTATGTTGAGCAACACAACTGCCATTGCAGAGGCCTGGGCCCGCCTGGATCACAAGTTTGATCTGATGTATGCAAAACGAGCCTTCGTTCACTGGTATGTAGGAGAGGGCATGGAAGAAGGTGAGTTCTCAGAGGCCAGAGAAGATCTGGCAGCTCTGGAGAAGGATTATGAAGAGGTAGGCATTGATGTGATGGAGGCCGAGATTGAGGAGGATGAATATTAAATATGTGGTGGTGGTGAAGCAATCCATCTCAGGTTAAATGAAACAGGCTGACAGGCTACTATGAGTTATACATTAACATCCCAAACAGTTCAGAACAGTATATCTTGTAATGGCTTCAATTCCAGGCCTAAAAATGATTTTACTAATCAGCTCAGAAACATTAGTTCAGAAGTTGCAAAAAGCCTGAAAAGTGATGATAATGAAAAGGAGTGTTTTACTATTAATCTATGATTTGAATAACATATTCAGAAAATAGAAAAATAGGGACGCCTTTAACCCAAGAAACAATGATGACAAAATGGATTGGTGGAATATTATCCAAAAAAAAAATGACAGGAAAAGTGCTGCTGTACATGTTATGACTGATATACTTTGAGCCTCAGGATGCATGCTGGTGGGACTGAGTCTGAAAGACATGTGGAGTCCAGGTGACTAGTGTGATCGAGTCTACTAGGAGCTACCTGACATACACACACACAAAAGATGATGCTAAGGATACTGCATAAGAGAAAGGACTGACCCCACTAGCTGGTGTGAGACTGGCAGGCTGGCACTAGTAGGAGATGCTGGTGGATACATTTTTATAGTGTGATTGACTGATCACTAAATGATGATGAATATCTAGAATCTGGCAAATTATTTAAAATAAACTGACAAAGCTGAAGCTAAAATAAAAAAAATCTATAATTAGGGCATAAAGATTACACTGCAAGCTGTATATTAGAATATCTAAAAAGATCTTTCACACTGCTACACTGGAGTTAGACCCTGGTCATAATGGAAAAATATATATAAACTGACTGTAAGGCAGTGGGCCAACCATAGTGACCCATGACATAGACAATCCATAAGTCCTCACCCGTGCTGTTAGTGATGGGAGACCTTCCCCCAAGTCCTTAAACTAGAACTGGCTCCTGGTGATAGCTGCGCTGGAGCTGGACCTGGCTGATAATGGAGAAACATATCAAATAAATAATAATAAAAGAACACATTTTATTTAAAAAAAAAAAATAAGCGAAATGATTAATCATTAATATTGTTGTGACAAGTATCATCCAAATTAATTTCCAATACTAACACAGGCCAGACTTCTTCCTTTTATTTCCCTTGTCTTTATAAATACATAATCTGCATTTGTGGCAGTGAGATCCTTTGGACAGTTACTTGGTTCACCCATTTTTTAGTAAAATTTTTTTTTTTGTACATAATAGAAGTCTGGCACCTGCCATCCAGGATTGGTTCCTTCTTTGTGCCCGAAGCTGCCAAGACAAGCTCCAGTTCAGCAAGACCCTGTAATTGAACTAAGCAGGATCAATAAACGGATGGGTCAAAATAACCAAGGAGCCACCTAGAAATTATAATCAGATAACATATTCTTCAATGATATTCCCTTGCGTGCCTAGAGTACTGTTTTTTTTTTTTTTTTAATAAAATGAGAAAGATTAATCATTGTATTTTAAGGAAATTTCAGGTTGCTTGCGAATTTTGCATTCCTTATGATATATTGTACTAGTTTAAACAATGGCTCGGTGGATTCCCAGCCGGATGTGTTTTAATTGGAGTGTGCGCGTTCTCTCTGGGTGCACACACACCTACTCTTCCACAATCTGAACATGCGATTAGGCTAACTGCCGACTTGTAACTGTCCCGATTTAAATGAGGGTGTCCCGTATGGAGCTTGTTGCTGGCTTGCATCCAAAGCTGATAGGAATAAGCAATGCAAAAATTAGGTTCTCCAAATGGCTAGATGAATGGAATGCAGTTTGATTTGGCTGTTGTAGGACTCATTTGCAATTTTGAACAAATAATGTAACTTACAAATACCCCTTTACACTTTTTTAATATCATGTTTTTTTTATATTCTTAATATTTTTTGATGGTTTTAGAAATTTCACTACGTAGAATTAATTCCAGATTAGTAAAATGTGATACACAATGACATGCAACTCCAATTGGACTTCTCCTCTCACACCTATTAAAAACTTGATATTTAATCTTAATGTGTACATACTGTATATAAACTGTAAATACTGCTGCAGTAAATGTACAGGAGAGTTGCAGAGATGAAAGAAATGCTAGTGAAATGACAAGCAGAGTTTGAAAGTGCATTTCCCAGGGGGTAAAAAGTGCACACATAACAAGATGTCAGTGTCTGATTTTCAACATTACATGTCCAGCAAGGGAGCGTCAACTCCTCAAATGGCCCGGTGGCAGTGCTGGAAAACGCACTGTGGAAATGTCACTCTGCTTATACTACTGCCTCAAAGTCACAGCAAAGACAACATTTAAGAAAAACTAATCACCGCACAAGTAATAGTTTTATAATAGACTGGATTAGATTACAATAGATTAGATAAACATTTTTAGTCCCATGAGAAATTCAAATGCATACAACAGCATAATCATAAAGAAAAGGATTCAGATACATAGGACAAATAATACAGCCAACCAATTAATCAATCAATCAGAAAATCTATATAATAAAAATAAACTGAGTAAATCAGGTGGAAAATTTAAATTGTCTGATAGCAGTGGGTAGAAAAAACACCCAGAGGTGCTTCTTAGCATACAATCGTGGAATGAACATGTGGCTAAAAGGTGCTCCAAGACAGCGCCTCCTGGAGGGAATGGAGGGCATTTTCTGTGATCACCTTGTATTGAAAATTTCAGTGTGCAATTTACATTGGGAAAATACCACTGGAAATTTGAGACGAATGCAGTAGTTAGCTATGGTGCTCTTGGTGTTCTGATTGTTATCATCTTCCATTGCTGTTGGAGCATGCAGAAAACTGACAGAAGGAACGATAAGGAAGTCTGGACTTTAATCAAAGTTTTAGCAGGTCAGCAGTTGAGGTGCTCCAGCACCTCTGATATATAGTGCTTTTGGGGTTTCCAAGCCCCAGGGTGTGTCAGTGCTTTTTACAACTTGAAAACGTTTTGGTACAATAAACCCATCAGTGTTTTAAGTAGGAGCTCTGCCACCCTTTTTTCTATTGTTAAAAAAAAAAGCGTGGCTGGCATATCTCCTGGCAGAGCTCAAGAAATATTTTTCTCACAGACAGACAGGGCACAACAAGGGAGATAAAAAGCAAGAATGTATAATAACAATGGAAACTGAGCAATGTGATATTATAAAAGTTAACAACAAAAATATATTTTATATGAAATTCTGTAAGCAGCTCATTAAATATGTAATGTAGACCATAGTAAGACATAATTGAATGAACTTTAGTCCTGCCTGCCAGCATATTTTCTGTGCACATGAAGTAGATTATATATAGAAGTAGAATATGAAGTACATTATATATACTGTAGATATTTCACTCTGTTAACACAGTGGTAAACCACAGTTCTGGACATAAGGCACCACTTCTCACTATCTAGCCTGGCTTTTTTCTCTCATTACCCATATTCATATGGGTGCTGTTAATCTGCTTAAATGTCCTTTCACATCCCAAACATGTGCAAGTGTGTTGTGTGATGGATTGATATCCTGCTGAAAAACTGCGTGGATAAACTGAGACTAGTGGTTTCCAAAATTGAGTAGATGGAGAAAGACAGACTACACATCTCATGAATTACGAGGCCATACTGGATATTTGTGCCTCCTTAGGACTAAAGGGTTCACTGAAATAGCACCCTTTCACTCTGCTTGCTCATTCAGTTTTGTCTTTACTAAACTATAAGATCCACCCACACACCACTCCAACAGTGTGTCCTTCAAGCTTATTGTGACTTCAGATCAATTTTTTCTCAGCTACTTTAATCTAAACATCATTTGAGGTTCTAACAGGGATGTAGCAGTTTTGCCTGTCTAATTAATATTCATCCTCTTAACTTTTTCTGAGTTCACTATTTCTGGTACTTCAATGCAGAAAAGAAGGGATATGTTTGGTTTTTAATTGGTTGTTAATAATTAGTCTCTGGAGGCATTAGTTCATAACCTTATGTTTTTCTAATTATTTTCCTCATACCTTGTGCTGAGAAACAGTGGCTTCATTTAATGCATAACAATTTTATTTTCATTAGTTAAATTTTGACCTTTATATTCAGGTAAAACTGATTCCATGTATTCAGGTATGGTGGTCTTAACTGAGCACAATCTTTGAGCAACCTCACGTTTGCCTGTAGGCTTATTACAGAATGAGATGTGATCATAAATTGAGCCACTGCTCTTTGGAGGCAGAAATATGTGAAATAACTGGCAATAATTCCACTTACTGTATGTCATAGGGTCTTCTACTAGGCATCCTACCAGTCTACTTGACTGGTATGTTTACATTTATTGTTTTTTGTCTCCTGTTGGTAATTGCATGACTTGCTAGTATGAATCCTAGAATGAAGTACCATTTTTTTCTGGTGTACTCCCCAGCTAAACAGTGTAGAGTTGTGCAACTTCAGTAGAACTAAAGCAATGCAGAATAACACTATAGTACTAGGCATCATCCCTTTTTCCTTCAGAACAGCTTAACTTCTTTGAGGTATAGATTCAGTGAAATGCTGTAAATGTTGCATAAGGATTGTAGCCTGTGCCAAACTATTATCATGCAATTTCTGCAGAATTTTTGCCACAAAATCTTAATACTGAGCCTCCTACTCCACCTCATCCTAAAGATGCTGTACTGCACTGGGGACTGTGAGGCCCATCAGAGTCACCTCAGGTCACTGTCATATTCATAGAGTCAGCTAGAGATGCTGCATGCTTTGTGATATTGAGCATTTTCCATTTGAAAAAAAATGGACTGAACTTGAAGGTAAGCACATTGTCGGCAAGAGCAGCATGGAGATGCAGTGGTACTGCTGCTGCCTTGCAGTAAGGAGTCTGGGGTTAACATCCTGGGTTCTCTCTACATGTGTTTCCTCCTTTAGGCCAAAGACATGGTGGCTTGGTGGTACTAAATTGGCCCTAGTGTGTGATTGGTGTGTATGTGTGTGTGCTCTATGATGGCCTGGTGTCCCATCCAGGGATAGACTCCAGCATCCCCCGGGACCCTGTTTAGGGCTAAGCGGGTTAGACATTGATTGACATAGTCAGCAATAATACTTTAATGCAATGTGGAATTCAGTTCAATTGAGTTCATTAGTTTTATTTTTTTGAATAGTCTTTTTCACTGTGCACATGCTTAAGGCACTGTAACATCTTTATATATGAAATCCATCCATCCATCCCGCTACATCCTAACTACAGGGTCACGGGGGTCTGCTGGAGCCAATCCCAGCCAACACAGGGCACAAGGCAGGAAACGAACCCCGGGTGGGGCGCCAGCCCACCGCAGGGCACACACACACACACACACATACCAAGCACACACTAGGGACAATTTGGGATTGCCAATGCACCTAACCTGCATGTCTTTGGACTGTGGGAGGAAACCCACGCAGACACGGGGAGAACATGCAAACTCCATGCAGGGTGGACCCGGTAAGCGAACCCGGGTCTCCTAACTGCGAGGCGGCAGCACTACCCACTGTGCCACCCTATAGACAATACAATACAAAGTACAAAATTTACAAAATACACACAAAAATATACTTTGGGTTAAATACACAGACGCAAAATAATTTCAAACTGATTAACAAGTTGAACCCTAGAAACATCTGTCTAGAGTGTCCCATCAATAATAATGGTGAGATATGGGCTTTTGAGGAGAGGAAGGCAAACTCCAAGGAGAAAATAAACCTCTGAATGGTCCGTAGTTCATTGTAAAAGTCAAAGTCTTAAGCAAATTTAGACAAGGTCACTGAACTGGAGACTCCTCCTGGGCATCCTACAGTATTTTATAAGATTGTGCAGAATAATCTAACATGATGACAAAATCCTTTCCTCCATGGATTCATACCTGGAATTCAAGACTCTAGTGTTTTCCCATATGCAGGAGAACAGCTTGGTAGTAGAGCAGTTGCACCAACTGCCACAGCAGGGTAGCAAGAAGAGAAACAGAAGAGAGCAGGTTCAGTAACAGTTTCTAATGTTTATATTTTTAAGGTAATCACTAACAAATGGAGGTGCAATAGAAACATCTCATTGGCAGCTCTAAATGCAACACTAAAGTTGTGAGTCGTCAGCCTGGACTGAAAAGCTGAGACCAAAGGGGCATCTCATAGAGAAGCAGGCAGATCATCCCATATCTTGAGCTTGAGTGCTGTAGCTTAAAGCTTGACCTGCCATTGTTACTGGGGCTTTGGAATGAGGATGTAGATTTCGTCATTTGCTTCTTTGTGTTACTAAAAAAGGTTGTGCTCTGAAACTTTAAAACGTTGTGTGCACATTAGAGGAAATATTAGAAGATAAACTACTGGTTTATTGAAAATATATTATTTCAAATTTACCCATTTTAATTTTGTTTCCGTTTTCAAGTAAGCAATTTTAATCTTGTTGTTTTTTGCTGCCTTTAGTTTGCTTTTTTATTTTGATTAACATAATTCTTTAATTATTTTGTAGTTGTTGTTATTGCTAATCTTAAGTTCTGGTAGTCGGACATGTTTTTGGCCATTTAAAACTTCATATGTAGGGTGAAAGATTTTGAAATCAACTCTTAAGTGTCCACATACCTTGCAATCCAATGAAATAATTCAACAAAGTTATAGATATACATTTAGTTTTAATTAGGTTGAAGTTTAGTACATATAGGCAGAGTGGTAGTGCAGAGCAGGCATTCGTTCCTTACAGCGCTAACTGTGTCGTTTGTATGTTCTGCCTATGCGTTTCTGGATTGATTGATTGGTATTATTAATGAGTTTGCCTTACTGTGGATGACTACCCATTTTAACACTGAGTACTGGAAATGTGTTAGATGCACTTTCTTTGAAGTAAGTTACAACAACCATTGACAATCTGAGCCATCCAGGTGAATATTTGACACCCACTGCATGCCCAACCTACCTGGAAAGGATTTTTTGGGGAGTTTTTTCTTGTCTTCTTAGAGAGTCAAGGCTGGGGGGCTGTCAAGAGGCAGGGCCTGTTAAAGCCCATTGCAGCACTTCTTGTGTGATTTTGGGCTATACAAAAAACAAATTGTATTGTATTGTGTAATATTGGCTGCTGCACCACTGTCTCGCATCATTTCAAAATATCCTTAGTAAGTAAATGAAAACTAAAGATACCTTAATAAAATGGTTTGTGTCACTAGATTTCTCTGTTTGGCTATGCAACTGGGCCATGAAAAGGTTTGGTGCACCGTCCTTTACTTACGCTTCCTGCCTTACACCCAGTGCTGTTGTGATAATCATTAGTTCCCAGCATCCTCAAATTAGGCAGATTAGATTAACACCTTAGTACATACAGGTCTGAATGTATATGAATTCAATGGATGTTCAGTTCTTCAGTGCACGATTATCCATTTCTCACTATCTGTTAATAGATGACCAGATCATGAACTTCCATGATGTTGCACCAATAGCAGCAGGCATTTTTTTGGTAAAATAACACAATAATTTTTTTTCCACATCTCACTGCTTACATACTTATGTATAATCCTGGAATTTTTCAAAATGTGTGATCATGATGCTGACGTCACCTGCTCTTTAGTACACCAGGAGTAAAAGCACTAAAGTCATAGAAGACATTATGGAAGAATAAAAATCACTTCACAGCCTACAAAATGGAAATGATGTCAATTATATTTTTTCTGCAAAATGCTTCTTTGAAAACACTGTAAAGATGCTTAGAAAAATCTGAAAAGTGCCTGAATAATGTCCAAAAAAGGCTGAGAAACACATGCAAAAAGCTATTAAAAAGCTTTAAAACTTCTAAACATTGGAAATGTACAATTCTCATGTGTAAATAAGCCCTTAAGGACAGGAGTTATGTGTTTACACTTTCTAGTTCTTGTGAAACTTCTTTTAGGTATAAATCCATGGCAAATCATCACACTTTTGGACCTTATTGTCACAGATTTAACAAAACTTGGATCAATCAATATAAAGGGAGATTTAAGCTAACAAAGTTTGAACTTATAGGGGTTTATGACTTTGACTGGCTGTATCTCCCTAAATATAAGTTGCGCAGAAATTGGTCTTCTTGAACTCTATACTTTGTGTACATGCTATGCTATCCCAAAATGCAAAATTACTATGTTATGAGTGATTATAATATTAAAAATTGAATAGCAAAAAAAAAACTATTTTAAAATTGTTCATTCTTTACTAAAGCTAGCTTATAATGTCATGAACATCTCCAGAAAATTTGGTCTTTGGTTTTAGCGTCGTTTCTAAGCTATCATTACTTATCTGAGGTCTGGATCGAAACCACAATTCCTTACAATGCTGTTGAATTAGTGGTCAGTGAATAGTACATGGTTATTAGAGTTCATGAAAACTAAGACAAAAGCCAGAACTAGCAGTAAAAATACAATTTTAATTGAAATAAAAATAAAACTTACAGGTAAAAATGAATAAAAAAGACAATAACGCCAAAGTAACTAAAACAAAATAGAATGAATGGTAAATTCAGAATAGTTTTATTTTATCTCAGTTTACATTTTTGACTTCTTGAGAGACACTGGCCTACTAAAAAGGGCCTTGAATTAAGTAAATCATATTTGAGATCATGTACGCTTTCATTTTATGTTTTCAGAAAATATACATCAAGCTTTTCCTCATAAACCTGAAAAACTATAACAAAACCTAAACTGAAACTGGATGGGCTCTTAGACCACTAGAGTGAGGAACAAAATTCAACTTGGGTGGATCATGAATAAATTACGTACAAGCTGTACTGTTTGAATGGTAAGGTGGGAATGTAAGAGCATAAACAATGGCTACACTCTCAGTCTATACTCCACCAGAGCCTTTGATGCAGAAATCGTGTGTTTGCTTGAAATTGTGTATGTCCATCCTGTTGCTGTCACAGATTCAAATACTAAAAGCACATCCTGATGATCCATCACTTGTGTATAAGGACAGTATAGGAATGAGTAGGATGGAGATGTTCCATGAGGATATAAAAAGTTCAGTCTCAACTCTCCAGTGCCAGGCATAGTTTCTTGAACACATCCTATCCATGTGCCTTCATCTCCAGATGTTGAGGGTCCAGTCATAGGTTCAGGATCGGGAGGGTCTGCTAAGTCACTACTGGAAGGGGTCTGACTGACAGATCTGCTTGTTGTTGGGTGTGATTTTCAGTTCCTGCAGATGCGCTGACCTGACCTTAAATTGAGACTTGGGTGATTCTGCATTGGTGTCTCTTAAATCATGGGCTATCTTCTTGAGATGACATTTGAAAGGGTCATAACAAGATTTCTGATCGAGTCTAAACAACTCCTCTACCAAAAAAAATGTATACTGCTGCAGCAAAGACAATGCTTATATCTCCACCGATTTGCACACCTCACTACCCTCTGATTGGCATTGGAAATATTAGCCACATCTGCAGTAGGCTGGCGCCCTGCCCGAGGTTTGTTCCCTGCCTTGCGCCCTGTGTTGGCTGGGATTGGCTCCAGCAGACCCCCGTGACCCTGTAGTTAGGATATAGCGGGTTGGATGATGGATGGATGGAATATTAGCCACATTGGAATGGGGCATTTTCACAGTAGCCATTTTGACATGAATTAGTATGGCAAGCACAGGTGTCACTTGTAGCATTAATGAAGCTTCTGTTCAATTTCAGTATTGCACATTAGAAACCTTAATTAATTACTTACGCCTGTTCTTGCCATACTATTTACTGTCAATATGGCTACTGTGAAAAAGGCCCATTAGTGATATGAAGCCACATGCCACCTATAAGTAATGATAGCTCAGCAACGACTCTAAAGCCAAAGACCAAATTTTCTGGAGATGTTCGTGACATTATAAGCTAGTGTGGCATATGGCCGGGGCCCTTGCTCCACACTGGAAGGACCGGGGAGGGAGCATATCTACAGCGTTACCTCCCCAGGAGCGCTAGGTGGTGGCCCCCCTGGGTTGCAACAGTGCCTCAGACTCCCTGGGTGATGCCAGGGGGTGCTGCAGCCACTGCTGAACCCTTATGGGCAGCTCTTGACCAATTTTAAAATAAAGTAGTTTTTTTTTTTTTTGATATTCAATTTTTAATAATATAATCACTCATAATATAGTAATTTTTCATTTTGGGCATAGCAGAGTATTTACACAAAATACAGAGCTGGAAAAAAGAGTTTTAACACAATATGAGAACCATTTCTGTGCAACTTATATTTAGAGAGATATAGCCAGTCAGTCATAATCATAATTGCTTTGTTAGCTTAAATTTAAAAATAATATTGATCCAAGACGTATACAATTTCAGTTCCATGGGTTACTCATATGACCATATCAGCATACCAAGCTTTATTAAAATCTGTGATGATTTGATATGGAGTTACCCGTAGCCACATTTTAAATTACCTGAATATAAAAATGTTTGGGGGCGGCACGGTGGCGCAGTGGTAGCGCTGCTGCCTCGCAGTTAGGAGACCCGGGTTCGCTTCCCGGGTCCTCCCTGCGTGGAGTTTGCATGTTCTCCCCGTGTCTGCGTGGGTTTCCTCCCACAGTCCAAAGACATGCAGGTTAGGTGGATTGGCGATTCTAAATTGGCCCTAGTGTGTGCTGGGTGTGTTTGTGTGTGTCCTGCGGTGGGTTGGCACCCTGCCCAGGATTGGTTCCTGCCTTGTGCCCTGTGTTAGCTGGGATTGGCTCCAGCAGACCCCCGTGACCCAGTGGTTGGATTCAGCGGGTTGGAAAATGGATGGATGGATAAAAATGTTTGAACATCCTGTGCATAGCAAATTTCAGTAGTCAGTCTGACCAGAAATAATGGCATTCATTAATTTCTCAGTATTTTGCAATATTTTTAAACAGGAAAAAGAAGTTTTAGATAATCTCCTAAAGTATGCTTAATATTCATATTAGTCTCAATGATGATGTCTTAAGTTCCATGCTAATTCTGTTAAACTAATGTTGAAAACTACTGAGTTAATAAGTGACAGAATATTGTTGCAGTCTATGTCACCGATAACTTAACATTTTTTCTTCAAGCAGTTATCATCCATTTACTCTTTTAACTCACTGACATAGTTAATTGGAACAAAGGGATAGCTGGGTATCATCTGCATATGAGTAGGTCTAAATGCTGAGCCCTGTAGGACGCTATATTTAACTTCTGAATAGCAGATTAATCTCAGAACATTTAAGTCTATAATGAAATTAATTTGCTAAATGTGAGCTAAACCTCACAACAATGGTGCCTGAGAACCCTGTGTATTTTTCAGGTCTATTTAACATAATAGAGTGGTTGATGGTTTCAAAGGCTGTGCTTAAATCTAACATAATTACCATAGGATTTCCTTCCACAAAAATATTTAAAAGTAATTTACAAGACAAGTTAGTACTGCTTCTGTACTGTGACCATTGAGAAAGCCAGACTGGAACTCCTCAAGTAGATTTTAATGTGTAAGGTGAGACTGAAGCCTTCATGGCAGCTACTTTTCTAATAACTTTATAAAGAAAAATTGATTTGAAATAGGTGTATAATTGTTAAGCTTATTTGGGGAAACGGCCTGATAATTGACAATTTTGGTGTATTGGGTATGTAAGGAAAGACAGTTTAACATTGCAATATTTAGTATACAAGAGGACGTTAAAATCTTTGGTCTTGTATTGTCACTTGGGTAGTGTGAAGAGTTCTAATGTATGACAAGAAAACATGCCAGACACCTTTACAGAAACATCACTAGCCTGTACGGTTGACACAAGCAGTGTGGGTTCATACTCTTTAGACTAGGTCTTCAATAGTCCAGTTAAGGTCATCATCTGCCAACAGTAGTCACATTGTCAGGTTCTTAGCTGACAGGTAAGGAGTCTGGCATGTCACAGCATTCCTTTTACATCAGTACAGAGGAGCCTCATGAAGCCATCAATTTGAAATCCTTCAAGAGGTTTTCTGTTGCTTTATCTAGTATGTTCTGGTCCACACTGACATTCAATTGTTTACTGCCTAGTTAATATTTTCCAATCACCGATTTCAGTAAGACATTAAAGAGTATTAAGGGTCACCAGACTTGGATTTCTATCGAAAGGTAAGTTGTCTCCTAATGAAGAAAAGATTGGGAGAAAAAGCATGTCTATCCAAGAGTGCTGTTTCTTTCAAGATGTTTAGCAATAAATATTACAGTTGCTCTCATTTAAAGGTTTACGTTTGCTGTGTGACATTTTGACTTAGCCATTCTTCAATATAAAACAGTAAAGTATTGGTAAGTATTTAAAAATTCGAAACAACTAATTATACAGTGCAGTTTAGCTTGTAATATAAAATGTAAGAGACTAATGGAACATTATTGAACATAGCCAGATAAACGCTGTGAGACAATGTGTTGTGTGCTTGCTGTTTATTTTTGTATATGGATTGCCAAAACTGTGTATAAATAAACATATTTCTCAAAGTCTCCTGACTTGTAATCATTTGCTTTAATTTGTTTTTTTTACTGCACATCCCCGATGATTCTGCACATCATCCAGAAGGATCTTACACATATGCCACGTCTTAAAAACATCTCATTCATTTGGGTCAGTCAGTATCCAACCTGTTATATCCCAACACAGGGTCTGCTGGAGCCAATCCCAGCCAGCACAGGGCACAAGGCAGGAACAAATCCTGGGCAGGGCACACACACCCCCACACACCAAGCACACACTAAGAACAATTTAGGATCGCCAATCCACCTAACCTGCATGTCTTTGGACTGTGGGACTGAAACTGGAGCACCCAGAGGAAGCCCACGTGGACACGGGGAGAACATGCAAACTCCACACAGGGAGGATCCGAGAAGCGAACCCGGGTCTCCCAACTGTGAGGCAGCAGCGCTACCACTACACCTCCATACCACCCCATTCATTTGGGTGCATTACTAAAACACATCACGGCATACCTCTTCAGCCTAGAAATAACTACACATTTGAGCTTTACTGTATTAAAATTTGTGAACTTTAGGAGGTGCTCAAGAGCTGGTCTCAAACCCTAAGAGTGAGTCCAGAGTAGTAGCAAAAATGGGAATGTATTAACAAATTATAAAGAAAAAAAGTATGCCATCAGACCTAACTAGATGACCAAAACGTTCTTTGGGGGTTTATCCAGTTGTCCACAATGATATTCTCCTCTGATCTCCTTCACATTAGATCCACTAGCAATCTCCCAACTCAAAGCTGAAGGGACTTTTAGTGTCCGTTCCACACCCATCTGTATCATGTGCTCCGTTATGTCTTCTATGCTACAGAGTTGCACTGCAGAGTACTAGATGGGTTATCCTCGGGTTATCCTCCCTTGTGCACCGGAAAAGCTATTCTGCCCTCCTTTTTTTTATTTTTCTTTTGGCTACTCCCGTTAGGGCCATCATTTTTTCCATGTAAGGTTATTCTACCCTGCCCTCTATAAATGGTGACACTTACCACTCGTACCTTTACATCGTGTGGTGTTGTGTTCCTTGTCTGTTGTTTGTACTTCATTTACTGTCAGTAGTATGATCTGTGCACGCATGACAGTGGATGTGAACTTGACTCAGCATAAAGCAGTCACATGTCTGCTGGAGTGTGCGTCATATCACAGCAGTTTCACTGTGATTGGGAACGAAAGAAACTCAGAAACTCAAGATTGGACACACACTCAACCTGCTGCAGTGCAGTCTTTCCACTTGGTGGAGTGCAGGAGGGATTGCTCTTGAGACACAGAATCAACATCACATTTGTGCAGATAAGCTCCTGGCTAGAGGCTCCCTGACAAGCCTTAAATACCCACAGGTTTTATAAAATTCAGTAAGCTATTTGCGACAAATGCAACTACCAAATGAGTTATTTGAATATGCTGTATATGGACTATGCTCTTCTAAGACCACATTTGTTTCTACTATGTTCCAATCACTTAGTCTCACATTGACTTTGAATGAACTGGTCCTTCCTGATACTGAGTGACCATAATCACAATTCAGGAAGTCCATGATCACATTTGTGACATACTTGACTGCTGTAGGCTTTAAATAAATCTTGGATTAAGCATTTAACTACTATTTAACTACTATATCAACGTTTTATGCAAGTTGCTTTTTATGCCTACAATTTTGACAGGGTTAGGGTGTGTTTCTTCATGCTGGTCCCAAGCCCGGATAAATGGGGAAGGTTATGTCAGGAAGGGTTTCCTGTGTAACATTTTGCCAAATCAACATGCAGACAACAATACAAATTTCCATACCGGATAGGTGAAGCCCAGGGTTAACGACTGCCACCAGTACTGTTAGCTAACAGGGTGCGGGTGGAAATTGGGCTACTGTTGGTCGAAGAAGGAGGAGAAGAGGGGGGAGACATGTCCGGAGGCAGGAGGAGAGGAGCAAGGTAAAGAGTTCAACTGAGGGTAGGAACTTTAAATGTTGGCAGTATGACTGGTAAGGGGAGACAGTTAGCAGATATGATGGAGAGAAGGAAGGTTGATATATCGTGCGTGCGAGAGACTAAATGGAAGGGGAGTAAGGCCAGGTGGATCGGAGGTGGATTCAAATTGTTCTATCATGGTGTGGATAGGAGGAGAAATGGAGGAGGAGTTATTCTGAAGGAACAGTACGTCAAGAGTGTTTTGGAGGTGAAAAGAGTGTCAGACACAGAGTAATGATTATGAAGCTGGAAATTGGAGGTGTGGTGATGATGAATGTTGTTAGTGCATATGCCCCGCAAGTTGGGTGTGCAATGGATGAGAAGGAAGATTTTTGGAGTGAGTTGGATGAAGTGATGAACAGTGTACCCAAGGGACAAAGTGGTGATTGGAGCGGATTTCAATGGACATGTTGGTGAAGGGAACTGTAGGCGAGGAGGTGATGGGTAGGTATGGTATCAAGGAGAGGAATGAAGAAGGTCAGAGGATAGTGGATTTTGCCAAAAGGATGGACATGGCTGTGGTGAATAAGTATTTTAAGAAGAGGGGAGAATATAGGGTTATGTACAAGAGTTGAGGAAGATGCACACGGGTAGATTACATCCTATGCAGAAGAGTTTATCTGAAGGAGATTAAAGACTGCAAAGTGGTGGCAGGGGAAAGTGTAGTTAAGCAGCATAGGATGGTGGTCTGTAGGGCGACATTGGAGATCAAGAAGAGGAAAAGAGTGAGGGCAGAGCCAAGGATCAAATGGTGGAAGTTGAAAAAGGAAGACTGCAAGGATGAGTTTAGGGAGAAGGTGAGACGGGCACTGGGTGGCAGTGAAGAGTTACCAGACAGCTGGGAAACTACAGCAGATGTAGTAAGGGTGACAGCAAGAAGGGTGCTTGGCATGACATCTGGAGTGATAAAGGAGGAAAAGGAAACCTGGTGGTGGAATGGGGAAATACAGGAGAGTATACAGAGGAAGAGGATGGCAAAGAAGAACTGGGATAGTCAGAGATGCAGAAAGTAGTCAAGAGTTCAAGGAGAAAAGGCGTAAGGTGAAGAGAGAGGTGGCAAAGGCTAAAGAAAAGACGTATGATGAGTTGTATGAGAGGTTGGACACTAAAGAGGGAGAAAAGGACTTGTACCAATTGGCTAGACAGAGGGACCGAGCTGGGAAAGATGTGCAGCAGGTGTCGCCCTGCCCTGCGGTAATCGGCCTTTCGGGGTCAAACGTACCTTGTTTTCCACAGGCAGGGACGATCCGGATCCGCGTCCGTGGCTGGAGCATGCTGGACCACAGGCTGTCGGCAGCAGAGGAGGCTGCGAAATTGGAGCTGCTGCAGCTCAAAAAATCACAGGAGCTGCGAGGCTGCCAGGAGGCACGCCACCGCACCTGGAGACAAGATGGCTGCAGGCCGGAAGTCCCACCCGCTGACAGGCACGGGATTGGCCGGTGTGTCTTGTGTGCCCGCCAATGACTGTATAGAGGCGGGACCAAGGAATGTCAGTCACGTGCCTGAAAGAGACCCGATTGGGCCAGAGGGAGTGGCCCACAGGAGGCAGACGACGAGTGCGGCTGATGGACAGGTAAGCCCACCGACATCTGTCTCCCTGTTCTCGCCGGTGGCTCTGCGTGAGCCGGACGAGTCCCTTCGGCCCGCAGAGTCACCTTTATTACAGGTGCTACGTGCTCTCTCCGTCGAGTTGGAGAAGCTGAAGGGGAAGGCGGTCGCGTCATTGGAGATGCCGTGTGGTACAGAGGAACGGCGCGACGCTGGAGCCTTTGGCCGGGAGAGTACGGCGGAGAAGGTGAGTGTTGCCCTCCCCGTACAGCATGAGGGAGAATTCGCCGAAAACGGCCGTGACAATAAATAGAATGACCGGCAACAAGTAGGCACTTCTCCAACAGCAGACGCGGCAGTGCAGGCTGCACGTGAAGCGAGTAGAGCGAGATCGCATGGGCTGGCAGGACAAGGGCTGATGAATGCCCTGGGTGCTAGCGCCCTGTGCTCCAAGCCCGCGGCAGTCTCCTGTCGCTCTGCAGGGATGCAGACGGGGCTGGATTTGAGCTTTCACCATGCTCAGACCCAGACCGTCAGAGCGTCCAAGAGGAAAAGGAGGAACCGAGGGGTGAAAGCTGGTTCCTCTGATAGGATGGGACGTGTCGCTGGGTGCATGCGTCCAGTGAAGGGCCGTCCTCTGCGGAGGCAGAGGGAAACCCCTGGGCGGGTGGAGGGAGCCGCCTGTGAGAGTGGTCCTGCCAACAACGTCCAGACGGGCATGGAACCTGCGGCGGAGGAGCTGAACAGGCAAGTCGCGGGCTGCCGGTAGGGGGGAAGAGCGCTGCCGGTACAGAGATTGGTGGGACGCCTGGTGCGGGTGTCCAGGCAGTGCTTCTGGCTCTCCCTTTTGTCTCTTTGTAGGACCAAAGCCCCGACGAGCAGTAGGACCTGCCCCGTTGGGAACCTGCACTCCTGGAACGTGCTGCTCCGCGGGAGGACTCTCTACCGGCGACCGCATGGTGCCCCGGCTGGCGGGGTCCGTGGAGGCGAGAGCGGTGCAGACCGGAGGGGCGCATCGGCATTGGAGGGGGTGCCGTGATGGACCCTGGGTACATAGTAGGACCCACTCCGGGGACGTGCTGCCCTCTCGGGATGTGTCGCTCAGACCAACATGTCTTCGCTGGCAGTGGGGCACTGTCGCATGCGGCTGGGGTGGGAACCCAGCCGCGACGCCCAGGAGGACCGGAGGAGGGCTTGTACCTCCTCCAGACCGCGAGGGGGCGACTGCCCTGGTTATGTTGAGGGCCACAGGTAGATGGCTTGGAAGCCCAACCCTGTAGGGACCCATGGCCACCACCAGGCGGCGCCCCGGTGCCTGAACAACCCTGGACCTCAGCACTTCCGACACACCAGGAAGTGCTGAAGGGAAGAGGAGCAGGGACACCTGAAGGGCTTCCGGGTGCGCAGCCGGCACTTCCGCCACACGGGGGTGTGTCCGCAGGAGATTGCTGGGAAGCAGCTGGAGCCCATCCGGGTTCCTATATAAGGGGCCACCTCCCTTTATTCAACGGCGGAAGTTGGGTGGAAGAAGGACGGAGCTGGAGAGAGGACTGGAGGCGGCTGGAAAGGCATTTGGACTGTGAGGCCTGGACTTTGGGGGATCGGTGCTGGAGGCACTGGGACGTGCACTGAACTTTCTTGTAAATATTGGCATAATAAATATGAGTGTGTTGGGTGAAACAACGATGTCCGTCTGTCTGTGTCCTGGCGCCCTTTCACACAGGTTAGGTTAATAAAGGATAAAGATGGAAATGTACTCACAAACGAGAGTGTGTCGAGCAGATGGAAAGAGTACTTTGAGAGGCTGATGAATGAAGAGAACGAGAGAGAGAGAGAAGAGGTTGGATGATGCGGAGATAGTGAATTAGCAAGGAGGAAGTAAGGACAACTATGAAGAGGATGAAGAATGCAAAAGCTGTTGGTCCAGATGACATACCTGTGAAAGCATGGAGGTGTTTAGGAGAGATGGCAGTGGAGTTTTTAGCCAGATTGTTAAATGGAATCTTGGAAAGTGAGAGGATGCCGGAGGAGTGGATAAGAAGTGTACTGGTGTTGATATTTAAGAATAAGGGGGATGTGCAGGACTGTAGTAACTACAGGGGGATAAAATTGATGAGCCACAGCATGAAATTATGGGAAAGAGTAGTGAAAGCTAAGTTAAGAAATGAGGTGATGGTTAGTGAGCAGCAGTGTGGTTTAATGCCAAGAAAGAGCACCACAGATACGATGTTTGCACTGAGGGTGTTGATGGAGAAGTATAGAGAAGGCCAGAAGGAGCTGCATTGTGTCTTAATGGACCAGGAGAAAGCAAATATGTCTTTCTGTGTCAGTGACTGGTTTCTCTCCTCCATATCTGTATTTTCTTTGCACCTAGTCCTACTGGGCAGAGCCTGTGACCCTGAATAGGACTCTAGAAGGTTAGGGAGTGAGAACTCTTAAAAATCATTTTATTGAACCAGTGACTAATTTTAGAGAAAAGTGGAATCACTGAAATGTTTATAAAGCTTAGTACAAAGGGGAGGGCAGGGAGCATGCACTGATACAGTGCGTCGTCGCACTCATCACATGACGAAACAGCTTGGGAAGTTTGAAACCTGCCTGTTTAAGCCTGACGTCAGCATGTGACTGAAGAAAACAGCAATGAAAGACTCACAGGTACCTTAACCTTTGCATGCATTGGCACATCGTTTGATTGGAGTTGAAGAACTGAAAGAACTGTAAGTGCTCCTTGTGTGACTTTATAAACTAAGATAAAATAACTTAAATACTTTAAAGGGAGCCTGAAGCCTGTCCTGGTGCATGATTGAAATGACATCTCCACGCGGAAGCCTGAGTGGTCATCCCTAAGACTGTGACACAACAATAGGGGATCATCTCCATGATGAAAGCGAGGAGCTTACCATACCAGCCTCTAGATATGGAAGAGTTATAGTTGAGAGCAAAAAGAGAATTTGAAGAAGCACAGCTAAAGGCTAAAAGACATCAACTGGCATTAAAAGCAGCAATTGCAGAATCCAATGCAAGACTGAGAGCTCTTAAAGGATGCAGTCACATTCCAAGTAAACCAAATCCCAAAAATGTTCCTGAGAAACCAGATGAGAGGAATGAAGAGTGCAAGTGTTTGTAGTTTTTTTGTATACTAATGAAAGTAAACATGAACCTCACCAGGAATACTCTGAACAGCAAAATAAGGCACAAGTACCTTATGTGCCTTATAGAAAGGTCCCAGTATTTGACAGTGACCTATTAGTCTATGTGAACTTTGTCAGAGCATTTGACCGCGCCGTTGATGAGGTGGTGGATAACCCAAACCCGAGTTAAATTAGAATTCTTAGCACAATTTACCAAGGTTCACCTCATGAAATTTTTGAAGGCTGTACATATCAGGGCCAGGAAGAAGTTTGAGACCTTTTATGGAAACCAGCTACAAATAGCCAATGCATACATGAAGAAAGTCAAGAAGTGGCCGCAAATAAAACTGGATGATGGAGCAGGTCTGGGGGAATTCGCAATCTTTCTTTGTAACTTAATGTTACGTCCAGCATGAAGAAGAGAAATGAGTTTGTCAACAGTGCAAATCTTTGTCTTATAACCTTAAAACTTCCCAAAGAACTGCAAGGATGTTGTAAAGGTGCAGCTTCGAAGATCAAAAGAAAAGAAAACAGAGGCCCACATTTCGCTGACCTAGCTGACTTTCTGGAACAACAGGCTACAATAGCCTTGCATGCTTCCTTTCCAGATAGGGACGATAAGTCCTGTCTTCCAGTCAGTTGAGATGACACCCGTCTCTAAATGGAGGCAGAGATTGTTTGCAATGCCAGAAGGGCAGCCTTACCACCAGCCTGGAGAAGTTCACCCCAAATACAACAGATCCCTGCAGCCTTCCATTCCCTTAACTGGTTTATCACCTGTGCAATCTCAGTGAGATGGTTCACAGCTAATTGGAGGATCAGCTTCAAGAACTATGGAACCAGAGATGTCCAACATCCTAGCCCAAAGGATCAGCTTTAGATAGCTGCTCAAAGTAGACAGACCAGCTGGTCACAACTGCAGCGTCATCAGCTGCCTGGACTGAGACTTTGAGGAACAGATTTGGATGAGCAGGATGTGGGTCACTAGACCATAGATGGTGTGTCACTTGCTCACAGATTCCTCTAACAAACGCCTCCTTATCTGCCCTCAGAGCCCTTGCAGCCATCCTTCTCAGTTTCTGGTTCCAGAATTGCTGTCATGATATCCAGGGTGCCCTGCGAGATGAAACACCTCCTTTTGGGAGCACCATTAACACCAGCACAACCCTCAGCTTGTCATGGAAGGCCTCCCACATCATATTAGGATTGGTAGTCGCACCACAGTCTGCAAGTTCCTCACAAAAACTGTGTGCAGTCATTAGAAACAACCTGATCTTGGAATCTGGCTAAGTCCAGCCTCATTCTTCTAATTGGTGGTAGCCAACTGAACCTTCAGAGTAGAAACAACAAGTCTATGATCAGAATTCACAAACTGGTGTAACACTAGGAGTCGCTGTTGCTCCACTTACCCAACAGACAAATGATGCTCAGGACACCAAGTAAAAGTACTAAAAAGAGTTTAAATTTTTATTCTTCTTTAGTAATATTGTTCTAAGCACCACAGCCACCATACACAAGTAAATAAATCACAATATTAACAGTTCTATCCTCCAAACCTCCCCGCAAGCTCTATCCTCTACCTCCCAACTCCAGCTCACTTGCTGGATCTCGAGCAGTCCTTTATATAGTCCTTGACCCGGAAGTGCTTCTGTTCTTCCACTCACATGACTTGTTAGCACTTCCGGGTCAGATGGAGAATTGGATTTTTCTTTAGCCCGGAAGTACTTTGGGACTCCTGTCCTCGTGACCTGGGAGTACTTCTGGGCTATAAATATGGCATTAGTCCTTCTGTTCCTTTACAGATCCCCCTGGTAGCACCCACAGCACCAAACGGGGCTGTGCAACTGAATTCCAAATCCCAGGATACCCTGGGGGAATCCGGGGCACTGCCAAATCCCAGGGAAGCTGCCATCTAGCATTTTGGGGGAGGCGGTGTCCTGGAAAAGCTGCATTCCCGGCCATCCACCACACTGGGCACTGCTGTAGACCCTGCAGTTCTGTAAGAGCTTCCGGCATCTTCCCACAAGGATGTGATCAATCTTCTTCACCGCACCACCAGTATTGGAGTTCCAAGTCTAATGATGTGGCTCCATGATCCAGCGATCCGCAGCCCCTGACTTTTTGCAGTCAATGAAAATGGAACTAATTTCACCACAGTCGCCAGACCCATGGAGACTGACACAATCCTCATAGCCAGCTGTGGCAGTGCTAGTGGTCGCAATGAAGTCACCTATGACCGGAGGAGTGTCACCTCGTGGACACCCATCAACCACTGAGTGAAGTTGTGGCACATACTGAGGCAACAGACAAGGTGCCCAGAGAGTGCCTTAATTTGAATCTCCTAATACTCTCTTTAAAAGGAGTGACATCGGACACCATTGGAAGAAGCAGATCCGGCACAGCTACTCCCAGAGTATGACAGCAATCAGAGAGACCAGACCAATAAAAGGTACACCCACCTACAGATATCTGGCCAGCCCCAGGTCTGTGCACCCAAGTACTGCCGTGCAGAGGGTGTCGCCTCAGCACCACACCGGCTTTGATCCCAATCTGGCCTTACCCCATTGGCTCTCCAGCAGTTTCAACTCTTTTGGGGAGTGCCAATCATGCCACCAACCCCCAAGTTTTCTCTGCTAGTTGGAGGACTACTTGCAGAGCCCGATGCAATTTAATTTTATACCCAGGACCCATAAAGTTCTAAGTGGAAAGGAAATAGCTAACATATTATAACATTTTCTAGCCCCTCTAATCCAAACCAGGCAGTAATGAACATGAGTCGGGAGCTAACCCTGGACAGAACGCCAGGCTGTGCATGCCTTTCACATTTATGACATGTACAGCATACATTGCTGATGTCTCTGTTTATATAGAGCAAATGGCGCTGCCTCACAAGAAGATGAGGAGTGCTCCGAGTGCAGAAGAACTAATCTACCATTAAACGTCACATGTTGTGCTCATTTGTGAAACATCTGGCCATCAGGCTAACTATGGCAGTGCTTTGTTTTTGTGGTTTGTGACAGCCAGTCAAAAAATGAATGATATTGAAAAAAATGACACCCCATGCTGCTATTAACAAGACAGAACTAATCAGGCCTGTAGGCAGCAACTGAAAATGTGCAAGGATGTAATGGAGTGTGGAGAGGTGTGCGATAGCATGGGGTAGGCAGGGCTGGACAGTGCCCACCCAATGAAAATTTAGTAAAAATAAGCAGTTGCTTATTTTGGCATTTAGTTTCCCTCCCCACATATCCAAATGCCCACCCCAAGAAGACACTACAGTAATGTCACTATTTTATACTACTACGACACCAAAACGAGAGGAGGAGTCAGATGAGGTGGCTCGGGCATCTGATCAGGATGCCTCCTGGACGCCTCCCTGGTGAGGTGTTCCGGGCACGTCCAACCGGGAGGAGGCCCCGGGGAAGACCCAGGACACGCTGGAGGGACTATGTCTCCCGGCTGGCCTGGGAACGCCTTGGGATTCTCCCGGAAGAGCTGGAAGAAGTGGCCGGGAGAGGGAAGTCTGGGCCTCTCTGCTTAAGCTGCTGCCCCCGCGACCCGACCTCGGATAAGCGGAAGAGAATGGATGGATGGATGACACCAAAATGTCAAGTATTTATGACATGCAGACTGTGGTTAATGTTTGTGAGTGTTTTTGCTGTATGAAGTTAATGTTGGTACCTTGCAGATTTATTATTACCAGTACTATGTATGCCCAATGCCATTCATTCCAACTATTAAAATATGGTGGGATATGTGATGTCAGAGGTCCATATTCTTCAGAGATCTACTACTAATCCCCACTCTTCTCTGCTGTCTTTCTTTTTGGTTCTTCTGTGATGGCGATCTGTGTTGCCACCACCTGATCAAAGAACCATGCAGCCTCCTGAGATGCTGGAATGAAGCTGGATATCTCAGCCCCCTTATCAGGTGAAGCATGAAAACAAAGAGGTTTGATTTAGGAACATTTATATTAGGTAGAATGCACAATTGTGGGCTGGATAGATTTTTGGCCTTGGAACCCCTGCAGATTTTGTTTTGGGTTTTTTTCTGTCCTCCTGGCCATCTGACCTTACCTTATTTTTGGTATTCTTTAATATATTTTGTCCATATATTTCTTTTGTCATCTTGTAAAGCACTTTGAGCTACATTGTTGTATGAAAAGGTTCTATATAAATAAATGTTGATGTTATTGTTGTTATAGCTACTGTATATCATCCTGTTTCCTTCATTTTTCCACATAACCACATACATTTGGGGTTGCCATTAACTTCAATCAGTTTCAGAAGCAGGAAGAAGGTGCCACTGACCTGGCTGACAGTACTGAGAGAGGAGGTTGCCTTAAAACCAGGAGAGGAGGTCCATCTGAAGGTCATGGTGAGTTGGAAGACGGAATGTGAATCTTTGGCTTCACATTAAAACAAAAAATGGAATAAAAAGCTTGTAGACCCCTGGACTGTAGTGGGAGGTGAAGAATAAAGAAACAAGATAGTTTGAAGAACACACATGCATTGAATGTATTGATTAATTGATAATTTATTGCTTGATTAATTAGGCAAAAGTCAATACAGTATGCAATAAATGCATTATCTATGCTTTTGGCGATCTTTGTCATTTACTTGCTCCTTTAATTTTAATGCACATTGTAAGGCTTATTTATAGTAATATGTTTGTGGTTTTAAACTGAAATATTATAAGTAGGTTTTAAGAAAACTGCTAACTTTTGCAAAAGTCAATAAATGCTAACATTTTCACTGTTAATATTTTCAAATTTAATTCTACAGTAAAATATTACACTCACAAAATCAACTATAACAACAGCTTGCAGTTACACAGTTGTAAATTCCAAGATATCTTATATACCCAATTTAATGTCACAGTCCATTTTATTTACCTTAGACACATTGCCCTCTTTCCTGTAGACAGACTGGGCACACACATTACTCTAAAAAAGTACCTGACGGCTTCAGTAGATGGCCACATGTTATGTTTCTTACATTCCTAAATGTAGAAATTGACGATATAGCACTTATTATGATTTATACACACAAGAATGGCAAAAAGGTGTAAGGATCCAAAACAAAGCCAAAACGCAGGCCAGAATTCTAACTTGCCTGTCCAGATCAGGAACACTCAAGGGCTAATTTAGTGTCTGCCTACGCAGCGTTTCTCAACCTTTAAGTATTTGCGACCCGAGTTTTCATAACAGTTTTAATCGCGCCCCCCAATAACATTTTTTTGAAATGTAGATGCATATTTTATTATACCTACTTAACTTTTATCGACATTTATCTAACTTTATATTTACTGTTCTAGTATGAGAATGTAGTTTAAGTTAATTTGTTTTGGTTTCAACAGATGTTTTTTTTCATATTTTTGATTCTTGTTTTCACATCTTCGCACCCCCCTAGGGGGGCCCGCCCCACAGGTTAAGAACCACTGGCCTACGGCCTGCAACTGGCCAAATGGGATTTGTCTTTGAATGTAATCAAAATTGTATAGAGAGATGGGCTACAAAACAGTCTCTATAAAGAGTAAAAAGGAGGTGAAAGGAGAATTCTAAATTGTAATCCTAAAACAGAAGGAAAGAGAGTTGAAGAATAAAAAAATCCAATGAAAACAGCAATGCTCACAAAACAGGCTCATAACTTCTCTAATGTACATTCAATGAACCGTGGAGACTGCACTTCCCAGCATACCTTTCATGTGGCTGGGAGCAGCAACTAGCAGTGATGAACACAGGTAAAGACAACACACATAGAAACAAAAAAATGACTAATAACATAATGTTGACAAAGAATTACTCTAAGTACCTTAGTGCGTCAGTAGATGGCCGCATAAATAGTAATATTAACATAAATGATAGGAATTACATAATAAAGAACCAAACAAAGAAATAAAAAGGGTTTTTCAAAATAAGACAAGGGGCTAAAATAAAACAGCAGTGGGAGACGACCAACATGGACCTGCTATTTTGTATAGATTGTTTTATGCTCTAAATAGATTCTTAAGATCAAAGATTAATTTGCAAGTGTTTCTCAAACCTCACTTTTAACTAAAGTACCACAGCAATTCCTTAGTAACCTACATGCTTCCCAACTACTCATTAATTGCTAAGCACTTCGTGGCTAGAATAAGAATAAGTTTACATTGTGACAGTTCTACAGTTTTACTTCAGAGGTTGTAGTTGAAATGATGAAATACATTCATGTATTTGTTGGATAATAATATAGTAGTAAATTGTTAAAAATGTAAATTATCTGTACTGCAAATATTTACAAATGTATATATTTATAATATTTCTAAGTTCTTTAAAAGTCTTGAAGAATCTGTTCTCTCATGTTGACGCTTGCTATACTTTAGTAGAGATGTTTTCTGTTACAATTACAATTGATGATGAAGAGAAGTGGGAAGAAAGAAAAGGGAAGAAGGGGGATTGAGAACTTGTGCATTTGAGAAGTGACAGTGCAAATAAAATACAACCATAAAACCATCAATAAATAAAAATACCCCTGCCACAGCCTCAAGTAGTACTAGAAGATAAGAAAAATAATGAATTAATTGATAAATGAGAGAGAGAGAGAGAACATTAATGTGGCCTTCCAAGTGACTGATCTTTGGGCCGTAGGTGATTCTCATTTACACTCCCAGTTAGGTCCTCTGCTTTGAGGGTACAATTGATCTGTAGTAACTATGGACTTTTTCATGGATTCTGCGGCAAGGATTACCAACAATGACCACATTTCAGATAATCTGGGAGTGTGTCAGAAGGCAAGAAACAGTAATTTGGTAGTGGATGACTGCTGGTTCATAGCCGGCATCCATTTTGTCCTAGTCTTTGAAATCTGTAACAAACCCTCAGAGAGTGGCTAAAGAAAAATACAGTGCAGGACAACAGCAAACCCACAGTGTGGTGAAATGTCAGGTAAAGGTATAGCTATATTCAGAATGCACTGTCACTGTCTTCATAAATTGCCTGATGGCATCTGAATTTCACCATAACCCTAGCGGTGACAGCTGTACATGTAGTGATTCATAGCAACTATTACAGCCAGGATACCCAATGGCAGAAGGAGAGGAGGCAGAGATGGAGGCTAGAAATAGTACATTTCCTTATGTCAGGGCAGAAAATGTATACCTGGCTGGCGTAGATGCTAGGTAAGCCATCAGCATCAATACTAACGTTTTTACATAAATATTTGTTTTGTTCATTAGTTTCTAATTATTATACTTTGTGTGCATTTCATTATATTTGAGTTGTAAGAAATACACTGTGCACTATCCTAACGACTGTGTTCCAATTTTTCTATGTTCTGTAATTTGTTTGCTTCAGATGAGGATTGTGGAAAATCCACCTATTATACAGTATAATTAAATATATGCATAAACAATGTTGGCTGCTTATGTAATGTCTGTATGTCTGAAAAAATAGTAAAGTTAGGCTGTGATGTGCAACTATCTCATAACACTCTGTAGTCACCTAAAAGAAGTACAAGCTGCTGTTTAGAAGTGTGGGATTTCTTTTACGGCACATGTCATTTATTCCACATTCGTCTTAGAAACAGTATGCATCTGATTTTGTGCTCTGTACACCTTGACTTGTCTGGATATTACATTTTGATTCCATGTTTCCTTCAAATTAATTTTTCACAAATTTATTTCTTCACACTAAAGGAACAAAAACATTCCCAAATGTAAGTGTTCAAAGTAAGCATTGCAAATGATTGGTTTACTTTATATTTATTTGTATAGTGGTTGCTGGTAATAGAGGTGGGTTTGGGAAACCCACAAAAAAGTAGCTTGTATGCCAGTGTTTCCCAGCCTTTAAGTATTTGCGACCCGAGTTTTCATAACAGTTTTAATCGCGCCCCCCCCCTACCATTTTTTTAAAATGTAGATGCATATTTTATTATATCTACTTTACTTTTATCGACATTTATCTAACTCTATATTTATTGTTCTAGTATCAGAATGTAGTTTAAGTTAATTTGTTTTGGTTTCAACAGATTTTTTTTCATATTTTTGATTCTTACTTTCTTTTTTTCACATCTTCATGTCCCCCTTTTTGTTACTTCGCGCCGCCCTAGGGGGGCTCGCCCCACAGGTTGAGAACCACTGTTGTATGCCCATCTGAAAGTCGCTTGTTACCTCCAAGAGTTATTGATATTATGAAACTACACCCAGATTAGTTAAAACCCATAGCAAAACATTGCCATTGATAATCAAAATGTTAATTTCTGCACTGTGAATTCAGAAATTTGCACAAAGCCATCTTGGCCATGGTATCACATGTTGCGGCTTCCAGCGGTCACACAGTAGCAATGCTAAGCAAAAATAAAGCACAAAATGGTGGCATGGAAAAGTCAAAAACAGTACAAAAAATATTTTAACAATATTAAAACAAACTCCAAGCAAAAATACAGCATAAACCTAAAATCAAGTAAATTCAAAATTCTAAATTCATGCCATCTTCCCCTGTTTTGGATTACATTTTTCAATTCATGATCATTTTCTGCACACTTTAAAGGAGGGCTCATCACACTGTGGCCCTGAGACTCTGCCTTTCCTCTAAAGGGATGGGGTACGGGGGGTTGGCACCTGCTGGACCTGTTGCAGATGTGAAGTAGGTAGCAAAACCAATTTAAAAAAACCAATCCTCAAAAATGTGCAAACCCCTTAATATACACTTGAAAAGTGTTTTAATTACAAGAACATCACATTCAGCCCATAACAGCTTGTCAATTCCTTTTTTCCAAACTCACAAAATATCACCCAGTCAAGTTTTGAAGGTCCCCAAAGTCCTGCTACCTAATATCACACCACTTATTCCATGTAACAGTGGTTCCCTGAATTAAAAACAAAAAAACACATTCACTTTTTAACACTAAATTTACAAGCAAGCTTAGAAAAATGAATTACAGATTTACACTGAAACCAAGCTAGAGTAGAGGACAACACACTGGAATAAGGAGCATGTCATCACCTAAAGTGAGCCTTCACAGTCCTAAAGACAGAAGGCTACCTGCCAAAGGCTTTTGCTGTCATGGTCTGATTGCAGTCTCTTTCCTTGACTGTTTATTGACAGTTGTGTTATCTTAAAATACTGGGCTGGGTTCTTTTACTCTTATGGTTTTCTTACATTGTATCTCTTATTATTTTTGTTTTTGATTTAATAAAAAAAATAATCACAAAGAATCAAATGCATCTCTAAAAATACCCTTCAATTACTGTAAATAATAAAATGAATAATAATGTAATGTGTAATTAATTTCAAATCTGACATATCAATACAAGCCCTATAAGCATTATGAGTTCAAAATTTAAAAGGGTGAACGCCCCTTTAAAATTCAATACAGAGCTTCCATACAGAGCTCGCAGTTTCCTGTTAGGAAGGATGTAGAACACAGAATCCTGTAGCCTAAAGGGGTGAGTATTTGATATAAATAAAGCCCTTTTTAGCCACTGCCAGCACGAGTTACAAATAAAAGTCACAATCAAAGGTATGTTGCATGAGAAGGGAGCAGTTCCAAACTCGCAGAGTAAAGGCTATCACTTAATCAGCAAGAGCTGACCTTCATGTTATATCAGCTGTGACCTTGGCCAAGTCTTGTGGTGCCATGCTGTTTGTGACCTAGTGCTTGAATTCGGTCCTTTATATTATTTAAACTGAAATGCAAACTGGAATAAGAAAAAGGTAACTTTATTGTGACATCATGCAACAAGCAGCCTGAAACCTCAAAAGAAATATTAAGCCTAGAGTGAGCATTAGTTCATTTACAAACACATTTTTAGGATTAAACTGATGACTGAAGGCTACAACTGCAGTTTACCTAACGGACAATGGCTGGATTGGAGGGTGCAATTATCTATCTGATTCACAAAGCTTATTCTCACCTGGTCAAAGCTGGCAGAACAGTGAAGATCATGTTTCTTGAATTTCTCCAGTGCCAAACCATCCAGCCATCCCTGCTAAAGGGTAAACTCAGTGATAGGCAAGTGGATGAGCCTATGGTGTCCTGGATAATGGACTATAAGTCGGGTAGATTGCAGTTTGTGTGGCTCAAGAACTGCGTGAGCAACACTGAGCACCACAAGGAACAGGCCTGTCTCCTTTTCTAATCACTCTGTACACCTCAGACTAAAAATAGGACACCAGGTTAAGTCACTTGCAGAAATTCTCAGATGATTCTGTACTTTTAGGGTTTATAGATAATTGGGATGAGACAGAGGACAGGAGTCAGTTGGAGAACTTTGTTTCTTGGTGCGGAAATAATAGTATGCAACTTAACATCAGTAAAACCAAAGAACTGCTTACTTACTTTCACCACACAAAAGAGCCTCTATGTCCAGTCACCATATAGGGAGTGGATGTGGAGGTGGTGCACTCCTCCAAGTACTTGGGGGTCCACATTAATGACATTTTGGAGTGGTCTCAGAAAACATATACTATATAAAAAAGGGCAAAGCAAGCTGTTTTTTTCTTAGGAGACGATGTTACTTTAATGAGGGTAGTGACATCCTTCACATCTTCTACAACTCTGTGATGGCTAGAGAGCCATTATGAACAATGCTGCACATTCACTTTCTGACACACTAACATTGAAGACCTTCAGCCAACAAATCATTCAGCAGAAGTGTGACAGGAAACACTACTGGGACTTCTTCATGACTTGAAACATTTGGTGTTAGAGTGCAACTGTATAAATTACTCATTTAGAAAGAAAAATACCACTCTAACAAACTCTGCTGTGCTATGTGGCAAAAATATCCCTTGCCTAAAATTGTCCCTACCTCTCTCTTGTAAGGCAAGCAGAGTCACTGTCTGTCACATAACATCTGTGCATTTATTTCCTTGCTTAAATTCACTGCACAGTGGACAACACTTTGATATCTGCAGAAGGAAGTCTGCACGTGCCTGTATGACCTACCAGTGTCTGGAGGAGTTCTTCTCCAAGTGCTCCAGTTTCCACCCAGATACTAAAATTTGTGTGTGTGTGAGACAGCGTGGGCCCTATAATGGACTGGCTGTAATGGACTAACTTAAATAAGTTACCGATTGCCAGGAACAGAAATTTATATGTTGGCTCAGATGAGCTTTACTTGATTAATGTACTGGATCCATGCTTTGTTCTTGTATTGATTAAGAAAACAAACTTATGATCATTCATTTTTAAAAGCAGTGTACTCCCATAAGGGACAACATTCCGGACACCCACCCAGAAGTGGATCCAACCTACCCACTTGATCCTTGTGTAGTTCCTAGGGACCCAGAGCCTCTCCTCACAATATAAGGCAGAATGTACAAGTATGTCAGAGGGCACAGATGGCCAGTCAGTCACAGGCACACAATTAAAAGTCACCAGTCACAAGTTCAGTTTTAACAGAACTAAGGTATGTTTGGAGCATCTATATATATAATTCACAAAGGCAAGACACCCATGGAAAGGCAAGACAACCATGGAAAGCATGCCGGAAGGGGCGTGGATTCACTAAGCCGCCGACAAGTGAGACACCTATGGCGCACGCAGGAAGGAGCCACGCCCACTAACTCCAAGACCATTGGATACGACGACAACTCGTAGAGCCACACCCACAAACTCAGACGCGACGACACAGAAAAACCGGCGTCATTTATATTTGTCTGTCGTAGAGGTCACATGCAGTTCTGACCCATGTTGACTGTTAATAGAGGCATGTTTCTCGCGGAGGTGAATCGCCATATGCAGCGTGTAAAACTGTTTGTGAGGGGTATCCCATGGGATCCTCAAAACATTCCTTTACAACTGAGGTTAAAACACAATGAAGTGAGCAGTCTTTAAAAAATGAGTTTTCGGTTACAACGCACGACCGCGTGCACCATAACAAACTGTTTTACACGCTACATACAGCAATTCGCATCTGCGACAAGCATGCGTCTTCTTCACTCACGGACAATTATATGTTGCTCTCTCCAGAGTTCCATCTTTTCATTCACTTTCTGTTGTATCCTCAAACCGTCCCTTTTTAGACAACTGTGTCTTTCCAGAAGTGTTCAACCATCAATAAATAATTATGCGCGTTTGTTATGCCGCGGGTTCACTATTGTGTTGTATTTTGCTCTCTCCAGAGTTCCATCTTTTCATTCACTTACTGTTGTATTCTCACACCAACCCGTTTTAGACATCCGTGTCTTTCCAGAAGTGTTTAGCATTCAATAAATAATTATGCATGACATTGACCATGTGTCTACCCAGCGCAGAGAGGCGTGGGTAGGCCGTTGAACCCCATTCGGGCTGCAAGTCGTGGAATTCCCACTAAGTGTGACTCATACGCTCCCACTCATTACGTCCCTACCCTTTGTGCACACCCCCCTCCTACCGTGGTCGGGTATCTTGGTGGATTATATATAGAAAAGCAGCCAAAACCGAGGGGTATCCCATGGGGTCCTTAAAACACTCCTTTACAACTGAGGTTAAAACACAATGAAGTAAGCAGTCTTTAAAAACCAAGTTTTCGGTTACGACGCACGACCGCGTGCACCATAGCAAACTGTTTTACACGCAACATATAGCAATTCACATCGGCGACAAACATGTGTCTTCTTAGATGCTCCTGCACTTTGTTCACACCCCCCTCCTACCTCGCTACTACCGTGGTCGGGTGTCTTGGTGAATTATATATGGAAAGGCAGCCAAAACCGCACATTCCATCTTTTCATTCACTTTATGTTGTATCCTCAAACCCTCCCTTTTTAGACAACTGTGTCTTTCCAGAAGTGTTCAGCATTCAATAAATAATTATGTGGCGTTTGTTATGCCGCAGGTTCACTATTGTGGTGTATTTTGCTCTCTCCAGAGTTCCATCTTTTCATTCGCTTACTGTTGTATTCTCACACCAATCCGTTTTAGACAACCGTGTCTTTCCAGAAGTGTTTAGCATTCAATAAATAATTATGCATGACATTGAGTTTGTGTCTACCCGGCGTGGGTAAGCCGTTGAACCCCATTCGGGCTGCAAACCGTGGAATTCCCACTAAGTGCGACTCATACGCTCCCACTGGTTGCGTCCCAACCCTTTGTTACACACACCCCTCCCACTTCGCTACTACCATGGTCGGCTGTCTTGGTGGATTATATATAGAAAAAGACGACGACTCAAGTGACGAGTTGTAGGTGGGCACATGAGCAGGCAGTGCATACTGAACGAGAAATCAGCAGACTAGCATGACGGACGGAGCTGAATGGACGTCCTTCTCCTCTCCTCCCATTCCAGACTCCGCGCCGTGCACCCCCATCCCTCCGTCTGGCAGGAGAAGGCGCGAGGGCGGTCCGCCAGTTTTCAGTCACGGACGATTGTGTGTTGGTTCGTTCCGTGCATTGTTACAATGTGGCTTTTCTTGCTGATTTATTACATTACCGATTTTTCAAATGTTAATTTTCTCCCTGTGCTTAAAAATCATTAAAAAACCGGCCTGATTATGCGGCATATGGTACGCCGCGGGATGACTAGTTTATCTAATGTGGCTATCAGCCCTGCATCATTAATGAACACCCTCTTAGCATAACATCTCTTCTTATAAGGAACAAACCAAGCAGAATCCACTCCAACATTACTTTTCTCTGTGAGCAAGTGTGCAACAGTTGAGCATATTTTGCAATCCCCTAGACAATGAGCTTCTGGTCCAATTTAATTTAGGATTCCTCCCTGCTGTTGCTATCTGATGCCCCTTGACAAATAGGGAAAATCACAAAACAAATGCATTGTGGCTTCCGAGTATTTTAGGTTGCCCATGCTCTCCAAACTGGAGATGTCAAAGGTCTTTGAGATTAGACAGAAAATCCAATCAGACAAAATGCTATTTTAAAATCAGCAGAGATACACCTTTGGGGTTATTATTATTTATTTTTTTATGGATTATGCAAGATATTTTTTAAGGAATGATGCAAGGGGTCTGTAACACAAAATACTGTTAAATTGTAGCTATTGATGTCACAGATCATATACATACTACCACAGCTTGTTACTGTGACCAAACACACACAATTCAGGGTTTCCATGTACTCTAGAAGCCCAAAACGAGACTGCCAATTAAAAAGCAAATACACAAAATGGGAACATGATGTCACCAAAATAACAACAAAAAAGAAAGTAAATAAAAAAGAAATTGAAATGGAGGTAAAAGCAAACATGATAAATAATGACAAAAGGTAAGCTATTAATCTCCTTATAATCAGTACAATGTTTACTATGTCAGTGGTGAAGTTTGGTTCTTTGAGTCTAGCTCAAGCTTTTAAAATTGATAGCTTGCATGAAAGTTGCAAATCTAAATCATGTAGTCCAATTGCAAATAATTAGGAGTGGAATGTTAAATAAATAGAAATAACAGTTTCAGCTGTGGGTCCTTCTACTTTTTTTGCGATTTTCAATGAATAAAACATCCTTGGTAATTTCTAACTTCACCTTACTTCATTCTCAATCCTCATTCTTTAGATGTATTAGCAAAGGGTAAGCCCTTCACTATGCTTTTTAATAATTGGCATTATGACTAATGTAATATACAGTAACTACCTTCTCTCCGGAATTAAGGTTTATTTTATAGTGTTGGTTAATTTTAGTTTAATTACTTTATTTATTGTAATCTGTGATTGTAAATTTATTAGATATTACATCTTATCATTTCTGGCAATTATCTTTTGTTACCTGTCCAACTACACTTGCTGATCAAACAGGCCCTATAGCCTAAAGTTACCCGATTGCTTACATCTTTTGTAAGTCACTCTTCGTCAACGTCTTCCAAGCAAATAAATGTAAATGTATGTAAATGTTTATTTTTGTGGTACGAAAAAAAAACTGAAACTCACCCATAAATTACAACATTGATTGTGTTGCAGTACAGCAAGTCCGTTTTGAAATTAATTTAAAACATTTGCAGCGGACTCTAAATGGAATTGCAGTTCCCTTATTGCTATGTTTTTTATTTGTAAGGACTAGCTAGCTAGGCATGGTAGAGAGAGTGATTTAAATAAAGTGAGTTTAATATACTGTAGTTTAATAATGTTTAAACTTAAGCTTAAGTCTGTTTGAAAAAAATTGAAAGGACTTGATTTAAACAATGACTGGAGTAAATTTCAACGTTTGTGTAATTTTTATGTGCATAGTTAATTTTTTTCAGCATTTTGATTTTTATTTTGCTCTTCTTTTCTGTGGGTGCCACGATCTTACATGTTGTTTTTGTGGATGCTTCCATATAGTTTGTTATTAGCAATGTTGCTAGTCACATGGTTTGTTAAATGTGAAGTCATCAAACTGCTCCAAGGCAGAGTGCTTTAGTCGATATTTGGAAAGAATCACTAAAAGAATGAACAGTGTTTCAAGAGAATTTAGGGACGTGGTGCTGGCTTTGACATTCTGTTTCTCCTCATTCTACTTACTTAGCCTCTGCTTCACTAACACTTCTTAGTATGCTCCCCTTAAATTTTGCGGTATCTTTATTTCCTCAGATAAAAATCTTAACAACTGGAATGCCTAATAATGCATTATTTTTTGAAATATTGTTTCATTTATGTAAATAAATGCCTGTTTGCATGCTGTGCTTACTTGAATTTTCAGAATATACCTTTTACATGTTGTGAAGTATCATTAGCTTTGCATTCACAAGTACATGCTTGCAAATTCTGCAAAATACATTGTTTCATTATTTATTTGTTAATTACTTTTACAGCTATCTTGGTGATGTCATTTTAACACTGTTTTGTAAAATGATTTGTTATGGGAGCTGCCGTTTTGGGTATTTTGTAAAAGTGCTGCTGTTTTTTGTGTACATTTTTCATATATTCTTCCATTTTGTGCATCAGTCTGATATGATGCTAGGCAATTGCTAGACATATTAAGCATATTAACCTGTGCCATCATGGTGGCCGTGTTAATACACAACAGTTGGACACATTAAACAGCTTCCAAAAACTACTTTTAAAATAAGGGAACCATTTCCATTTCTTTTAGTTTAATGTTTTGGTTAGTGACTTTCAATTTGGGGAACTCTTAAAACTTCATGAGTTATCCATTGGCCTTCAGTTGTTATAATTCTGGCTATTTTCAACTTTTTTTTGGAACAATGCTAAAATCTCAAAACACTATGTTGTTAATTAAGTTTAGTCCATCAGGATTTCTTTGAAAAATGTCCTCGTAGTGACAAAACACACACAATTTCCAACTGTAACCCAACACTGACATAAAGGTTCCCATACTCGCCATTCCTAAGTTAATCTTGTTGAACGTAGCGTTTTTTTAAGTGAAAGCTGAACTAGGGTTGCACAGTATATACCAGTACTGAAAAATCCTGTTTATAAAATGGTATGGTACCAGCATTGTGTTAATTTTGGTAACTGAAGTAAATGTTAATTTTCATTAACTTCACAAGTCATTCATTTATTAGTGTGATCACAACTCTTGGCACAATTGGATGACACATGTTTTACATCTGTCTCAGTTAACCATTGGAGAACAACCCCCCACCCAATATATATATTAATATAAACGTGCTGGAGACTCCAAGATGGACCAAAGCCCACCCCAACACTGCTGGAGATCAAATGGGCACGATTGTGTGGTGCGACAGGGAAGCTGCTATGAGATTGAGTAGCAATTGGTTATTTGCTTCAGTGCCAATACTGAGGGTCCAAGAGTTGGTATCGAAACTAAACTCAAAATATTAGTACAGATCCAACACTAATTAGTACATAGCTCTGTCTTACATATTATAAATGTTGCATTTGGTTTGCTCTATTTGTTTATTGTTTTTTTTTTTTATAGAACTGGTAACAACACTGTTTTGGTCAAGAAGTTATTATCAACTGTAATGTTTGTGTGTCAGCTTCAAAGTATCCCTCCTGTTGTTTCTTGATTTCCATCACTTTCTTATCCTCAGTTGCTATAAGATTATAGCTGTTCTACTCTGTTCTGTATATTATGGGTCATCTTTTGGGTTCCACTGGTGCTTTTACAGCAACTGGCTTTACTACTTATGATTTCCTAAACCTTCATTTAGCAAGACACAATTCAGAGGTGCGTTAATTGTCTCCTGATTCAATTCAATTTAGATTATTTTTGCATAACACTCTTCACTGAATGCAGGACAATGAGCTGTAACAGGTTCACGGGTAAATGCAACTACCACTTTACGAATTACTAATTAAACAATGCATATACATAAATAATACAGATTTGTTTAAAAACACAGTAAAACAAAGCAGTACAAAGCTTATTAACATAAATTTCTCTAAATCACAACTGGCCACCTCATCTTTTTTAAACTTCCTTCTGGAATCATTTTACACTTGCAACTGTTGCTAATGTCTTAAATTAAATGATATACTCCCCATCAGATTTAGTTTCCCATCTTAAATTTAAAAGATTTGTGGCAAAAGCAACATGTTCAGGCAAATCTAAATTCGATGAAATCTTCTGAGTTAATGCAATATATGTAACTGTAATCATTTAAAGCTGGTGCCCTTTTTATAAAGGATTCCCAACCAAAAAGGAACGTATTTGTTGATAATAAAAAAAAAATCATCCTTGCCTTGATTTAAAAACCCCTGACAGTTATTTTAGGCACCGGATGATCTGTCAGGATGTGGGATCAGCAGCTCGCGGATTGTCCAAGCTGCAGGTTGCAGACATTTCTCCAAAATCTGAGGCTAGGGATCCGCACTGCCAATCGGAAGTTTGCCGGTTCGAATCCTGTAAATGCCAAAAGGAACTCTGCTCTGTTGGGCCCTTGAGCAAGGCCCTTAAGCTGCAATTGCTGAGCGCTTTTAGTAGTGAGAAAAGCGCTATATAAATACAAAGTATTATTATTAATTATTAACCTTCACAACTGCTTGTTGTGCAGTAAAACTTAGCTCACACAACAGTGTAGGAGGCTTGTTTTACAACTATCAGAACAAACTTCTGATCTAGATATCGGCAATTATGGCTATTGTGTTGCTCTGTAAATCTTGTTCATCTTGTACTTTCAGTACAAAAGCTCTGTTCATTTTGGGCTCTCTAATTTTAAAGGATTTTGCATTTGTTATGACAAATTTGTTACATTTTTGATCAGTCGATTAAGCTTTTTTAAAGAGCAAAGAGAGAAGTTGTGGAACACAGGGGGACTGAAAGCCATCCTGACGCTGTCTCCTATTAAATACATAAGTCTTTAAGTTTAGATATTTACCTTTTATGGAGCAACTTTCAACCATGAAAATTAGTGGGAGACTCTTTCAAAAGAAGTTGGCCCTATTTAAATCATCTAGTGTGACTTTGTCTGTTAGACTGTATACAAACCAGTTGTTTCTCATTCATTACTGCATACATTACGTCTGATTGGAGCAATAGTTTTGCCAATAGTGTGATCCTTCAGTTAGTATTAGTTAGTATAACTTCAGTTATACGCTAGTATTGTGTATATTTACAGTCTTCCTTTATGAAACCATCGACAGTTTAGTATGCTATGCAGTTTACCCTATGTAGTTTGAAACATCTACAGTCCTTCTGCTCCAGATTGATAATAGTCAACATTAACAATGCAACATTGTACTATATAAAGCCCACAAAGTAGAAACAATAAGAGTTCATCTTAAAGGTTAAAGCGTTTTTAAATTGTTCTACAAGATTGTCTCTGCAGAAGAATTCCCTCGGACATCAAATCTCTCTTGGCTACTCGTCCCCCCTAAGACGGTGGTGGCAGGGTTTGACCTCAGGGCCTAAGGATTAGTGAGCACCCCTCTCAGCCACTTGAGCTAAAGTAGAACTCAGTTTAGTATGGTACCCGATCGGGCGCCTTTAATGTAACAACAGGCTCTTTCTCTTATGCATGTTAAATGCAGCCTTCCTATTATAAGAGTGTTAAAAATAGGTTTATTTGTAGCCTGTAGTGGTATCACAATTTTGCTGCTGACATTTTTCTTAAATAAAAGATAATAATTAAACTTGAAACTTGAATTGTTCAAGTAGGAAAGTGAAGTATCCAATTAGACAATATTGTTAGTATGAGTGGCAAAGCTCAAAACAAAAACAAAACTAAGTTGAAGACAGAATCTTTTCTTAAATCATTTGCTCAAGTACAAGTCTCTTGCAAAGCCATTCCTTTATACAATTAAAGTTCAGGCCCAGCCATCTTTATAAAGCGACAAAGAAATCAAGTGCGTTGTGCATCAAGTGGCAATGAATGTAAATCATCCAAGCCTCAAAATAATGGTGCTCTTTTAACAGACATTTATGGGTTTAACCACACTACCAGTCAAAAGTTTGGACACACCTAAAAAAATGTCATGATTTGATAGGAACTGATTCCCTTTTTTATCAAAATAACATTGAATGCATTTAAAAATACATTCAAGACATTACTAGTGTTGCTGATGGCTATTACTGCTTGAAATTATTGATTTTTAATTTATTGTTCACATGTGAGTGCAAAGCCCCATCTTCAGCAGCTATTGCTTTAGTGCCCACGAGGCATATTTAGATTTTGACAAAGTTAATAGGACAAGTTGCGGTGGGCTGGTGACCTGCCCAGGATTTGTTCCTGCCTTGCGCCCTGTGTTGGCTCCAGCAGACCCCCGTGACCGTGTGTTAGGATACAGCGGGTTGGAAAATGACTGACTGACTGACTAATAGGGCAAGTACAGTTTCTATGGCGGATTATATAATTGATTCTGAGTAGAGATACTCTTACATTGCAGCTTACTCATGGCTCTCCCGGATGCTGTGCTAGCTTTTAAGGCTGTGTGTTGAAATAGTTTGAGTCCTACCTTAAAAGTAGATCTATGTCTGTTAACATAGATGGGAACTTGTCTCAGCCATCTCCTCTCACACAAAGCATCCCACAAAGTTCTATCATGGCTCCCCTTCTATTTTCCCTTTATCTGCTCCTGATCTTTTACAAACATGATGTCACATATCATTGTTATGCTGATTATAGGCAGCTGTACCTCAAAGTTAGTCCTGACATCACTTCATCTGTACAAAAAACTGTTGAAATGCTTTGAGGATATTAAATATTGGATGGCACAAAATTTCTTACAATTAAAACGAAAATAGAACAGAGGTCATTATTTTTGGTCCTACCACATCTGCAGTTGAAATCTGCACTCACTAAGGCTCCTTGGTAGCAATGATTCATAATGATGTCAGAAACCTAGGTATCATGTTCGAGTTGTCACTAAGTTTTGAAAAACAAGTCTCCACAGTAGTAAAGTAAAGTTTTCACCAACTAAGGCAAGTTTCTAAACTAAAATCCTTTCTTTCAAGGAAGGACATGGAAACACTCAATGTCTTTATTACATCCCGCCTAGATTATTGTAATTCCTTATACGTGGGACTGACAAAATCTGCTCTGTCCCGCCTTCAGCTGGTTCAGAACGCTGCAGCTAGATTCTTAATTGTGTCTAGAAAAAAGGATCATATCTCCCCCATTTTAGCCTCTCCCCACTGGCTACTGGTCAGGGGTCACATTTAATTTTGAAATCTTGTTGTTTGTTTTTAAAGCCTTGCATGGTCTCGCTCCAAAATACTTCTGTGACCTCCTTCACCCTGATGTGGCACCAACAGCATTGAGGTCACCTGGACAACTACTCCTTGTCGTTCCAAGATCTCGGCTGAAGTCAAGGGGAGACAGAGCTTTCTCAGTTGTTGCTCCTAGGCTTTGGAATAACTTGCTTTTTCACATCAGGTCTTCATCCTCTATCGAGGTTTTTAAAAGTTGGCTTAAGACCTGCTTGTTTTCTTCCGCCTTTCACTATGTATAATGGGATTGTGGTGAATGTTATAATTGGTTGTTTTGTTAATCTGCTTCTGCAGGATTGTTTGCATTGTGTTGATTTTAATGCTTCTTTGTGCAGCACTTTGGTGCAACCTCTGTTGTTTTAAATGTGCTTTTATAAATAAATTATCTAATCTAAGATGTTGGATACTGCATGTTTAGATACAATTGAAAGGTGGCTAGCATTAATGGCATATACGCAGCTTACTTTTGCTTTGATGAAATCAGTACTAAAGAGAATTTTTGAAGAAAAGGCATGTCTGGTAACAATGGACATTACTGTCACACAAGAAACTGTGCATTTCACCACTCAAAAACAACACAGCAGGTTGCATTTGCAATGTAGCCAGAAGAGGTCACCATTACCAGGCACTAAGTGGTAGGAGATCAAAGTGCATTATTTGTCAGACCACTTACCACTGGGCTAAAGACTTCTCAAATAAAAATGAACATTTTAAAATAACAGTCGAATAAAAAAAAAAACAGACGACTGTGAAGAATGCAACATTATAAAGGAATCCAAATCAAACATTTGTTTTTGGTAAACTCTTTAGGATTAGCTGTAATTGATGTTTGGGTGCACACGCAGTCTGTGGAGAGAAATGGGTTAGACAACAACATTAGTCAACTTAACAAGAATGAGGTTAAAAAAAAAAAAAAGGTGCTGGATTCAAACATTTCAAGCAGCAGAGCTTTCAAATTTGGAGATAGCAAAATTGAGCATCCCACCAAACTAGTGAAAATTCCTGCAAAGACTGGACAAACATGATGTAGCATTAAAACAGACGTGGCTCTAGCTTACATCCCATTGTTGTCAAGAGTAGGGACATTTTTAGACATAGAAAACAATAAAGCAGTGATGTTTAATCAGCCAGTGACTCTTGAATTAACCAGCTCTGGTCTCTACTGTGTGAACATTTTAGATAAAGAAAAATGTGATGACCATTGTGAAAGTGAGATACATATATTCATCCACCTACTAAGGCAAAAGGTGTAGGAAAACTATGGATGCTCCAAAAATGTATATATGGTTTCATAGTTGTATCACTTTACTGGTACAATAGAGTAAAGGAGGTCATGTGTAGAAGACAGGAGTCAAAGTGGAACCATTGAACCTTCTAGAGCCATGAAATAGGATGCCACCAAACCCCCACAGTGAACTTGAAGTGGAATAATTAAAGTCAAAAATAAGGCAGATTCTCTTGGTTGCCAAACAAAGCAGACCTGATATAATGTTTGATGCCTACATTTTAGCATCCAGCACAAAACATGCTACTGCACAAGCTATCCACAACAAGGTCATTCACAAAATTCATTTTGTGAAAGTGGCCATCAAGTTTCAACACCTAGGAAGAGAAGAGTCATTGAGATTAGTTGTTTCCAGTGACGCCTCATTTGGGAATCTTCCTGATGGTGGCAAACAAGGAGGACACTTCATTATCTTGGCAAGAGAGGAAGGATGGTTTTCACACCCTTTCTTGGTAGTAGAAAAGAACCAAAAAAGTAGTACATAGTACTTTGGCAGGAGAAACATTGGTAATTAATAGTGCAATCTTTCTTTTTACACTTTTTTCAAGAGCTTATTGACAGTGACTCAAGAAAAAATACTCTTTAGGTCATTTGTGTTCCAGATAACTACTCTTTGGCAGATGCGTTTTCTGGTCTCCTGAAAAGGAGCAGATTGCTGACTGTCTAACAAAAAAGGAACATCTCCTTTTGTACTTTTAAAAACACTTAAAGAAGGAATATGGCATATTAAGTGAATAGTATAACCATTTTTTTAGAGTTTGGGTATTATTAGTTCTACTGTGCATATAAGGGGAAATTAATGCATGTTTTGCAATTTTATTTTCTTTAAAAAGAGAAAGAGATGAGAGTTGTTAAGTTCTATATCTTATTTATGCGCTTCTGTTTGTAATATTATGGTACCACATCCCTATTGTGAAGAGTACAGCCAGGGTTTCAAGTGAGTGGGCTTGCTGGTGAGTATGTGCCAGTGTGAGCCATGCAAGGGAGTCGAATAAACATTGGTGGTTAACGTCAAAGGTGTTGTATCATTGTTTAAAATTAACATTAACGGTCAGCTCCCATAGCTTAACCTTAATAAACCAGGTATAAATGTTAATTGTTTATTAGTGGTGCATTTGTAATTGAGTTAGCATCACTAAAAACTGTTATTCTGTTTACTTCATTTACAAGATACCAACATTCCTAAAGTTTATTTTTTGAGTTCAAACATGGTGAAAATAAAACAGCTTCCTTAATAAACATGTCAGTCTATTTTATATTTTATTCTAACTATTTATTTTGCATGATGAAGGCTATTCAATGTGACAGATTGCCAAGAAATAGTGAAGATTTTATGCTGAGATGTTTGTCTCTTCTCTCAACAATTAAACTGGTTCTAACCAGGAGAGAAAAAGGAAGAAGCCAACTGAGGATCTATAAGGCTATTGTTTCTCACATTACACTGTCTGATGTCCTTATTCTCTTATGCAGTTACCCATCTGGGCCTTGCCCACTTCTCACAGGATAGTGTAATGGACATCTTTATATGAAATCATCATCAGTTTTTGGCAATCTGACACATGGAGTAGCCTTCATTCTGCAAAACAAACAGAAAATAACACACATGTTTATTGAGAAAGCGGTTTCATTTTCACCTTTGAACCCAGAACTGAACTTTAGGAATGGCAGTTCCTTGTAATCCAAGTTTACAGAATGACAGGTTTCAGTGGTGCTAATGCAATTTCAAAGATTTTTTAAATAACCAATTCAAATTTAAAATTAAAGATAAGCTAAGGGAGCTACCATTATGACACTGAAGAAATGACGTATATTATATGTGTATAACAAAGTAAAACTCAATAATTTCAAACAGTAATAGCTATTATGTGTCTTGACTGTGTTTTAAAATCAATTTAATGGTATTTTATAAGTAAAGGCATCAATTTCAATTAAAAACATGAAAATATCTGAGTGTGTCCAAACCTTTGATTGGTATCGTGGGTTGACCAGTTACCCTTCAAATTATGAGCAGAAATCTTTACAGCCAGACAAAAATGTAAGCAATCATAAATTAAAATTAAAATAAATAAAAATTAGTATCCCCTTCAAAGATGAGCAAACATTAAAAAATAAATTAGTAATGCATTCCATGCAGTTCTCTAAGCTACTTCAAAACCACACCTGTATAGTCAAAAGTAACTCATATCTAAATTCTTAAGATTTGCCTAATAACTTATTGAGCTTATACTTTTCCCAATTCAGGCTTAATATTCATCCTCCTCGTTATCGTCATCATTTACATCAATACCTACCTCCTCATAATCCTTCTCCAGAGCTGCCAGATCTTCTCTGGCCTCTGAGAACTCACCTTCTTCCATGCCCTCTCCTACATACCAGTGCACGAAGGCTCGTTTTGCATACATCAGATCAAACTTGTGATCCAGGCGGGCCCAGGCCTCTGCAATGGCAGTTGTGTTGCTCAGCATACAGACGGCGCGCTGCACTTTGGCCAGGTCTCCTCCAGGAACTACAGTTGGTGGCTGGTAATTTACTCCAACCTAGAATGGAATTATGGGGCTGTAGGAGTTGACTCTTTAAATTTTAATGTCTACAGAGCAACTAATTGTCCATTCTCTTGACTCAGTGCAATATAACTCCAAGTAGTATAGGTGCTTAATTAAGGTCTGTGATGTTAATATGTTTGGTGAACAACTAATTATTAAAATGGTTCTTACTGTTCCCAATATAAATTCAAGTGAAACCCACCACTGCATGGGTTTCCATTTATCAACTATCACTAGTTTTAGCTATTCAAATACAGAACAACACTATTTGACTTACCTTGAATCCAGTGGGACACCATTCTACAAACTGGATGCTTCTTTTGTTTTTCATAGCAGCAATAGCAAAATTCACATCTTTGGGCACTACATCCCCACGATAGAGCATGCAACAGGCCATGTATTTCCCATGGCGAGGGTCACACTTCACCATTTGATTTGCAGGCTCAAAACAAGAAGCTGTGATCTCAGCCACAGAGAGCTGTTCATGGTAGGCTTTTTCTGCAGATATAACTGGGGAATAAGCAACTAGAGGAAAGTGAATGCGGGGATATGGCACCAGGTTTGTCTGGAACTCAGTCAAATCCACATTCAAGGCACCATCAAAGCGTAAAGAAGCCGTGATGGAGGACACAATCTGCCCAATGAGTCGGTTGAGATTGATGTAGGTGGGCCGCTCAATGTCCAAATTTCTTCTGCATATATCATAAATGGCTTCATTGTCCACCATAAAGGCACAGTCAGAGTGCTCCAGGGTGGTGTGTGTGGTCAGGACGCTGTTGTAGGGCTCTACCACAGCTGTAGATACCTGTCAGAATGAGCATGGACAGATGTTTCCATTGAGTTTCATTATGAGCAATTATTATACAGCAGGCTACTAGATTTCTAGCTTTCTTTTGACACTTAATACCTGTTTTTATTGGACACTTGATATTTTGAACCCATTACTGTGATTAATTAATGTTTTAACACTATTTTTAAGCATTTCTTAACTTTACTATAATTTACCTTTACAACCTTAAATTTGTAGTACTTGGGAGTTGTACCGTGTTAGCCATTATGAATGTACAGAAAAGCCAAGCAAAATGACACCTTTTATTGGCTAACTAAAAAGAATACAATATGCAAGCTTTCGAGGCAACTCAGGCCAGATGAAGAAGGGGCCTGAGTTGCCTCAAAAGCTTGCATATTGTAATCTTTTTAGTTAGCCAATAAAAGGCAACCTTAAATTTGGATAGTTGTTTTTTGCAGACACCAACCCGCATGTCACGCCTGCTGCATTTCTGCAGCCATTTTATTTACAGTCACTATCTCTGTTACCAGTCATATGGTATATTAAGTCATTACTGCATTGGATATTTTTTTGTTTGTTTGCTGTTTTTTTGTAAAACCAGTACATAAAGAGGTGTCTCATATTTCTTTAAGAAGACACCATCCATTTTGCATTTGTGGTGTTTTCCTATTTGTTATATAGTGCACATGCTTACATTTTAGGAAGGAGTTGGTGAGGGATCAATAAACCTTGTCAAATTAACATTTTCAATCTCAAAACACTCCTTGGTGCTCAAGGAGATTCTTTTTTGTTGTTTGACCTATCAGCCAGTTCAAGTGAAAGTCAAGTAAGGTTTCAGATTTAAGCATTGAAAGTTGCAATATTCTCCAAAAAACACTGAAACGTCCTATTTCTTTTTCTTTCAGTCTGTTTCCCAAAAAAAATACCTATAATACTGGTAACTAGCCTACTTTTTTTTTCTTATTCTTACTGTTCAGTGATGCTGTTTGTTGGCTCCATTATTGAAAGGATTTTTACAACAATGCAGGAATCCACATTATGGAATAATTTGGAGGGCGTGTGGAAAATTAATTTTGTAATGCCTTAAATTTTAAAAAGATTTACAACCTAAAATGTATAAATATACATTTTCCTATTCTGTCTGTCAGCTAATAACAAATGTTCTGCATTTTATTATGTAAGGAAGGCAGAAGTTTTAAAGTAAGATGGTTCTAATCTCTTATCAAAGAGCCTGAGAGTGGTGATGTATTGGATGTTGATTAGCACATGCAAGTAAGAATTTCACCTTGCCCGGTATACATGACAATATTGACTCTGCAAAACTTTACTGTTTGTTAGAGTAAGCTGGTGTAAGAAAAACAATGAAGATTTAAGAACTTTTGCTACATATCAAATTTGATTTGCTGTTTGGGTTTTGATGAGGAGTTTGCTTTGTCTTTTCAGGTTTCCCTGATTCCTGCCTGTATTATTTCAGTTTTTGTTTTCTTCCCAAGTTTTCTGCTTTTTTCACTAAGTTTTTATAACAATGTGACCAGGTTCTGAAAGTATTGAACATACAAAAAGTCTCTGAAAGAAGTGCACTATGCAGTCAACTTTGTTCATGAATCCCCTACAGTACAGAGTTATGTAAAAACTGTGATAGAAAAGTTGATTGAAGCCCCTCTAACCTTACCTGAGGAGCTGGATAGATCGCAAACTCCAGTTTAGACTTCTTTCCATAATCCACACACAAACGTTCCATGAGAAGAGACGCAAAGCCAGAGCCAGTGCCACCTCCAAAGCTATGGAAGATCAGGAATCCCTGCAGCCCAGTACACTGATCAGCCTGTGGAGGACAGTTGAAGGTTAACATGTGACAAAAAATGTAGATGTCGCTATATGGTTTAGTAAGCCCCAAAACTATAATAAAACTAATCTGGCATCAGGATGCTCAGCAACATCAAGGTGCTTCAAGAAGCCAATATTCAGTAGTCTGCAAATATTCCGTTGCCATATCTGTACTCACCAGTTTACGAATACGATCAAGCACCAGCTCAATTACTTCCTTGCCAATGGTGTAGTGCCCACGAGCAAAGTTGTTAGCAGCATCTTCCTTGCCTGAGATAAGCTGCTCTGGATGAAACAGACGTCGATAGGTCCCTTTGCGTACTTCATCTGCAAGAAAACATAACAAATTGTAGTGAATGATTATAGGAAAACATTCAGATTGCAATGACAGACAATAAATCATGGCTGAAAGATCTGAAATGTCATGTGCTACAGCTTCAAAGCCCAGATACTCTGGGAAGCGTGTATCTAAATGCCAAGAAAAGAAAGTAGAAAAGAAGTCATTTTTCATACTGCCCAGATTCCTCCAAAAGTCGGAATGCATTAATTACCCAACCAAGGATTAATTTTAAAACTGGAGTATTGTCTCTTGTAGGGGGTGGTCCAGTTATTGGCTTTACTGCCATATAGTGCCACAACTGTAGTTTAAAATTTCATTTTGGGCTGTCTAGTATGAATTTGTACATTCTCTTCATGTCCGCATGAATTCTCTGTGTAAACCAGCTTTCAGTATGTTAATTGTCTTGTAAAGGGACTCCGTACTGTCCCCTTATGAATGTGTATATGCATGTCTGAATGCTCTGTGGTGCCACCTCATTCAGTGCTGGCTCCAGCGTTGTTCTCAGTCTTGCTAGACTGGATCTAAACCAAAATAAACAGGATCAACAACAATGCTGACACAGATGCCTTCTTGTGTTTGACTTTTCATTCAGCATGTAGCATTTCTTCTGCTGAGTCTGGCAAACCACCCATTTATTGAAAATGCTTGGTCCTATTTTAGTAATGTGGACAGGTATAGCCCATTCTAGTACCACTCGGCACATAGCAGGAACTAAACCTGGATAATCAACATATATACCTAGAGTATCTATCCATCTATATGAACCAGTTCACAAATGGAGTGTAGGATTCAAAACGCTGATTTATTTATTTTTTGGGTATACTACTGGTCATTACTGATGTGGTAAATGCTGATACTGTTCTTCCTGCATGACATCAAGGCTTTTCTGTGGCACCTTAAACTGTAAATTCCTGAATAACTATTTATGGCATGACTAAAAGGAAGCAGGACTCACCAATCACAGTTGGTTCCAGATCCACAAACACAGCTCGGGGATTGTGTGTACCAGCTCCTGACTCATAGAAGAAAGTGTCATATGAGTGGTCTCCTCCTCCAAGAGCCTTGTCAACCGGCATATGCCCATCTGGCTGGATACCATGTTCCAGGCAATAAAGCTCCCAGCAGGCATTGCCCATCTGAACCCCAGCTTGCCCAACATGGAGAGAAATACACTCACGCTAGAAAAGGCAACACACTCTATAATTAATAAACTATTTGGGCTGACAAAATGAAATCTGAAATCTCCTTCAAAGTGAAGAATGGAGACAAGATGCCTCACATACCTTTGTGCTAGGCAACCAAAATAAAACTTGACTGGAGATTTCATCTGAACTCTACTTTATATATGAAAGCAGCTTTTTGTAAGTAATTGAAATGTTCATTTACCCATTTAAGAGAAATATATCCACTTTAGGAAGGCCACGACAAATTATTATAAGCCATCATCCCCAGATGCCCCCCATCCACAGACATAATCACATGGTTATCGGCCTGATCTACATACTTAAAAAGACTCAAATCACAATTGCACTTTTCTTGCTGTAAATGAGCAAAGCTTGATTTAGGAACATTAAAGGTATGCTATTAAACAAATTAGTTTCTATTTTACAGAAAAAGTAAAAAAAAAAAAAAAATGGGGTAAAATGCCCTAGTCGATTTATAAGCTTATAGGGTCAGTATTGTTGCATGTTCAGAGTAAAGTGAAATTCTTACTTGCATGTGGTAATCAACACATGTAGCATGTTGCCAGTCTTTAGTGCCTTAATTACTAAGTGTAACTACTTTGAAATGTCTGTCGCAGATCTTATTTGACATAATATGCAGAAGTATCTGGTTACTAATTTGTAAAGTGGCTGAAATTAAACCATGTAGTTGCAACAGCCCAGCAACACCTGAGATTGACACAGATGTGTATGTCTTGTCTGTCTCAGACCTATACTTTTGAGTAGACCATTTGAATATTCGGCCTTACTACTTGCTTAATATTCGATCACAATAAAATATTGACAATCACTGCACGGACCAGAAGTCAAGCTGGTAATTTACACTAGATGTTTAGAAGATTATATGATAGCAGGATGTTGATGCCCTGCTGGGCTTCAAGGAAATCACCAGAATAACACAAGTTCCTGCAAAAAGTCACCAAAAAATAAATAAATAGAAATAAAACTAAACTGCCAGTGAAAGGAAAGTGTGGGAAGATTTGTAGGAATGTCAATATAAGGTGCTAGAGATGTTCTTATCTGTGGAGGAATAAGAGGAAGCTGCCAAGAACTGAGTAATATTCTGGAAGGAAAATACACAATACACCCCCAGAATGATAAAGGGCATGTGACACGGCAATGCCAGGGGTTAAGGAAAAAAAGCAAAGCCATGGAGGACCAACATTTGGCCTCGCACAGGGTTGCAATCTGAAGTAGCTGAAACTAGGTTTATATTTCAAATGTGATGCAAGTCAAATCTCATAAGTTCAGCATGCAGTCTCTCACTTGGGGAACAGGAGCTTGATCTTAAAATAATGGACAGCAGAAGGCTGTCTGACCTTTTAGTGCTACATAGAGCTCACTAGTGAAGGTACACGCAGAGTCACTGGAAATGTCCTGGAGACAAAGTGGGCTACCTTAAGCCAAGAAGTGACCCTGGAAATTAGCTTAAAGACATATTAGGTTAGAACTTCTGTGAGTGTAAAGTCAAGAGAGAACTGTCCGGAAGAGTAATCATCAGGGGTCAAACAGAGAGTTAAAAGCACTTTTATGGTACTGGTGAGCAAGCTTCCCAAAATGGTAGAGAACGTTTTCAAGACTTCTGTTAGCCTAAGTTCTTTTGGGTAGCCAGGATTCCCTTTTATTTTGTCTATTTGTAGTTTGTAGTTCACCCTGTATTGCATACTATATACAGTACAGCGGTGTTCTTACCAGTCAACGTCATGCTCTGATGTTTAGTTTTGAGGGACAGCCTGTTCTAGTTTGAGTCTGTGTGCTGTGATGAACCTTCCACTTTCTGATGACGGATCCGACAATACTTAACAGGTCATTCTCTTCAATATTTTTGTAGCCATTTCCTGCTTTGTGCATTTCAATGACTTTGTTTCTCATATCAGCAGAATGCTCATTTGTCTTCATTTTTGCAGTGATTGTCCAACAAAGACTATGACCCTTACAAAGGGTGCTTTTAATATCCAGAGAGATATAAAGGAATCACAAGGGATACCTTTTAATGTTTAATTATGGTCAAATAACTGTCAGCTTTGTGTCGTTTGTTGTTCATTTGTTATTTGTGTAAACTTGGAGCTTAAAAGACACAGAGGTTCAAATACTTATGGGAACACTAACTTTTCAGTTTTTCTTCTTCAGTTAAGTATCTACAGAAAATTTATTTTGACTTTGGAAATGTATTGCCACAGCATAAGAGTTCCCATTAAAATACTGAATAGATAAATATGTGTACAAATCATTCGTCATACAGACAATTGTAAGGAATTTAAAGGGGTTTGAATACTTTTACTTGCCACTGTATTTATAATAAAGTCACGTATTTTGATAAATCCAGCATCTTTGGGATTAAGTGGGGAAAGATACCAGGAAGGCACTCTCTTAACAATAAGCCCCATTTCTGGTCTCACATACTGTATCTTGGTCAGGTGTACAACAGTATGCATGTAAACTACATAAATTCATGTAAAAATACATGTACACTACATTAGTTACTTAGACGTTTAAGAGACTTACCATTTTAATTGGAAATTATTTTCAAACTGTCTTCTCTTGCATGCAGTCTTTTTATCTGATCGTCTGTGTTTGGTTGAAACTTCAACAGCTGTGCTCAAGTACAAAAATAACAATATAAACACTACATCCATTGTTAGAATAACAGACATTTTGAATATTACTGACTTTGCACAAGGTTTTGAGGTGTCCTAAGGTATGTAAAGATAAATAGAATTACAGAAGGCAATGCTTACTTTCATCATTTTCAGTTTGCTAATGGACAATTTAATTTAATTTCAATATGATTTAACTGACACCAAAGTTATTGCATTTCTTACATACATGGATGAGTCATGTGGTAAGCCAAATTAGCATTTATAGAGCTATCTGAAAATTGATATTTATTAAACTAAATTATAGATGCAGTACCCATAAATAGGATATCTTAAACACATTGTCAGTTCATTCAATTTATTTTTGTATGGAGCTGAGTGCATGCTCAGAGCTCTGGGACAATTTTACTTATAATATACTGACAACAAAATTTACAAAGCATATAATGTACACACATAAAACAACAGATGATGTTAAACACAGGGTGAAATAGAACAATTCTGGCTGACAAACATTACTGAATACTAACAAAATATTATATTTGAGATGTGGACAGTTGACAATGAATGACAGTAAGATAAAAACTCCAGTTAGAAGTATCTAACTTCCAGAGATGCATCTCTGGAAAATGTAAGTGTCTGGGGGTCCACAGTCACCTTTGCCTGTCATAACTGACGGTGGACCTGGCCACACACCCGCTACTACACATATTACAACAGATCAGGATTTCTTATTATGGCACTGTGTTTGGTTTAAGACACCAAGGTGTCTTGTAAGCACTCTCATGTCAAATACATTTTCAGTGAACATCGTGATTGAACTCCTTTTAAAAAATCAGTGTTAATGAGCTTTAGAATTACATTTCTGTTTATTTAGCTATCTCATATTATTTTGGGATGTTAAAATAATTAACTGTAAAAATTCTGATATTATAAATAACACTTTCTGTCATTTTTCAATATGTCTAAATGGATCTATTAAAAGTAATAGGAAATCATAAGATGAACAGGAACCACACTATTTCTAATATATCATAGAAACACAAATAAGATATCTTGAAAATATATCTGAGATAATCGAGAATGGCCTGGAATTTTTCCTGCAATGTAATGAAGAATCCATTTGAGACATCATATCATGGCCTCACATGAAGTTCACTGTTAATATATCAAATTACCTGTTGTTATAAAATGAGTTCCTCTATCATCTTTATATATAATACGCTACTATGGCTGTTCGTTTTTTCTGTCCAGGGTTTTAAATCACCTGTAGCTCGCAAACTGTTTGACCTATTGATCTGAAATCTGGTACACATATACTACATGATGTCTGCTATCCGCTTTTGGGGTGATAATTGACCTCCAAGGTTATTCCTCTTTTTATCTTGATTTGATTTTATTATAGAATCAACTCTCGGCAGCAGCCAGCAGTGCGGCCGTGCAGAACATGTGTACTGGCGCCGTTCTTATCCCTACCACCTTCGACGTCACTTCCCCTACCTCTTCAAATCTTAAATCATTCTTGAGGCAGATTGAAGACTTAAGTGTCAGCTTAAGTAGAAAATTAAAGAAAATGTGCAAAGTAATTGCAACACAAACACGCAAAAATATGCCAACAAAAGAAGAGAAGCAGTGGGCCGCTAGGTTGGAGAAACGAAGAGCTGCTCAGGAAGCTGCAAGCACATTAACCTCTGAGCAAACGAATGCTAAACGTACAGAGAAAGAGTAGGGAACTAGGAATGCTCAAGTCAAGTGTATTAGCAGTGCGCCATTACTGGTAAAAGATAATCTAACATGTATTTAAGGAAATTATTTCAATAAATTACCTGAAGTACCGTTAAACCTATCTTAAAGGGGCTTTGAGTTTTAAAGAGAAGGAGGGCAGCCAAACAATGATCATTTTATATGCCAGTTTGTGTTAGTTTGGATTGTGTTGTCATGATGTTGTCAATGATGGACGGATTAAAAGGAAGAAGTCTACGTGACCATCATCATCATCAAGCCCTTCCGTGAGAATCCTAAATCCAAAGAGGACTGTTTCATTTATGTTAGGTAGATTGCCCAGAGGGGACTGGGCGGTCTCATGGTCTGGAATCCCTACAGATTTTATTTTTTTCTCCGGCCGTCTGGAGTTTTTTTTTTTTTCTGTCCCCCCTGGCCATTGAACTTTACTCTTATTCGATGTTAATGTTGATTCATTTTGTTTTATAATTATGTCTTTCATTTTTCTATTCTTTAATATGTAAAGCACTTTGAGCTACTGTTTGTATGAAAATGTGCTATATAAATAAATGTTGTTGTTGTTGTTGTCATGGCATTTTACCACATGTATGTTTTAATATTGAATGTAAAACGTATTGGGTTGTTGTATTTTTTCTCTAAATGTCACCTCTTCATGTAAAGCATGATTGTCAAAGCACATGTTATTGCTTTGTAAATTATATAGTATGAGGTAATATGTGATATCTACTCCACTGGTATAATGGTTATTTGCTTCTGTTTGATATCCAATAATAATTTTAAAAATTGGCATATGATTGAATAAACACACTTATTCAATGTGGCTGTAGAACTGGTCTGGTTGTGGCAGGGGAGACCCAATTTCTGTTCAGACCCAGAAGCCCCTTGTCTTGGTATCTGTCCAAAATGTCTGTCCAATTATATAATTTTGTTTTTTCCATTTAATATTATAAATAAGGTTTGCCTTTAGGTTCGTAGACAGCTTGTGTCCCATCTGCTAACCACACACTGATCTTACCAGAGGCCTGACTTGTAAAGGAAGTATTAGACTCATTCATAAGGTTTCATAATATTTATACAAATGTAATTTGTCAGTGGTAATAAAAAAGGAATTCCAGTTCCTTGATTGATCTACTTTCTTGGGCCCCTGGGTTAAGTGGTAAATAGTGATACAATACTAATTCTGATTAAACAATAAACAGGACCGTAACTCAGATATACAGCACTTTTTGCATACAAAAGAAACAAAAATTACCTGACAGATAAGAGCAAAAGTGATGCTGGTGAGCAAATCTTCTGAAACCTGCCAATTATGCCTGTACTAAAACAAACAGCAATTTAATTACTGAGTTACATATAAATGATAGACATCAGTGCACATTAATAGGACACATGGAATACAGCTTTGCGTTAAAAAGGCAGACACTGTGCAATGTGTGTATACATGTTTTTGCAGTTGTCAGTGGCCATATACTACTGCAAAATATAAAATAAAACAAAACTAGAATTTGAAAAGTAACAATGATTGAGGTCATCCGACAAATAAAATCAAAAACATTTTATTGTACATTTAATCTGTCATGATTACCACATTTAAAATTTAAGATATGATGAATACTGAACTCCACTTAGTATTTTTTGAAATAATTAATCTAAGCAATTCAGAAAAATCCATAAAAATGACAAAGACAAAAAAGTTTGTCTTTTGACTGTCCATTCATTCTTCCATTTTCTACCCCACTTATTCACATCAGGGTCGTGGGACTACTGACTAACCTGGTAGAGCAGGATGCATGGAAGGAGCCTGCCTTAAAAACTATCACTCCATTTGAAGTGAAGTGAAGTAAAACACACACACTGTGGTGTGCTGCTCATTGTGCAGACCTAGCTCAGCCATCTCAGTAAAAATGAAAGTCAGGTAAAGGTTTGGTTGAAATGAAAATCAACACCTTTAAAAGTAGATAAAAGCAAGTGTAACTTTAACCAAGCACAATACTCAGACTGATACGTAAGCTTTTAAAACATCTGATGAGCCTTTTGGCAAAGTTGGTACATGACTACTTGCCGTCATAATGGACACGACTAAGGCAACAAGACATCTGGGACCAGCTGTCTGGAGTAGGATAGGCTGAATGATGTGCATTATGCTTATATAGCAGGAAGACCGATCATTATGTAATATCACACAACTCCTCACAATGTGCAAAGCACCCATCAAAATGCGAGCATATTTTTAATTATAAACTTCAGTCTTATAAACGTTTGTCATAACAAATGATGACAGATGCAATATGATAGCTGTCTTATGAAGCCAGGCAGGATATTCCAGCCATCTATCCCATCCTGGGTATGACGTTAATCTGCATCCATCCCTGCATATAGGCCCTCCAACCTGCAGGGAAAAACTTGGGGGTCGGTGGCAGAATTGGCACTCCAGCCACCATAGAAAAACCCTCACGCTGTTCCACTCCATCTGAACTAGTGTGGTGCTGAGGTGTCACCCGTTGCATGGCTGCACTCGGGTCCTAATCTGGATCCTGAGTTGGTTTGTTGTGTGGTGGGTGCAGCAATGCACTGTATCAGTGTGTGCTCCTAACCGATCCCATTTTAGAGCTTGCCTTTTGAATACAACCTCACGGGGGGCTATCTAATATTGTTACAAAAATGCAATAATTTATTATTGTGCAGTATGGAGGTAACACTATCAATTAGCCAAAAGCATCTCCTTGCTATTGTAAATTATAATCATCTCTCACAAGCAACAGTAGACAACTATGTGATCCTAAGAACTGGAACCCAACAATATCAACATCTGACTTTACAGTGTTCGATGGGGAAGTAAATGCTTTGCAAAACATCCAAGCTCTACAACATGCCATCATTTATAGAAACAGGTTGTATGAGGTGGCTTTAATACTAACCAGTAAGAAACAGCTTGTGTTTTATCCACATTAAAGTAATATAAATGAGATTGGAAACAAACTTTAATGCAAACTCAGCACCATCTAAAATACTTCATGCATATGGATAAATGCTGGCTTTTATATTACATGAACCAATCTTTTGTTGCAGGTAACTCAATGCCTTGCACTTCCACATCAGCAGTGGGGCCAGCTAATGGTTGCTAAGACTTTTTCTAGAGTTTATAGGACTACTCCAAAATTTATGGGGTGGGGACTTCCAATATATTACAAGCGAGAAAAGTAAAGGAACTTTTAACTTTTTTTTTTTTTTAAACCAGATTCACGTTTCTTGTTCCTATTTCTTTAAACGTTTACTCCATTTCTGTCCTGTTGGTTAATCCAGTGACTGCTGAATGATAAGCAATTCCACAACAACAAGAATGGCTGCTGCCGAGTTGGAGTCCACATACCTTAAAATGGCCAAATAGTTTATTGCATAGAGTTCTTTTTGGTTTGAGGTGGAACTCACCAGAGTATTTTTTGGATAAATGAATACAGTACTCTAATAATCCTAGAATAGCCAATGTGCATGGTTTAACAGACATGTTTCCTGATATACAGGTTCAATGCATTGTTCTTATACTTTACAGTAAAATGAAAGGAGTTTCCTGCTTGTTCTACTACTGCAGACAAATTAAAAATGACCATACAAGCACACTGTACAATGAAGAAGTGCAGAAGACAAGTGCAACAGACACAGATTACTTAAGCAAAGCAATGCTTAGTAATGGTGCGTGGATTATTGTACCCCAGGAAGGACCCAGAAATGCAACAGGTGCGTTTGAAAAATAAATTGACATACAAAGAAGAAATGTTCAATAACCAACCATTATAAACAATATGGTGAAGCTAGTATTCTAACCAGTTCTTGCAGTTTCAAAATGTGTTTTCTTAAAGCTACGTATACTCCACTGTTCATTGTTAGGTGTAAATTACTGCATTAGTTAACATCAACTTCTTCCCTATGATGGAACTGAATACGCAAGGCATGAGTAGCCTCGCCAGGTCTCAAGGCGCCGCCAATTATATCCTGCAGTTCGTCGTGATAGGCGGGGCATTGTTCTGTCATACATTCCACATACGGGTGATAAGGCGGGACAAAAAGGAATGCGTGTCTCAACAGACAAGAAACTGATAGAATTCCAGAAATGCGATTGGACAAAGTGCCAGTGCGCCGCCAATTACATCCCGAGTTTCATCTGGATGGCTAAGAACCGAACAGTACAGCGGAAGTCTCCATACTAAGCAGAAAAAAGAATTTTCAAATACTGCATTTATCAGTTTTGTTTATTAAAAAGTGCTCCGGAATCGCTTTTTTATTTTTTATTGGACGTTTCACTGCTCCCTACCAGACATCCCGTACTCTGGTTACCACAATTTATTTCCGAAATGTTGGCAGCGCGTAGTAGCTCTATGACGGGCTCCGAAGTAGGACGAATATGTTTGTTGTCCGGCGGCCGGAAGTTTAAACCAAGCCACGTGCAATACCCTTAATCGACCGGCCGGGACTTCCGTCCAGTGGTCATTGTGGCTTGTTTGGAATCGGGTCTGTGTGGAGCTTCGATGTGGAGAGGCGGCTTTGAACCTAGAGTGACGGACAGGCGAGGTAAGTGTGCAAACTTTACGGGAGGTTAACTCAGGGAGGTAGAATGCCATTGTTTTGACGAATGTGTAGATGTTTTAATTGTTCGTTACTTGCGCCAGTTAAAGTTGACAGAATCTTGGTTCACTTTGAGATACTCCTTATTATGTCTTGACCACTATTGTGGACCTAATCGTTTTAAATGAAGCCGGTATTTAATTGTACTTTGCAAAAAAAAAAAACACACACACATATATATATATATACACACTGACAGCTTAATTGCAGAACGAGATGATGTTGATGCGAGGGCGGTGCGATGGCGCAGTGGTTAGCGCTGCAGCCTCTTAAGTTTCACTGTCCCAAATTTTGTCAATTTGGAGTATGTACGTTCTCCACGTGTCTGTAGGTTTTCCATACATGTCCTTTAAAAATTTTTTTTGTTTGCCTGCCTAAGTGCAGGTCAGCGATTGACTAGGACCACATCTATGGTTGATACACCGATCACAGCTCAGGTTATCTAAATAGGCTCTGCTCCTGGACGACCATCCATTTTATTGATAAGGTTTAAATGGATTGAGTATTTTCAGAACAACATTCATTGGAGGTACTGTAATGTATTTACTGGTTTTATTCCTGAGTTACTGGATTCACCAATAACTCGTTCATTTTGAAGGAGAGGTAGAAGGTGGAAACTCAGAAACACATGCAATCACACTTTGATGTGTGCATTGTGTATCAAGTGTGTGTCAAATAAAGTATTTCCTGCCTATTATTTTTGTCCTGTAACTTTGTTGGGAAGTGTCTAAAATACATGTCTCAAAGAATGTTTACACTTTAACAAAGTTAATAATTCTGATCTATACAATATAGATTATATTCGTATAATGTGCTCCTAGAATTCAGATCTTGGGTTAATTTTCTCCTACAATTGTTCAGTGGTGGAATGGTCAATAAATTTAAACATAATGTTTTTGTGCTTATGTTTATAGGTTTACAGGGCCAATATTGTCACATGACAAAGCATGGTGAAATTCTTACTCAAATGCACTTATCAATATGTAGCTCCTCTGCATTCTCCAGCACGATGGTTAGTGAGTATAATAATCTTATGTTAAAACTTTTGTAATCCATACCTGTAAAAACTACCTCACAGAATGTTTGTGTAGATATTTATATCAGTCACTATGCTACTATACTGTATTGTCCATATGTGCAACACCATAAGTTCAGTATAAAAAAACAAAAAAAAAAACACACACACACATTGAAGTGAAATCCTACTAAACAGCCATGGATGTTTGGTTTTTAATTTTATCATTGATTGATTGCCCTTATGATGTTCAGGTATTTCATGATGTATATGGTGAAGGCAGAACAGATATAATATGAGGTAAGACCTGTCTTTTAGCCATCTGGTTTTTTAAATCTATTCAATCCAAATTTAGGTCCATGATGGGAAGGAGACAATATCTGCATCTTCAAATTCAAGACAAGAAACCAGCATTAGATGGAATCTTAGTCTGCAGCTGGACATTCTCATACAGAGCCAATATAATTCCCAGCAGTTAATCTAGCAGGTTGTTTGTTGGGATTTAGAGAGAGAACTTGAGTTTGTGTTGCAAATTCCACACACAAAGTGATGACCAGGTTTGAACTTGGTTTTCTGGAGGTCAATGGCAAGTTTATTTATATAGCACATTTAAAGCAACATAGGATTGCTGTGGCCAAAGTACTTTACAATAATAGAATAAAAGAAAACACATAAATAACAAATAGAAATAAAATACATGAACCTAAATAAAATAAATAGAAGTAATGTTACATAATCACAGTGAGGAAACCATCAGTATTACTGAAGGTCACGGAATGCAAGTGAATAGAAATGAGTCTTTAATCTCGTTTTGAACAGTTCAATTGTAGACGACTCCTTTATGTGATGAGGTAAAGAGTTCCACAAACGAGGAGCAGCAGCTGCAAAAGCCCTGTCCACTTTAGTTTTACACTTGGTATGAGGGACAACGAGGTGTAAAGGTGTACACTGTATCACTGTTTAAAAAAAGAAAGAACTGCTTTAGTCCTCAGGGCCTTTCTGGAAATCTTGATTGCTTCTATTGTATGGTGTAATAGCTAGCCCAGCCACAGACAGACACAACACTGCAGTGTCCACAACGCACACGTTTTATTACACTATTATTTACACAACTATTTACAGTTTGCTCAGTTCTTGGTCCTTTGGGCCACCTCCACTCCTCTCTCGCAAGCTCTGTCCACTTCCACCCGACTCTGGCTCCCTGAGTGGAGTGAGGTGGCCCCTCTTATAATACCCTGGATGTGCTCCAGGTGCCTGATGATGAACCTCCAGCAGCACTCCCCAGTGTGGCGGAAGTGCTGCTCTTGCACCCAGAAGCACTCCGGGCGTACACCGTCCCTGGCCTGTCAGCACTTCCTGGTGTACCAGAAGTGCTGTGCCCCAGGGATCAAGGACCGTCCAGGTGCCCAGGGAAGAGAAGTGCCACTCTCCCAGTCCCTCCTTCCTCCAAGTGTCCCGGCGGGGCAGGGCTCCTGGCCGTCTATCACACTGGTTTAAACTTTAAGTCTTATAGTAAAGACAATACATTTTTAAATGCACTTGGAGAAAGTTCTCAGGTCATACAGTGTAGTTCATATTGCCTTTCTAAGAGGGGGAAAAAACTGATTTGAGCTGGTTCAGACTACCTAAACAGATTAACTGGAAACTTTTACTGAAGAAGCTGATTAGAAAGTTGGTGGATGATAACATTTTTTTATCAAGTTGTAAAGTAAAGTGAGTTGTTAATTTCAATAGTCCTACATTGTATGCAGACAGGAAGTAAGCAGGGTTTAAATTAACACTGTTGAAGAGCCGGCCTTTTAAAACATTTAGACATGTATGTTGTTTAAAAGGAAAAAAAGATTGTCGTAATGTAAAATTGTGTTATATCATTTTTCCTTGCCCAGAGACGGAGCCCCTGTTTGAAGAAAAGCAGAGCCTAGCGCTAAGGTGCTCGACATGGAGGGGCAATGTGCTCACAGAGATGAGGAGTCTGAATCAAAGGGCAGCCCCATCCCTGCGATGAATGGCTGGGAACTGATGTCTGTGCAAGTTAAGGAAGAAGACTGTGAGCAGGAGCTGGATCGCTACAGCGAACAGGAATGTGACTCGTGGTCTGTCTTTGTTAAACAAGAGAGTGATGAGGCAGAGTGTGGTAGCATTAAACAAGAGTTTTTGGAGCAGGACCCTGTAAGCTTTAAACAAGAGGACTTTCAGGTGGAGTGTGTCAATATTAAACAAGAAGATGTTGAGCAGAGTTCTGCTAGCACCGAAACGTCAGATTATGAAACTGAAGAGGGCCTTAATGTGAGTTCTATCTCGGGTGATCTGTGTCCAGATGAAAGTGAGACAGACAGTATTAGAACTTCTCAATGGAAAAAACAATTGCCTGGTTTGCATTCAAATCACGTAAAACCACAGCACCCAGAAACATTACAGTTTGAGTGGACTGAGCAGGATTCGTCCAGCACAGACGTGGTGGATGGTCCACTGGCATCTCCTTCTCATCGGAGTGGTTTGGGTAAGTTAATCTGAAATTTCACCTTTGAAAGGAAAACCCAGATCATTTCAGACATACTCTTAATCGATAGTTTTGAGAGGCAGAATTGTTAAATGCTTAAGACATTTTACACACGAGAAGCCCTTTGAGCCAATAAACCTGGTTAGCTGAGAGGGAGTTTGTCTCAATATGTCATGCATCTCATTTTTATAGTATTGTGGATCTCTGTTTCTTCCTCATAATTTGGCAGCTTGTTGGAGACAGGACAATAACTTTGTTTGACACCTGTACATAATTACTTTCCTTTATACATTTACTTGTTTATATCATAGTCACCTGTGCCTTGTTAAAACACCTTACAGCAGTGCTGTCACAAAGATGTGTTCTATCAAGGATGGATTGATTAGAGATAATTTATAACATGATTAAAATGATCAGATTCAAGGCCCCTTGTTTTATTTCATTGCTATTACTGCTATTGGGTGGCTAAAACTTCCAGAGGAAGCAGAGTTATAATGAATTAGACTCTGGTTTGTTTTACAGTAGGTGCAAAGTGACAGCTCAGGATGGTGGAAGCAAAGAACTTGTTTCCTACAATCAACATCCAGAATTTTTTTTTTTTTTTTAAGTGAAAAAAATTAGCCAGAGGTGAGCTGAAAAGAATGAGAGAGCCTGCTGCGTAATATGATGCTGTCATAAGCTTGCTTATTCAGTTGAGCAGAGGAGTTCCCTAATAGTTTGTCTGAATAAAGCAGTCTAGCCCATAAGTTTCTGGCCAGCCTGTCTGTGTGAGGATGTGAAACAGAACGAGAGAGGTGAGACCCCAAGTGAATTTTAGTCTGTACTCATTATGAAATATTCCAGAAAGGAATTTGCTTCATATGATTGTATTTTTCACAAACAGAATTTGAAATGTTTTGTATGGAATAAATGTGGAAATCTGACGATAGTATTGGAGGAACTTTGATTTTCAGTGTGAGAGTTCCAATACGGTTTAACTTAAAATTGAAAAGTTCTGCTGATCTTTCAAAACAATTCAAATTGGCAATCATTCAATTCTTTTTATTATAGTGTTAAATTGAAATGTATCATTTATCCTTGCTTGGAGAGTGTCATAGTGTGACCAGTTTTAGCTTGAAGAATGTCACACTTTAATAAGCAAGTTAACAACAGCAAAAAAAAGAGCTTTTTAATAAAAAAAAATCATACATAACCATGATAAGGGAACAGATTATTCCCATCCATACTATCGCAGTAATTAACGTGGCTAGAGTTGGTCATCCATCCCTTTGGCTTAACGCAGTTTGTCTAGTTCAGGGTTGTTGGAAAACAATGCCTATCCTATTGTGTATGAAGCAGAAATGAACCTTAAGTAAGGTGTCACTGGTGTCCACGCTAACTCATTTGAGGTCAGTTTAGAGTTGTCACATATTCTAACATACCTATCTTTAGGATGTGGGAGGAAAATCCACACCAATAGGAGGAGAACAAGTGGTACCAGCTAAGTATTAATGAAGACCAGTTTTAAACAGAGTGTCCATCTCCTGAACCTGTGGCTAATCTAAAAATGTGATGATATAAGCGGCTCTTTATATTAATTTCAGGATATTCACATTGGCCAGACATTTGCATGGCTCTGTTCAAAGTCATGTTTCAAAGTACAATGTAGACCAGTTTCATGGTTAAATATCTAAAAAAAAAAAAATCAATTCAGACATTTATAGTGCATTGTTTCCTTTCAGTTAAAGGATATTTTTACCCTGCTCTGGCTTATTTTTAAGTAGTTGCTTATGTTTGTGGAAATCATGGGTATTTCAGTCAGGTGATTCCACTATCCTTTTTTTTGTAAAGTGGTTCACTTGTTCTCTCTGTGAATGCTGCATGCACTGTTTTCTTTGTTTGGAAGTATTGTGTGTTAGGGTTAACCGCTTTTGCTTATCTTTACAGATACTTTCAAATTATCTGTCTAAGCCTTGGTCACTCCTTGGCGTTTTTAAGTATTAAAATGCAGTTCTCCAAAGCTGATTAATACTTTGCGATACAAAGACCAAAGTAGCACAAAGTTTATGTAAAATTTTAATTTTGATTGTTAATTTGATTTTTTCCCCCCTTCTTTTCAGGTCTACAATATGAAACATCGCTTTTTACATCATATAACTCTGAGCAGGAAGAGAATAAAATTAATCTTCAGAACAAAAGTGTCAGGGGTTCAAGGTCCAAGAGTCTAAAATCAGCCTCTCTGCAGTGCAGTAAACGGCGGGTTCAAAAGCTGATAGGGTTCGATGGTACTAAAATTTCCCAGGAGATTGAGACTACCGAAGTTCTGTATTTTTGTGAAGTGTGTGGCAAGGGGTTTGATCAGAGATCTTATTGTGATGAGCATCAGGCAACTCATTCTGAAAATAAACCTTTTTCCTTCACTGAGTGGATCAGGACGTTCTTAGAGAAGGGGCTACAGATACCAAAGGTAACTCCCACTGGCGAGAAACTGTACTATTGTACAATCTGTGAGAAGAGGTTTTCTGAGCGAGGTGGACTGCGAAGACACAAGAGAATTCACACTGGAGAGAAACCATATTGTTGTACAGAATGTGACAAAAGATTCACAGAGAAAGGGGGACTGCAGCGGCACCAGAGGATTCATACTGGGGAGAAGCCATATTGTTGCAATGAATGTGGAAGGAGATTTACTCAGACTGGCCCATTACAGAAACACAACAGAATGCATACAGGGGAGAAGCCATATTGTTGTACTGAATGTGGTAAATGTTTCACAGACAAAGGCCACCTTAAGAGGCATAAACGAATCCATACTGGTGAGAAACCATTTGGGTGTACTGAGTGTGGGAAGAGGTTCACAGAAAAAGGTCATCTTGATACACACAGGAGAATTCACACTGGAGAGAAGCCATTTTGTTGCACAGTATGTGAGAAAAGATTCACACAAAATGGTGGACTTCAGAAGCACATGAGAATCCACACTGGAGAGAAGCCATATTGTTGTACTGAATGTGGCAAACAATTCACAGTGAAAGGTCATCTGCAGAGACATGTGAGAGTTCATATTGGAGATAGGATGTGCTATTCTGAAGATATAGGTGTAAGTACAAAGTCACACCGTGATGACCAGGAATCTAAAGAATCATAACTTGGCTCTTAATATTTCACTAAGAAAAGGACCATTTAGGAGGTGTCAAATAGTAACTTATTTTTACATATTTGTCTTCATATGAATGAGGTTCAGCTTCCTATAGATTCTAGGCACTACAAAAGTCCACATTGGTACACATGGCTACCAAGGCAACAAATAGTCAGTGAGTCAGATAATGTTTAGATTGTGTGGTATCATGCAAAATAAATAAATAAATGCCTATAAAAAACAGCATTGCTGACATTGCCCATTTAGGCCTAATGAAATGGGACTTTCCTGTTCATTGGTAGGTCCAGAGATTATTTGTAACACTAAGTGATACACAGAAGTACATTTTGGTTTCTATACTACAGATAGTTTGCACTAATAAAAGGGATGTGTGGTCTTCAATAAAATGCCAAGGTGTTTACTGTTAAAATGTGACATTTGGACTGCACAGTTTCAGTATTTTTTAACTGTCAGTAAGCCTTTTGGAAGTTTCATAGTATGCTCAGTTTGTTAGGAGAGAATTTGGAAGGGTGCCAGCTGACAAAAAATCTGTTCCATCAGTGTGTAAGACAGACGGGTATGGTAACTAAGTAAACCATTAAACTTTTATTATTGGTGAATCAAAATTAAATAAACAGATAAGCAGTTGCACTATGGCAGGACGCTTCAGTTACATCCTGATGGGACATAGTGGCTGCCAGTTTTCTTTTCAGTTGGTTGCCTAGTAACCTCCTTATTTACTACTAAAGCAATATGTTTTTTTAGGGCTTAGTTAACTTAGCTTATATTTCACATTCCTTAATTGTCTTATTAGTTTTAAACAACTGCATAAAGATTTTCATTGTTGCCTGGATTCAGTTGATGATGAGGTGCAAATGACAAAGGTACCACCAGCTCTTCAGTTGACATGGTGTCATTTAAGCCTGTGTATAAAGTTCATTAAGTGTCTGTGTTAATTTTTGTTTTTTTCTTTTATAAAAAAACTAGCTGTGTGTGATAGCTCAGCACTTAGTCTTCTTGAGCAACACCATTTCTTATCCCTTGCTGTGGTTTCCTTCCGAAAGACAAAATCATAGTAAACTTTCAGCTTCAACTGGTTGGTTTTGTTTTGATTTACTTCCAAACTTATTTGAGAACTTGCACAAGCGAATAGAAAACATATTTTTTACTACAAGAAACATGGTTCCATGAATATGCAATAAATGCATTATTTCCAGATTCGTTTTGTTGTCACAAACATATATTAGAAATACGAAAGGCACTGATCAATACTCAACTGTCCCATACCTTCCATTGTAAAGCACCAATGCAGACAAATTTTATATATATACATACACACACACACACTATGAGGGCAAGTTCCCCTGGTGCCTTCGGCGCCCAACCCCCAGTTGCGGCCAGTCTGCCCATCGTGTTGTGAAGAGGGGGGCTAAATGCACCCCAAGGAGATGCTGTTGCTCCTTCGAAACCCCCTGTTAAATGGTGATACAATTTTTTTTTTTAAACCTTTTTACTTAATCAGCTGCTGGATTGCTGCTGTGCTGCATGATCTGCACCTCGTGCGGCACTTCAAATGTTTAAAAGCCTGCACAGCAACTGGCCTATTCTTTGTCTTTTATTTTTGGCCTCCGGCATGGTTAAATCCCTTGCCACTCTTGGTTAAGTCTTGTCTTGCGGGACGAGAGTTCTTGATATTTTTTAGTTTATAATGTCAAATTGGAATAAAAATCTGAAAATCTAACAACATTACATTATATTTCAATAAATTCTGACACGAATGATACCAAACATATATACATGTAGGTTTTAAAATAAGCCCGATTTAAAATGTGACAAAAAAGTCACATAAGATCGTTGCACTTTTAGGTTTAGGATTATATTTATATTATGTACTAGGGGGCTCTGCCCCCTGCTTGCTTCGCTCGCCCACTCCCGGGTTTGGTTTACTGGATATACAATTTAAAGAGATTGTTATTTTCATAGGAATTGTTACATATGCATTATTTTCACTCTTATTTTCAAAACTTTTGTAAAAACAATACTGCTCGAGTTTTGAAGGGGCGTGGCTGAACGCACACTAAGGAGATGCGGTCAGATCATCTGCTGTTTTTCTGCTGCAGTCGCGCTGCCCGTTGATCATTTTAAAGCCTGTACAGCAGCTCTTCTTTTGCCACTTTGCATCTCTGCCACTCACATTGTGAAGGTGGGGGGTTGTTAGGGTGGCTGAACACATGCAAGGAGAAGTGGTCAGATCATCGGTTACTGCTGCTGGCGAGCTGCGTGTTTTGCTTGTCATTGTTTTAAGAGCTGGGCGCAAGTTAAAGTGTCTCTCGCGGGACGTCAGATTGTCTTCTAAGAAGATCACGTCTCATCTCCCTAGTCTCCCTCCCCAAGATCTTTTTTTATAATGGAGATATATATATATATAGATATATACTGTATACACACTAGCTGTGTAAGCCCAGGGTGCTAGAAACTATTGAAATCGTCAGAAAAAATATTGAAATGTAGAGATGTCAGGTAACTGAAAGGAACTTCTCTGGGCCTCTCTCTCCTAGGAGGATTCGTTTTGCTGATGTGCTCGCATCACTTGTGCATTAGCGGTGGGAAGAATAGTTAAAGGGATACCGTTTTGCCGTTGTTGCCGGCTAAGCATCTTTGTCTTTCTGTTGTGGTTTCGTTTTGCTGATGTGCTGGCCTCACTTGTGTTATTAGCAGCTAAGCGAGTTTTCTGTTTCCTCAGAGGTGGAGCCCTTACCCCGACTCCACCTCTCACATATAAGCCATGTTTGTAAAGAAATAAGTTTGACTTAAAAAGTACAGAACCTATCCTTTAATAAAATATATTGAAATAAGTGTTAGAGAATGGAAATATCAAGATGTATAAATCTGCTCCAGGTATCTATACATATTGATAATGTTCTCAAAAAATGAAAAATCTACAGTAGGATAAAGATATTTCTTTAAACAGTTAAAGCACTAACAGGCTACATTATTAAACAGCAGGCGTCATAATCTGCTAGGCCTGGCTTCTAATTATGAAGACAACTGAGGACCTTTGCACTACTGGTGTGCAACTGCTTTAAATTCATTCTGTGTTAATATCATTTTACCTTATGTGTTCCTGGTATTAACCTAATATGGTTTCACTAGCAAGTAATGGCTCTGGAGGGAGTTTTACTCCCTTACATGTAGAAGCTATCTGAGACCGTGCACCCTAGGAGGCATTAAGTGCTACCTTACACAGATGAGCTATGAAGTAACTCACTCTGATCAACTGAGCTGGAAGACTTCTTATTTGTAACTGCAATACATACTGTGTGGGCAACTGTGACAAGGTTCTGTTGTCTTATGCTGGCTGAAAACCTTTTCAGGTGGCATTCTTTTGGCAAAAGCACTGATATATTATTGTGTTGCCAGTGGAGACGATTCACTTTTTCAGTCACCTTTTTCAGTAGGTTGGCTGTGCTATGCTCTTCAGTGTTAGAGTTTGGCTTATTGTAGATTTAGATCTGTAGACACTGAATGGTCAAGTCATGTGCATGAAAAGGATTAAGCAACACTGTCTTAGGTGAACTTTATTTTTGGTAGCACTTTTCTTTAAGAAGTGCACAGAACAAGAACTAGCAGTTCTTCCCAGCCTATCTCTTCAACCTCTTTAGCAAACTCTCAAATCAAGATGGTGGCATGAACCACCACCACTCCAGCTACTTTGGAAGAACAGTTATGTTGTACATGAGATCGTTTTTTTTTTTTTCTTTTCCCCAGCCCCTCAGTTCACACTCTAGCTTGTTGTGTGAATTGCTTCTATAAGAATATAGTGAATTACAAGTGCCTCAATACCCAATGGCTGGGAGTAGTTGAGTTAGATTGGAAAAATTGCTATTTCAGTGATATTTTGCTTTTATGGAAATTTCATGTATAGCGTGGTCCAGATCTCATTATGCAATTTTCGTTACGCTATAACTTGTTAAGTTTATTACATAGAAAATCACCTGAAAAATCCCGGATCATCGAGAAGTGTGTGAACTGACGACATGAAGAATCATCTTCGCGCTGAACTGGAATCGTCCCTGCATAAATCAAAGTCATCCAGACGATCTGGATCTGCATAATTAGATCTGGACCACCCTGTATTATACAGTGAGACTTTAAATTTTAACAACAACAACATTTATTTATATAGCACATTTTCATACAAAAAATGTAGCTCAAAGTGCTTTACATAATGAAGAATAGAAAAATAAAAGACACAGTAAGAAAATAAAATAAGTCAACATTAATTAACATAGAATAAGAGTAAGGTCCGATGGTCAGGGAGGACAGAAGAAACAAAAAAAAACCTCCTGGAGGCTGGAGAAAAAAATAAAATCTGCCGGGGTTCCAGGCCACGAGACCGCCCAGTCCCCTCTGGGCATTCTACCTCACATAAATGAAACAGTCCTCTTTGTATTTAGGGTTCTCACGGAAGGACTTGATGATGATGGTCATGCAGACTTCTGGCTTTTAGTCCATCAATGTTGGAGCATCATGATGCCTTCAGTAGATGGTTGGTGGCGCAGGCCGCCACCACAAAGAAACAGAAGAGAGAGTAGGGGTTAGTATGGATTTTAGAGCCGCCATGAATAGTTATTATAATGAAATGAACATACAGAGTATCAGGATTAAATTAAAGTTATGAGAAGGCCATGTTAAAGTAAAGTTACAACAGAGGCTATGCCAGTGGACTGTGTTTGTGACATTTATTACTATCATGCTCTTTAAAGTGATGTATGTACATACCTTAGTTTAATCAGTTGGCTGCACTTGCAAGCATATCTATAAATTGATCTATCTCGTGACCACATGAAGCAGTGAAGATGTACTTGGGGCCTAAGAAATGTCTGGTCTGCGATGCTAATTTCTGACCAATTGTACCCATATTGCTCTTATATCTCAGACTTGGCCTTTTCACTTTCTGCTGTTCCATATCTCTTCATTCTTTATGGCTTTTTCAGGACAAGACAAAGTCTGGAGACATATTCAGGTCCTATGGACTTCTATATTGCAAGCTCATTTTGGTTTATGTCTCTTCATATGGACATCATAAAATATGGACAGTTCTTCATGTTAGCAAGCACTAATACTGTTTACAACATTTGAATGGACCAACAACTGAGTTGAAGTAAGAGTCAATCGGACGCACAGTTGAACTAAATAGGGGGCACAAATGTCTGTTAAGCTTTTTTTTTCCTCAGCTACAACAGTAATTGTAATTATAGATTTATATTTTTAGCTATTAATGTTAATAGAGCTGGTGGGGAAAACAACAAAAGAACATGTTTGAGAAACCTAAAATGTACAGTTAACAAAAATGAGGAATATTGGGATTTAAAAATGTAAATCTACACTTTTTCTGTACTTACTTGCTCCGTAATCTGCCTGTTCACTTCAGTTTAGTTCTGTCGTTATGGTTTTTCTTTAATGGAGGAAAGGTTCTGAGAGAAATAAAAATGAGCAGCATGTCTTGTTGTTCATTGCCATCCAGGTTTTTGTTGTTTGTTTGTTCTGTTCTAAAATGTCCTGGTTATCTTGTGACAACATGACTCTATTTTTGTAACCTCTGTGCACATCCTTATTTATTTTTTTTTTTAATTAAATCTTTTTTCCAGGTACTTTTTTTTTTTGTAATATCACCCCTTTCTAGTGCCATGATGTGTTGTATATTGATTGGATATGAAATCATGAAAGGAAATATTTGACTGTGCTCTGTACCTGAGATGGGCTACTGTTGGCCGAAGAAGGAGAAGAAGAGGGAGCAGGCATGTCTGGAGGCAGGGGGATAAGAGGAAGGTAAAGGGAGTGGGAGTGAGGCTAGGAATTTTGCATGTTAACAGTTGGACTGGGAAGAGGAGAGAATTAGTTGATATGATGGAAAGAAGGTAGGTTGATTTATTGTGTGTGCAAGAGACCAGGTGGAAGGGGAGTAAGGCCAGGAGTATTGGAGGTGGGTTCACATTGTTTAACCATGGTGTGGATGGGAGGAGAAATCGGGTAGGGGTATCCTGAAGGAACAGTATGTCAAGAGCGTTTTGGAGGTGAGAAGATTATCGGCTAGAGTGATGATTATGAAGCTAGAAATTGAAGGTGTGATGATGAATGTTGTTATTGCATATGCCCTGCAAGTTGGGTGTGTAATGGATGAGATTTCTGGAGTGAGTTGGATGAAGTGGTGGAGAGTGTACCCAAGAGAGTGGTGATAGGAGCAGATTTCAATTGATATGTTTGTGAAGGGAACAGAGGTGATGGGTAGGTATGGAGCCATGGAGAGGCATGCAGGAAGTCAGTTGGTAGTGGATTTAGCGAAAAGGATGGACATGGTTGTGGTGAATACATGTTTTAAGAAGAGGTAGGAATGCAGGGTGACGTACCAGAGTGGAGGAAGATGCACATTGGTAGATTACGAGGTGTGGCAGAAAAGTAATGAGAATGATTTTTTATTTACCAAAGTTTTTATTTTTTTCAAAAATCAATGTTATCCCCTTCAAAGTAGTTCCCTTGGGCAGCTACACACCGATGGAGACGTTGTTCCCACTGTTGGTAGCAGCGCTGGAAGTATTCAACCGGTATGGTCTTCAGCATGTCCGTTACACTCTTTTGGATGTTTTCTAAAGTCCCGAAATGACGTCCTTTGAGGACATTTTTCAGTTTAGGAAAAAGTCACACGGACTGAGGTCAAAACCACAGGAATGCCTTTTGAGGTCAAAAATTCTGTTATGGAGAGGGTAGTTTTCAGCACCATTTTGGCACAGACCTTTCGCATGTGCAAATGTTCATTCAAAATTTGATGAGCGGTAAATCTGTTCAAATTTAATTGTTCACTCAACATTCTTAATGTTAAACGACGGTCTGATCTCACAAGAGTGTTCACACGTTCGATGTTTTCATTGGTTTTCGAAGTTGAAGTCCTCCCTGAACGGTGTTCATATTCAACGTGTTTTCTGCCTTCCAAAAATGATTTGTGCCAGCGAAAAACTTGACCTCGGGATAAAGAATGTTCCCCATATGCCTGTTTTAACTTTTCAAATGTCACACTTGCCATTTAATGGCACAACGTTGCTCCAAATTCCGCTGTTCCATTTTGCATGACGCACAACCAAAAACACAACTTCGCTAATAGCAGTCACAAAAATCACGTAGTTAACGGAAGGTATTGAAACTCGCACTGAGCTATGGGAGGGTACTGATACACGTGCTCTATCAAGGACAACAGCGAAGCGTTGCCAGATCACTTGCAGTGTTGCCAGTCTCATTACTTTTCTGCCACACCTTGTATATCTTGTGCAGCAGGATCAGTCTGAAGGAGACTGGAGACTGCAAAGTGATGGGAGGGGAAAGCATAGTCAGGCAGCATAGGTTGGTGGTCTGTAGGATGATGCTAGATATTAAGAAAAGGAGGAGAGTGAGGACAGAGCCAAGGATCAGTTGGTGGAAGCTGGAATATGAAAACTGTAAGGTTGAGTTCAGGTAGGAGGTAAGACAAGCACTGAGTGGCAGTGAAGAGTTACCATATAGCTGGTCAACTACAGCAGACGTGGTAATTGAGACAGAAAGAAGGGTGTTTGGTGTGACATCTGGATAGAGGAAAAGGAAACGTGGTGGTGGAATGGGGAAGTACAGCAGAGTATACAGAGGAAGAGGTTGTTGAAGAAGAAGTGGGATAGTCCAAGAGATGAAGAAAGTAGACAGGAGTGCAAGGAGATAAGGCGTAAGGTGAAGAGATGCTAAAGAAAAGGTATATGATGAGTTGTATAAGAGACTGGACACTAAGGAGGGAGAAAAGGACCTGTACTGAATGGCTAGGCAGAGAGACAGAGCTAGGAAAGATGTGCAGCAGGTTAGGGTGATAAAGAATAAAGATGGAAATGTACTCACAAGCGATCTGCTGTGGCGACCCCTAATGGGAGCAGCTGAAAGAACTAGAAGCAGCAGCAGCTCTATACAAGGTGGTCCAGATCTAATTATGCAATTTTCATTACACTATAACTTATTAAGTTTATTACATAGAGAATTCACAACTGAATGGAGGACAAGTGGGACATTACATGGAAAATCAGTGAATTAATTCAATGCAAGTCCATTTTTGTTTATTACAAGATATTTCAAACTATTCTTTTGTCTTTCATTGTTTTCCTGGATTGCATTAAAAGTTGCATACAGTAATTAGATCTGGACCACCCTATACCTGGGATAATACTGTGACTACTGCCTAAATTTATATGTATCTTTATAATTTGTTTTCTCATTACTTGTATAACTTTATTCAAAACTATTATAATTTTTTCCTTCAAATAATATTTTTGAGCAATATTCCAGTGAAGTATTAGCACTGCTACAGCTGCAAAGGTTTGAATCCCATGTCCCTGCCATTCCCATGTGCGTTTGTTTTCTCACACATCCCCATGGTCCATGGTGTTTTAGGTGGATTGGTAACTCTAAATTGTGAGAGAGCAGTGAAGTGATTCATTTTTTTCAGCGTAGTTGGTGAATGTTTGTGTGCTTTTCTTGTGCGTAGTGCTAGTGGGATAGACGCCAGCCTCTGGCAATCCTGAATTAGACTAAAGCAGCTAGAGAATGACAGCTTGTGTGTGCTTTTTCTACTTTCCAGTTCATGTCTGGATGACTTTTCATGAATTAATGACAAATGATATTTCAAACAAATTTCTCAGTTTAGTAAGAAAATAGAGGACAACTTTTCAAGTTACTGTATTCTGATTCTTCTAACTATTACACATTCTCTTAAAGGGTTACTTTTCCAAAAAAAATCCTAGCACAAACCTTGGTCTGTTGACAGTGTTGTAAGTTGCTGCCAGCTGCTTCTGTGGCATTTTGTTAATTTCCTGACATGCTATCACTTTTTATAAATACTTTCCTTCATTGGATTGGCACAGCATGGTTACACATTGGTAATGCCACTGCCTGATCGATTCAGCACGCAAATTCCAAATCTGTTTGGAGCTTGCATATTCTCCTTCTATGTTTTTGGGGTTTTCTCCTACAACCCAAATAAGTAATTGGCACTTCTAATTTTTTTCTTTTGCAAGTGTCACTAGGCATATTTGTGTGTGCCTCAATAACCTGAGGCCTCATGTATAAACGGTGCGTACACACAAAAATGTTACGTACAAACATTTCCATGCTCAAATCCACGCACATTTCCACGGTAGCTCATACCCTGGCGTACGCAAGTTCTGTGCTCGGTTCTGGCACCCAGCGTCAAAGCAGTGCTACTGTTCCAGTTTGGTTACCCTTTCTTTTTTTAGATCCACATCCCTGACATGGCTGTATAAATACACTGAAATTAACCGCATATTGTTTATTAGTTTAGTGCATCTGATTGTAATTAACCTGTAACAATATAATGGTCTACAGAATGGTCAAACTATTCCAAATACCATAACTGCTTTAGCGTTGTTACTCTCACTGCACCTTTGTTTTCTTTTTTCAGCTGCTCTCATTGCACCACTCGGAGTATTTATATCACTGTATCGGAGTGTGAATCACAGCTGTACAGCAGCTGATCAGAATGTGCGTTACTTTTCACGCTGACCGGGATTTATGTAGAGGAAGAACGTGAAAGTTGGCAGGAGCCTCATGCATAATGCCGTGCGTAGAATTCAGACTATAACATGGCATGTGGACAAAAGTGGAAAAAATCTAGATGCATAAATCTGTGTGTTCGCCAACTTCCACGTCGTTCTGCTCCATAAATCCAGGTCAGCGTGAAAAGTAACATACGTGCACACGCGTGCTGTGCTTTCCCCAACTCCTCCCAGAATTACACCTCTTTGAATATGCAAATCAATATAAATAGTCCTTAAGTTCAGCTTTCTGTGAAAAGGCAATGGTAAAAGCATGAGGGAAAATAGAAGACTTTCAGCAAATGCTAAGTAGAGGCAAAGAAAAACGTACTATTTGTTGGTTTACACAGTGATATAATCAACAAAAGGAAGTTGATCAAGTGACAGAGTGTTGGAGAAACTCGAAAGCTCAAGTGCACAAAGTCCACAGTGCCCGAAATAAAAAGAAGTTGTCAGATATCAAAGTCGCCGTGAAAAGGCGAGTCGTAGCCACCATCTTGAGTTTCATATGAAAGCTTATTAGGGTACAGAGAAAAAAAAAAGGCACACAGTAGGAAAAAAGCACGAAATGTCAACTTTAATCTCAAAATTTCCACTTTAGTTATGTAGTTTATGATGTTCTACTTTAATGACAAAATAAACTTCATCTTAAAATTGTTTAATCTACTAGTTTCTCAAATCCCATTGCAACTAAAGTAGCACGTTAAATGCTTTGTTTTGTATTTGATCTTCTATGTGCTCTTTGTGTGTGAATCATTACATACTTCTTAAAGCGGCTTTCTCTTCCTCCGACAGGACACAGAATTCATTACATTCGTGATATTACAGCTCTCTGAATAATTAAAATACTGAGATGTATACGTGATATCATTTTCATGATGCTAGAAGTTAAAGCACGTTATTAAACAGGGGAACACGGTGGCACAGTGATTGTTCCTGCCTCACTCAAGATGCTTGCTGCGCCGTGCGTGACCTTCGATGAAATAATTTATTGCAGCAGTACTGTCTCTTGCAAATGTACTAACCTCCAATTCCTGTCCTTCCTTTTCTTTCTCCAAATACCCAGACACCACACAATCAGTTCTGTAATAGACGTTAAGCCATCTGTAAGATTAGAATGCTGATTCTTCAAAACCTTTAAGGAACATTGAAATATCTTCATAGTACGTGTTTAATTATTCTATCCATCTATCCTTCTCTTGTCGGGCCAGCCCCAGGAAGAATACAATCCGTGAACGGAGTGCCAGCTCCTCGCTAGCGCACCAACACTGTGTCCTGACATGTTTAATTATTAACAATATAGATTATTTAAATGAAGTTAAAGTTTTATCTGTATAATATAATAAACATATTTTGCTACATTTCATCTTAAAAATAATATCGTCATCATATGTAAATACGTACTTTAAAAAGTGACTCAGGTTGTGCAATATTATAACTGTATCGCAAGTTTACAGTGAGTAATTTGTACTTATAAATGCAAAGCGTTCTACAAGGAGCACTCAATAGACTGATTGAATGCGTTTATAGTACTTGGGATGAAACTGTTTCTGAACTGCGAATTCAGTACAGGAAAGGCTCTAAAGCTCTTGGCACATGAGAGCAGTTCAAATAGGCAGCATGGCCGAGGTAGCGTGTGCTTGATGCTGTACACCGATAATTCTCTTTCTGATCAGCTGCTGTACTCCTGTGACTCACATTCAGATACAGTGATATAAATACTCCGAGTGGTGCAGTGAGAGTAATATGGAAAAAGATGATCCGCTGTGGCAACTCCTAACGGGACCAGCTGAAAGAAGAAGAAGAAGGTGCAGCGAGAGTAACAACGCTATTTAAACAGCTATGGTATTTATAATAGTTTGGCCATTCTGTGGACCATTATATTTTTACAGGTTAATTACAATCAGATGCATTAAACTAATAAACAATATGTGGTTAATTTCAGTGTATTTATAAAGCCGTGTCAGGGATGTAGATCTAAAAAAGAAAGGGTAACCACACAGGAACAGTAACACTGCATTGACGCTGGGTGCCACCAGTCTGCAAAACCGAGCGCAGAACTTGGGCACATCAGGGTATGAGCTACCATGGAAATGTGCGTGGCTTTATGCCAAGTTTAGGTTTTATAAATCACAATTTGAACGTGGAAACATTCTTACGTAACTTTTTTGTGCATACGCACCGTTTATACATGAGGCCCCTGGTCCTTCACAAACCATTTTCTTTTTTTATTTCTTTTTTATCATTGTGAAGTTTGTGAGACTTAACAGGGTCATTTACTGGGCACACTGACTCCCACTGTTGAAGAGTAACACACACATTCACAGAGATCCTACCTCAACAAAGTGTCAAGTGGTGCCAATCGCCAGTCATGTTGCATTATTTTGCATATACTGTAATTCCCTAGATAGAGACTCGCTATCACCAGCACTAACAAACATGAAGGTGTCACTTACAACAAAACAATGTCTTACTTTTACCGCAGTTCTAATTATTGATACAATTATTAGTGACCTCAATAACCTTGGTAAACCCTATAGGCAAGAAAGTGGCAATTTTTCCCCACAGTTGGCACCCTCTTGTTTTTTTCACCCACCATAGATGTGACAGAACATATATATATATATATATATATATATATATATATATATATATATACACACACACACACACACACACACACACATACACATACTAAGGGGCTTTGCCCCCTGCTTGCTTTGCTCGCCAACCCCTGGGCTGGTGCTATGCGCTAGCCTCTTTGTGGTTCAGCCACTCATGTATGGGGATGTGGATGTACAATTTAAACAGATTGTTATTTTCATGGGAATTGTTACCTATGCATAATAGAACAAACAATTTTACATTACAGCAAGTAATTTCCATATTACAAAAGAGTAAAACATAATAATTTGAAAGTAAATGTTTTGCGTTACAGTTATTCATTGCCTAATATGATTTTGTTCTGATTGGCTTTGAAATTAACACTTAAATACTGTTTAAACTTACACTTTTACTGTACAACTTATATAAAAATAACTTTTTGAATTAAATTTTAATCAATATCGCATTGAAATTTGATTCTGTGTTTGGACTGTCATCATGACAATACAACGTATAACTGCCCATGACTGAGTTTTGTTTCTTTCTCTCTATGAAGTCAAATGTTTGTCCCTGTGAGTTGTTAATTGTATTCACAAAAGCTATTCTAACAGGAAACTGATAACGTTTTAATACGAATGGCATATCAAGATCTCCTTTGTTGTGTAATGTTATCTGCGGAAGATGTACTACATTACGTTTCTTGGATACATTCTTCTTTCTACAGTAATTTGTGTGGTGGAAGACTGGATGGTATTAACAGTTGTAGATATTCTTCGGGATATTTTAAATTGATGCTTTCATCTTCTGCACGATCACCACCAACTGTTTCAGCATAGTCTATTGATAGCCATTTAACCAATTTGCCGTGTAACCAATTAACATTTCTGGCATTACTTTGTTTGACTTCATCGTTTCTCGGTGCTAGGATTGCCCGTGTACTCCTTTTTTCTGTTGATAACCCTTCATGATGAAATTCTTCAATGAGATTTAGACATAATACGTCTTTTTTAATTGGGAACTTTAAGTGAGGAAGATGTTAAAATTTATAAGAGCTGGGAGAGCAGAAACTGTGTCTGTCAAAAGCATTCACACAAATGAGAGTTGAGATTACCATGTGCATGGTTGAATATGGTTGAGACGAAGGCGTGAGTTGAAAAAAATCGCATGGCCAAAGTCTCATCTTGCAGGATTTGAAATTATCTCTTTAAAAAAGTCTCAACTCCTCACAGGATTTTTTTTTTTATATAATAGATATAAGTTACAAAATTAACATGGTATTAACATATAACAATACCAAATAGAGAAAGTATATTACAAAATAAAATAGCAAAGTCTGGAGATAAACACTCTTGGAAAAGCAAACTGAAAATCATAAATGAGAAAGAGTGGATGGTGTCCTGGATAGCTTTTGATTTAGTGATCGGTGTTATTCATAGGTTATGTTTTCTGTTGCCAAATCAGCTAGTCTCACGTCTCTTGATGTCTGACGTTGCCACCTATATTGTTGCCCTTCTGTCTTTTTGTGCTTTGGTTGTTTGGACAAGTGATATTTATGTTAAAATGTACATGTGCAGTTTCGGGATCTGTGACAATATACACATTTTATTGCAGTTTCCTGATGACAAATGACTTTGAATGAAGTATCTGATCTTTTAAACGCCTCTGTATTTTCTCAAACTGTAAACTAATTGTGTAATTTCAAGTACTAGAGTGGCCATCTATTCCCATCTTCTAAATTAAATAAAACCAGCTCTGTGGCATCTGTACTTGTTTCCCATTCCCAACTCATACTCTCATTGTAAAAGAAACTGACTGGGACAGATGTATATATTACTGGATCAAAGCAGTAAAATTTACAAAAAAAGAGGTTTGCAATGCTTGTAATTAAAGTCCTGTAAGTTCACTTCATCTTAGTTCATTTGAGCAAAATTATTAAAAACTTGACATTATCGGTCTGCAGTTCAACAATTGAAGATTTTCCATGCCAGGACAACATGTAAACCCTTATACCGGTTAAAAAAAAAACTGGGTTCTTGTCCTCTTAGAAGCCTGGTTAACAGAGGTATATTCTTCCACAAATAATTTGATTGTGTGGCCTTGTAAACCCTTAACCAGGTTACTGAAAGGATTTTGTAGTCTGCACATGTATTTGTTTCGTGCACACACTTTCAGAAGCCATGGATAGAAGCAAGCATCCACAACATAAACTGACAGAGGCAAATGTTCAGGCAATCGCATTATTCCTTCTCCTTGCTGAAATCTGTTTCAATATTTCAGAAATCGCTCTATTTATTTTGATGAGCTGAACGTACAGTGCTAAGATCAGCTACGCAAATTTGGAATCAGTAGGATAACACCTTAAAAATAACATGCATTATGTAGTCCAAGTACTTTTTAAAATAAAAAGTAACCTAATACAATATTTATTTAATTAAACATACCTGCGTTATTATTATCCCGGCAGCACTGGGTGTGAGGTAAGAAAAGAAGCACATGGACTGGGTCCTTTGCAGGGCTCAATCTACAGTTAAGCAGAAAAGAGATTGCTGTGTGCAATTCTGTAACAGAAATCTATAAATAAAGTGTCAGTTTGCCTAAACCTATTTATAAAACACATGAAAATGATCCCAGGGCATCATACTTATTTTCAGATTCAAGGTTGTCCGATGATGGAGCTTTTCCTGTAGTTTGATGACGTGGGATCATTTTGACAAGAGAGAACTCCAGAAGATTACTTGCCCATGTTTTAACATGGATTTCTAAGAAACAAGGTTTCTGCTTTAACAAGATGTGAGATATGGCCGGCCGTTCATCCCGGCCAATACCCCCACGCTGCTAGATGGAGCCCTTCCAGCAGCATGGAGGTGCCCCGAATTCCAGCAGGGCATCATGGATATTGGAGTTTTCCTTCACAGCCTTGCTGGATACCATGGGGGCCGCAAGGGGACGCTGCAGAGAGGCTCAGACACTTTTATGTGCCCTATAACCTGGAAGTACGTCCTGGTCACAGGGACAGAGGAAATGACTTACTTCCGGGATGAAAAAGAAGAGCTTTTGATCTGACCCGGAAGTGCTAGGAAGTCACATGGACTGAGGGTTCAGAAGCACTTCCGAATCAAGGACTATAAAGGACTCTGGCAAATCCCAGACGGAGGAGCTGAGTCAGGAGGAAGGGTGGCAACGCGTCTGGGAGAGGAGGATTGTTTATTGATTATTGTATTGAGTATTGTGGAGTGGAGGGTGCTTGGTGCACATTATTATTATAAAATAAATAGTAATTGGACTTTTATCTGGTGTTGGACGTTTGGTCTGAGGGTTCAAGGGGATGACAGCGCCCCCTATCTGTCACAAAGGTTATTTGCCTTAACCCGGTTATGTGTGTGCATGTAAACGCACTCCGTGTGAGTCTACCCTGCAGCCACAAAACCCACACCACCTTGTACTTCAGAGTAGAGGCAGGCACTGACGGTGTTGTCCTGTAGTTTAAGATTTAAACAAGCGCAATATTTCTGCACCACTGGAACTAACAACAAATACATTTTCTTGTACCAGAAGATAGAAAGGAAATCAATTGAATGAAAATAGCAATCCTTCCACGCAGCAGTTTAAGCTGCAGGTATTGACCAATTGCGCTTTACTTTTCCTCCCTCTCACAATCAAAAAAATGTCCAGCTTTAACGAATGAGCCAGTGTGAAGCACTGATGTGTGAGTGACTGCGGACTACTGCCATTCTGAACAGGTTTCGTTCACGGCGTCGCTCGATATTCCCGGGTGGGCTGAACTCTGTCAGACACGGGTACAACTGGGTGTTGGTCATTCACTTAACAGCTACCGAAGGTCGGCCCTTTCTTGTATTTTAAACAAAATTCTTGCCAAGTGTCTCTGCCGCTGAGCTCCAGTCATTGCTCTTTTTATGTGGAGTGTGATTACTACAGAAAATAAGCCGATGATGAACGAGACGGAACTACAATGTTTTTCAGGTGGGATTTCAGCAAAGCCACATGGGGTTTGAAGTTTTTACGTACTTATCTAAACATGTTTGTTAACATGACGGACCCCCACTCCCTGTTTCTAAAATGTTATAAATATAGGAGTAAATAGCATTATGTTTCATTAAACGAAGATACAAAAAGGTGTGCTTCCTGATAGTAAAGTTTCCCTGAGAGCTGTGAACCCTTCTGACATCAGCGCGTGCAACCATCAAATCATAGACATAGAATTACTAGATGCCACATGACCAGCAGCATCGTACGTCAACGTCGCCGCCATATTGCGAGTGTCACTGCTGTAGAGTGAAGTAATGGATAATGATGCCTCATGCATGTGCTGCTTGGGATTGTACAAACCACTGTACGCTCCAAACCAGATCCCGGGGGATTACATTTCATAGGTAAGGCTGAACAATTGTTTGGTTATATTTGGCCATTAGAAAATCCCATTTTATAATCTTAACTTTAGCTACGCTAGCAAAGCTATGCATCTATGTGCTCAAGTGAACCTCCAAACAACATTTTGGGTAAACGTATTTAGTCACTAACTATGTAGACTGTTGTTAGCTGTTAACATTTCTCAAACTTTGAAGGTTTCCCAAAGAAATCCACCTCAGGAAGCAGTGGGAGGTAGCCCTTAGATGGGATTTTGAGAAAGCTGTCCTGTGATGTGTGCCGTGCTAGTTTAATAACAGATGCTGTACCGGCATCATATGATCAAAGCTACCACTTGCTCACATTAAAAAAAACCAAGGCGGTTTGATGATTCCTTCTGAGGGTACAGTCAAGGTGGCCAAAGTAGCTGAGCATGTTATCCGACAGTCGACATTAGGGCAAGTTGTCAGTGTATCTTAGATCAATCAGTTTGTTTGGGTTGAGATTGGTTCAGTTGATGATTTTTCTCAAGGAGCACATTGAGGAAGCACAGTTTGAAATTGACAACCATCATAAAATGCTCATGTCTAAGGCTGCACCGTATTGCCAGACTGAATACTCTCAAATTATAGGATCTGAGTGAGCGAGAGGACTTTGGAGAGCTTTAAATGTTCAGAGCAGTATTTTGTATTGTATTCAGTAGTGAACAGGGAGCCAGTGAAGTTGAGAGAGAATAGGTGTAATATGTTCAGTGGATTTAGAACAGCAAGTTATTATCCTGGCAGCAGAATTTTGAAGAAGTTGTAAGCGATGGATACGTTTTTGTGGGATAGAATAGCATAACAATAATCTATATGTGACGTGACTCGGGCATTAACCAATACTTCAGTAATGTGTTGCGTAAGAATAGGACGGAGTCTAGAAATGTTTCAGAGATGGAAGAAGGCAGTCTGAGAAATGTTACTTATTTGGTAGGAATTATTTAATAATAATTATTATTATTATTTAATAATTGTTATTATTAGTGTATAAATGGATTTAAATAATTGCATTTAAACGATTCGCTAAAATCTGTTGTATGTAAACGATACTGTTTTAAACGTTATTGTTTTTTCATCAGAAAACCCGGTTTCCATGTCTACTTGTATTAGTTTAAAAATTGCACTTTTGCCACTCGCAATATGGCGGATGCGCTGACGTATCGTGTCGACTGGGCAAGACAGTGAATGCAGCGTCAATCTATATATGTCTACGCATGGAAGCATTTCTCCCTAGAAAGACTGATGCTTCATGGGAAATGAAGGCTTTAGCCCATTTAAATCTATTGCGCAAGCGCAAAGTCGCACGCCCGATGACGTCTGTGAAGGGACAAGAGCGAAAGCTTGAGCCTTAATCGGTTTACTCTGTCTTTTGTTTATAGGAACATACTACAGACGCTACTGTAAGTAATATTGGACAGAATTTAGCTGTCATGTTTATATTTCTGTATGAAATCTTTAGCTTTAATGTTTTTTAATCGATCGGTTGTGCCCAGAACGAATTTGCTTTATAATGTAATGCAAGCGTGCCCTGTCGCTGTTGTCTCTGTCGTTGTCTTGCAAATGGGACAGCTGTGCCAATCCAGTTTCTGTATTTCAAGCTGCAGAAGCAGAACGCATTTCCAGATTCATATTCATCAATGCATGTTATGTTCCGAGTTGATTTTTATTTTTTTTTTGTACAAAATGCATGGCACATCACAAATCCGTTAAGATCACGGCCTCACCAAAACATCGCCCTTTTCTAATCGTAAATAAATATTTTGACACACAATCAGGTTTCATATTAGAAGATATGTGAAACACAGAAGCAGTGGCCGTTGCAACACGAAAATAACTGGGTTCTATCGACAAAATGCCCATATTTTGCAGCCGTTATGCGGAATAATATTTCGACTATTATTAAAATGGCGGATTTAATTCATCTAATCTGCAGTTAATGCGTCCGAGGGAAAAAACAGTTAAGATCCAACCATTTATTCGAGGGGTTTTGGGGAGCCAGGTTCTATCCTGATAGTACTGTGCTCAAAGACTGAGATCATCTCTGGAAAGGACACCACGGGTCCCACTCTCACGCCCACACCCAAACTCGCCCACGACAGGCCAGTTACAGGTCTCTAATCTGCACAACGTGTCCGGCCCAATACAGTGGAAGGAAATAGTCGCCCGAGCTACTCTTATAGAATTTCCAGGTAATTGTACAAATTTGAATGCATAATAAAGAAACAAATCTGAATCCATCGAAGTAGATGTGTTGACATTATGTAGAATTAGGCGTGCAGGGTAACTGGATTGGCTAGTCAAAAATAGCCCAGTGTGAGGGAGTGTGCCCAGTACTCGAATCTTTGACGCTTCGTGGGCAGCGCTGCTGGAATAGGCGTGGGTTTCTCTCCCCACGGACAGGATTAAGCGGGTTCAAAAACTAAGTGGATGGATTTATCGTTGATTCTATTTAGATATAACTACTCTCTGCCAGATTTCCTAGTTATAAAAGCCGAATGAAAGTCCTTCAGTTTCTTAAACCTGTTTAACTACAGGAGCCTGTCTGATTTGTTATGTGACGTTTAAGGGAAAGTATTTAATCAAGAGAAGTGTGAACTGTACTTGTCATTTTTTCTCGGGGACTCTTGGGAGCGTTTTAAACATTATTGCAGCAGGAACATAAGCTGCGCTATTTATTTATAAAGCTAAGTATCTTGCCATTTCAGATACATTTCTAAACATAATGTATGCTTATTATTTTTCTGTGTGATTATTCCTCGGTGTCAATTCTGATTATTTGTATGGTCGTCTGGTCGTTTTATTTTTCTAGCGGACCGTTAGCTTCGGTTTGTGTATGCGTATATTAAATGTATACATGTCCAAAATCGGAGACACCTGGAACAGTTGGCAAATGAAGAGTGGTCCGAAATTCCAGTAGAGAGGTGAAAGAAACTCATTCGTGGTTAGAGGGAACAATTAATATGTGCTACCATATATTAAGTTGAAGGTGCAAATAGTTTTGTCCAGTCTGTTTCTGGAGTTCTGTGCAGATTTGATTTTTTTTCTCTGCTTTTTTTTTGTGTTGTTCCAATGCAAACAAAATAAATAAATGTGAATACCAAAGCTCTTGTAATTGCAACAGTTTTCTGGTAGAAGTGGTGCATTTTCTGAAAAAAAAGTGCAAGTTTGTCAAAATATTTTTGGTCATGACTGTACTTGTATATGTAATATTATATTGGGAATGCATTGTGAAGAGATCAAAGTTTATACCTCAAGTTTAATGGCTTTGCACATTTTTGGTATCTCCGAATCCGACTTAAGGTACTTTTGGAGTAAGGAACCTTTGCTTAATCCAAATAAACCATGAGATCCCAATATGAGGATTACAAAGTGATAGAAACCTGTTGATTTGATCTTTGCTCTGGAAAGGGAGATATCTCAGTGGTTTACGTGTCTATGTTTAATATACAGTGGGTATAGAAAAGAATCGCCCCCTGCAAAATATTACTTACACACCATACCTGCAGTAAAGCATGGAGGTGGCAGCATCCTGCTGTGGGGGTGTTTCTCTGCCGCAGGGCTTGGGGCTCTCGTTAGGGTAGAAGGAAAAGTGAACGGGGCAAAATACCATCAAATTATTGAGGAAAACCTGCTACCCTCTGCCAGAAAAATTGAAGATGGGCAGAATGTTCACCTTTCAACACAAAAACGACCCGAAGCACACAGCAAAATTGACCACACAGTGGCTGAAGGAGAAAAAAGTGAATGTCCTTGTCTTGCCCAGACCTAAATCCCATTGAAAATCTGTGGAAAGATTTGAAGATAGCAGACCACCAACGCTCACCATCCAATAGGGCCGAACTTGAACAGTTCTGTAAAGAAGGGTGGGCAAATATTGCTCAATCTAGATGTACAAAGCTGATGGAGAAGTATCCCGACAGACTCAAGGCCGTCATTAAAGCAAAAGGGGGTTCAACAAAATATCGACATGGGGGGGGGTCCTTTATTAATCTCGGTATGTCTTGTTTTTGATTTTTTAATCATTTTTCTGAACTGTGGCTGGGATATCTTTGACTTGGATGTTATACGTTGCATTGGGTAAGTAAAGCTGGGAAGAAATTTTTTTGTGTGTGTTTTCATTTAAGGTTGTAAAGCAAAAAAAAAATGGGAATATTTTGAAGGGGGGGGATTCTTTTCTACACCCACTGTATATATTCAGTAGATTTACATGTTTAATGTATTTCTGAACATATTATGACCAAGTTTGGAGTGTTGTGTTGTTATTTTCCATATCCTTGATTAACTTAGAAACAAATTACTCAATCCTGGACTGCTTGCAAATAAGTAACTATTACACAAGCGTGTTAACAGAATTACATTTCATTTTTTTATTTTGCCCAACCACAGCACATGTACCTTTTTTTTTTTTTTTTAGGCATGATTTTTCTCTTCATTTTGTATAATAAAATATTAGCCCACAATATATTTCTGAAATCACATTATGTATTGTGGGTTTGTGTATTAGTCAGTAATGGAGGTTTAGAAGTGACAGGTGCAACACTACATAATTCCAGTCGTAGATTCACTAGTTTCACACACAGCTCTCAGTTCTTTCTTCAATCATAATTTAGTATCCTCTGTTTTTACCGTATATACTCGCTGATAGGGCGGCACGGTGGCGCAGTGATAGCGCTGCTGCCTCGCAGTCAGGAGACCTGAGTTCGCTTTCCGGGTCCTCCCTGCGTGGAGTTTGCATGTTCTCCCCGTGTCTGCGTGGGTTTCCTCCGGGCACTCCGGTTTCCTCCCACAATCCAAAGACATGCAGGTTAGGTGGATTGGCGATTCTACATTGGCCCTAGTGTGTGCTTGTTGTGTGGGTGTGTTTGTGTGTGTCCTGCGGTGGGTTGGCACCCTGCCCAGGATTGGTTCCTGCCTTGTGCCCTGTGTTGGCTGGGATTGGCTCCAGCAGACCCCCGTGACCCTGTATTCGGATTCAGCAGGTTAGAAAATGGATGGATGGATACTCGCTGATAAGTCTTTCTCTCCCAGGATTTTTTTTTTTTATATAATAGTGAGATTGGAAAGCCATTAAAATGTTTCCTAATTAGTACAATGCAATAATAATTTGAGGATCTCAGCTTTCCATTCATTTCTACTCTTTGCCTGGAGAACAAACTAACAGTGGTGTTTGTATTTTGTAAATTGTAGCAGTAGTGTAGCAAAGAAGGCTGAATCTGAGCCCAGCTCACTGTCAGTGTGGAGAGCGCATGGCCTCCCAGTGCTTGTGTCAGGTTTCTCCTTGTGTTCTGGTTTGCTCCCACATTCCAAGCACCTGTCAGACTCGTGGGGCCTAATTGTAAGTTTTAATAGAAAAAAACACAAATTTTTATGTAAATTGTGCACATCACTCACCTGTAAACAGTTGGTTTTAAATTATGCACAAGTATAAGGTTTTCTTTTCCCATTTAGAGGGTGCACATTTTTTTTCCCATTGAATAAACAGTGGACATTTATATTTACACAATCAAATGGTAGCCGGTAACTATCCATCCATTCATTTTCTAACCCGCTGAATCCAAACACAGGGTCACGGGGGGTCTGCTGGAGCCAATCCCAGCCAACACAGGGCACAAGGCAGGAACCAATCCTGAGCAGGGTGCCAACCCACCGCAGGGCACACACACACAAACACTAGGGACAATTTAGGACCGCCAATCCACCTAACCTGCATGTCTTTGGACTATGGCAGGAAACCCACGCAGACACGGGGAGAACGTGCAAACTCCACGCAGGGAGGACCTGGGAAGCGAATCCGGGTCTCCTAACTGCGAGGCAGCAGCGCTACCACTGCGCCACAATACCGCCCCTAGCCAGTAACTAACACATAACAAAAGGATACAAGTCATGACCGTTTATGAAAATAAATCCTAAATGTCGTGTCACAAATGTACTTGCTGAGGCTGACAATGAAGTGGAGGGCAAGTGAACCCAAGTACTAAGGTGATTGTGTTTTAAGTGTCGGTACACTGTATGTATTTGACAGTTTTTAATGATTGCCATTCTGAAGCAATGTCAGCACATTACCTCTTTTACATTTTCTGGCTCTCCATTATAATCTGGTTGGAAGTGTGAAGCCACACTGCTAAAGATACATTTTACTCTGAAATAACTAGGGGGCTTTGCCCCCTGCTCACTTCGCTCACCAACCACTTCACATCTCTGCCATTCGCGTATGTGGATTTCACTTTCACCAAACAACAAATCTTTTAATTCTCACGGATACGCTTCTTCATTGGGAAGAAACACTACTTTTCCCTGATGGCAACACGAATTAGACGACCTACAAGTCTCTGATGTAAAGTTTAAATCCAAACAATATATTTGATCGCTTTTCGCTGTTCCGTTATTTCAATGAGTAATAATTTCTGTTTTTTGCGCTAATGCGATCTTTACTATCATTTTTGTGAGACTTTCGAATCTTAGTACTTTCATTATCTGTAACCTGCGCAGCATGTGTATCGCGCCAACGTTTTTGAACCTCTTTATGATGATCTACTTTGTCAACTACACTTTGTCTTTTATTTCTGGCCCCAGGTGTGGTTAAATCTCTTGGCATAAAGCCTCATCTTGTGGGACATTAAATTATCTCTCTGAAAAAGTGACATCTCATCCCCGGCTAAAAAGTCTCGTCTTGTCCCAGGATTTTTTTATACAATAGAGAGATATCTATCTTTAGTGCGGCTTCTTTTTCTTATTCTTACCTTTTTTGCATTAATGGGGTGAACTCTTTGTTTCCAAGACTACTGTTATCAGTAACTAAAGGTAGAAACTGTCGAGTCGTGACGTTGAAGCATTCTGTCCAATGAAATAGATTTTCAGGACTTTCAACGGTGTTCGGCACATCTTCGTAGGTTCTGATTGGTTCGTCCTGTTAGTGTCAGTGATGCCTATGGCTTGCTTATTGTTACAGTGTTCATGTGTTCTTTATAGCCCTGCCTATTTTTCAGATTAATATTATAGTTGCTACTTCTTGATTACTTTGAACCGGTAAAGACTGTTTTAATTTATTATTAATATTTTGCCATTCCAAAAAAAAAAAAAACAACAAAACACAAAGCCATTAACTGTCATTTGAAACACATTAATGCCGCTTTTCCACTGCATAGTACGGCACAGCACGGTTCAGTACAGCTCACCTTGGTTCGGCTCAGTTTGCGTTTCGACTGCAGTTTAGTACCGCTTTAGAGTGGGCGGGATTATTCACGTGTCGTTATAGTTGCGCCGCCTCTACTGCCGTGACATCATCGTAAACGCGCCACAAACAAACACACTACAATGGAGCATATCGACGGAATGGTGTTCTTCATTCTCAGCATGTAGATGTTTTTAACAGCAAGACAAAGGAGTTTGTTTTAAAAGAGGGTGATGGCAGCCAAAGAAAACACAGCTAAAAAAAACAAGAGAGTTTTGGAACTTTTACAACAACACGCAGACAACGATAACACTTTAGCTCGACGACGCGCAAGGGTAAGCATCTAAAAAAAGCACATCACTAGCTAACTTTTATCACTGTTGCAAAGCTACCAACGAGAGGAACGTCTGTACTTCCTCAATAGACCACGAAACAGCCATTTTTGGTTAAAACAAAATGGTGCGTCTGAACCTTCGCTGGCTGTGCTAAAAATCTAGCGGGTCTGTTGTGTCTCGTGTCGCAAGTTCAGTGACGCAGTAATGACGATTTTCTCCGGCCAGTCAGTGACCAGCAGAGTTTACATGTCTCGTTTTGGTAACGGTTCGGCGCTTGGAACCTCGGCTGAGGTGGTACTAAAAAAAGGACCAGGTACTGTTCCCAGTGGAAAACCCCCCAAAAGTGAGCTGAACTGAACCGTGTCGTGTTGTACTATGCAGTGGAAAAGCGCCATAAGGCTGTGTCAATGTGCTGAACTCGGTAACTGTCTACTGACACAGGCCTGCCTGAGTGGTTTTACTAAAAAACTGCTTTTGTATAAAATTAAAGAAAACATTCCAGTCAGCGAGTGAAGAACAACCAGGTGCATTCTGAGGTGGCATGGCAGATTGTCAAAGCTTTTAACAAACTGAGGCGCAAGGTGATGGCTATGGACACTGACATTATTGATCTCCTGTCCACTCCTGCATGATGCCCAGGTGGTCTTGAGGAAACAGGAAGACTTTACTTGCTTGGCACAGAATCAAATCCCATGCAGCTTACAGAGGGCCATGCGATGTAAAAAGCAACAGTCCGCAGCTGTGATGTCCGCTGATAACAGGTTTATTTCCAGTGTGACTTCCTTATAGCATAGTTCTCAAATTGCAAAATCCTGAGCAGTTTCTCTTACATTTCGTTCTCTCCTCTGTGCCTTTGCAGAAATCAGTATTGAGGTTGCACAGCAGTTTATGTCAATTTAACCCATGAAGCACTTTCCACAGGGCCTTTTACTTAGGTGGCCTTCAGGTCTGTTTGGCCCACTTGTAGAATTCAGCTGAATTCTCGGTGCATTTCTCAGTCTGTTGCATAGTGGTCAGTGGTAAACCTGTCTGTTCAGGCCTGTGCTTTGTGGATGGCAGGATTTTGGCGGTCAGGCGGTAGAGGGACTGAAGTTTTCACTCATTTGTGTCTTAGAGCACTTTCTTCATTATTTGCTGAGTTTCTCTGCAGCCAGTTCTTTTATGGTGGTATCCAAATGACTCTTTTCACTTGTGATTATGAATAAAGCTCTGTAGGTTGACTCTAAACTGGCTTATTAAAGATTTTATGTCCCCAAAGTGCCTTGTCCTTGACCTGTTTTCCTTGCACCTGTTGTTGCCCTGTAACAGAAATCCTCATCTTCAGAAAATGAATGAATGAACAGCAACAAAGAAAGTGTCCCAGATCTGTCATCTAGTGGCCGTGGCTGGAACTGCAGAGTAAAAGATACTATTAACACTAGAATTACCAGAGCCTACGAAAAAACTTGTAATTCCGTCCCACCTTAAACTGCTTCTTAAATCCCTTCACACCTCTCCGCCAGCGCCCTTTGTCTTCTAAATGTGCTGATAAAGAGAAGCCGGCTATTCCATCCCCCACCAATTTAGAACGTGCACGAACTTCTCTCAGCCTTGATTGAGTATCTGGGAGTGAAGTGGAGTTTTAGAGTGAAATAATAGATTGTTGTTTGGAACACACGCATTTCATGTCTGTTCCGTTTCTACAGTAATCTGTGTCAACACATTGTTAAAACACAAACTTTTTTTATATTCTAGTAGTAGATGACAAAATGTAGGCATAAACTATATAATGTATGAAGCCTGAAGTCCAAATACCAAAGAAACATTTTCACAAGAATAACACAATTGCACTTTTATTCAAACATATAACTGCAGAAACAAAAAACCGCCTTAACATGCGACATTGACACCAGTTAACTGTAACTGACTCCGTGGCTCAATAGACTCAGCCCCCGCTTGGGAATCAAGGGTCGCGGGTTCGATCCTGCGCCCCTCCGTTTTGAGAAGTAAACTGCTCTTGTCTTATTGTTTTAGAATAAAAGCATACATTTGATTTCAGTCTGTAACAGCCGGTGCAGTTTATGATCCTTGTAAAGGTTAGCTTTTTTTATTCACTTTTCACTCTCTCAGTCGCGTTCAGAATCAATCCATACAACCCCATCTGACACGGCTGTTTTCACTAAAGACGCGCTATAGCTCTGCAGTGTACCACGATGCATACTAACACACAATCACCTAAACACCCCCCCTCCCCCGATTCTGACACACAAACGCTGGCGAAGCTGCCTTCTTCGTATCTCACCGTCAATTACTTTTCGTTTTATTGAGTGTTCCTGCCAGTCCCCACATGTTGCTGTATGCTTTTTCTTTTGTACTACAGGACATGCAGAGGAAAGAATGGTAAAGACCAGTAACTTCGGCGCTATATGCAATCATCAGACACTCCCCATCTGCCCGTGTCGTTCAAGCACGGGGACATATATTGGTGTAAAAGTATAACAAAAGTGCACTTTTATTCAGCGCGTCTTTAGTGAAAACAGCCGTGTCAGATGGGGTTGTATGGATTGATTCTGAACGCGACTGAGAGAATGAAAAGTGAATAAAAAAAAAAAGGCTAACCTTTACAAGGATCATAAACTGCACCGGCTGTTACAGACTGAAATCAAATGTATGCTTTTATTCTAAAACAGTAAGACAAGAGCAGTTTACTTCTCAAACGGAGGGGCGAGGATCAACCCGCGACCCCTTGATTCCCAAGCGGGGCTGAGTCTATTGAACCACAGAGTCAGTTACAGTTAACTGGTGTCAATGTCGCATGTTAAGGCGGCTTTTTGTTTCTGCAGTTATATGTTTGAATAAAAGTGCAATTGTGTTATTCTTGTGAAAATGTTTCTTTGGTATTTGGACTTCAGGCTTCATACATTATATAGTTTATGCCTACATTTTGTCATCTACTACTAGAATATAAAAAAGTTTCTGTTTTAACAATGTGTTGACACAGATTACTGTAGAAACGGAACAGACATGAAATGCGTGTGTTCCAAACAACGATCTATTATTTCACTCTAAAACTCCACTTCACTCCCAGATACTCAATCAAGGCATGAGCTGAGAGAAGTTCGTGCACGCTCTAAATTGGTGGGGATGGAATAGCGGCTTCTCTTTATCAGCACATTTAGAAGACAAAGGGCGCTGGAGAGGTGTGAAGGGATTTAAGAAGCAGTTTAAGGTGGGACGGAATTACGAGTTTTTTCGTAGGCTCTGGTAATTCTAGTGTTAATTAAACTGGGCCATGTTCATAAGGCAGCTCAATTAAGACTTTGTATTTGCTTATTTATTTGTACCCCCATTAATATGTGACACTGACCCAATATTTTTAGTGAGGCATGTACAAAACACAAAAAACCCCAAAACACACGCAGTCAGAACTTTTTGGATTGGATTTAGACCATCTTTGAGTAGAGACATCTGCTCAAATACCTGAGACATTTCTGCTCATTGCCCTTACAAGGCTGTGCACCACCTACATTATATGCTCAGAGACTGATTTGCATTTCTTTTGCTTCTTTGAGTGTGCTTTGATTCTGGATGAAGAAAAGACAAAGTTGGGGGTATTTTTTAATGTTTCGAAAAACCTGTATAGCCGCCCATCCAGTGGTGTGCAAATCAAAAACAGATTAGTTGATAATTAACTGTTAGACTGGAGTGGTCAAATAAGATATTGACCTTGCCACAGAAATAATTTCTGTTATGAATTGTGATAATAGTAACCCCATACAGTACACAACCTTCTTCTTCTTTCGGGTGCTCCTGTTAGGGGTTGCCACAGCAGATCATTATAACCCTATTTAATGAAGCCTCCTGTTACACAAACAGCACTAAGTGAAAACTTACTTAAACTCCTTTAGCTCTTTCTTAGGCTTGAGAGGTCAATGAGCATTTTTACATTTAATTACTGTTATTTCATCAGCATTTTCCAAGATTCCAAATTACCTGTCAAGAGAAGGATTGTTAACATTGATTTAAAACTTAAATGCAGTGAAGTAAGAATTGCACCCATATGTTTGTACTTGTTAAATGGTATTTTGCGTGAATGAACCAAATGTTAGTAATAAGATGGTTAGATTAACCAGTGAGTTCTGCATTACAGTAATTGGTTCTGCCTAATACAAAAGATTGAAGATAACAAGTTAAATTAAAGTCTGTTTCACTGAATTAATCATATTCTTCTTTCCCAACAGAAAGCTGCTGCCCTCCTCACCGAGAAGGGTCCCACACTGATATGGCCAAAATGGAAGAGAAGCCTTACTGCTCTGCCCAACGGCTTTCAAAGCTCAAGTGTGAAAAGGGCACTGCAGAAGAGTCTTGTAGCTACAATAACAAGGGGATCCCAAAGCTCAAACATGAAAAAGGACTCTTGGAAGAGACGTGTAGCTACAAAAAAAAGGGGCTCTCAAAGTTTAAAACTGAAAAACCATTCTTGGGGGAGACTTGTAGCCGCAAAGCTAAGAGTCCTACCCCAGAAAAATCGGTTCCAGATGAGGATTGCACAGAGCAAAGGGTTGTTCAGATCAAAGAAGAAAACTGCGAACAGAAACTCATGGAAAGTGAAGGGGAAGAAGAGCCAGCATTCTCAACTGTAATAGTTGATGATGACTGGAATCATGAGGGTGTCACTGTCAAAGAAGAAGAAGTAGAACAAGTCTGTGAGCAGAGTCCGGCTAGTGTTAAACAGGATGACTGTGAGGTGGATTCCCTGCACATTAAAATTTGGGACCCAGAGGAGAATAGTTTGGATGAGTGGGTCCTTAATGAGGATTCTGCCTGTGAAGATACAGCTGCAGATGAAACAGAGTCTAGACATTTAGATTCCATTCAGTGGAGGCGCTATATTTCTCAGTTTAATTCTTCACGTGTAAAGAACTTTGCACCAAAACTGCTGCATTCAGAGCAAAAAAGGATCGAGGAGAACTCGTATGCTGAAGTTTGGGAAGAAGAAGAAGAAGAACCTTCATCTTCTCTCAATTGTCCTGGAACAAGTAAGTTGAATAAAGAGAGAGCCTAGGCCTTGTTTTTATATTTTATATATATATATATATATATATATATATATATATATATATATAATTTTTATATTTATTGGTCTAAATCAGGACTATCATACTCCATTTTATTGAAGGCCAAAAAGTAACTCTATGTACCCAATATTGGCTTGAATTGGTGGCGGATTTAGAGGTTATGGGGCTGTATGCATAGACTTAATTAGGGCCCTGTTACTTTATCAAAAAATAGAATGGATTTTAGCAGGCTTGAAAAAACAAAAGCACACTATAACGTAACAATGTCATCTTGGAGTTGTGACTGCAGGGCTTTTGTTCCGACCAAGTTTTGCTTTTTAATTGAACTGTTAGCCTAATAAAGCAAGCCATTATTTCCCAGTTTTTATGATTTTGTTGTCAATGTAGAAATAATTAATTTTTTATTTTATTAAAATGTGTAAGTCATTTATGTATGTTACATGGGAACCATTTAGTGTTCTTTTTTAACTTCATTTTTACATTTTTCTTCATTACTTACTAATGAGCTCATTGGTGGGGCTGACACTGAAGTAGCTGCAGCCTTTTGCATTCAGTGTTTTAAAGTCGGTGGAAACAAATACTTGCAGACACATGAAGTCACCAGGACTGAGTATGAGAACTACAGCAAAGAAATGTACCCTCATTTAACAGTTAATTGACTGGAATTCCAGTCCTGAAACCAGCAAAATACAGTAAGGGTTGGAATTACAGACATCTGTACAGTTTATATCTGTGAGATACATGTAGTAAACACCTACAATTCTATCATTGTTACAGTATTTCCGTTGTATTAAACTTAACCAATAAAAGACCGGTATTTGGCTTAGTTGAGTGCACTGGACTGGAAGGCATTACTTTTAATTAAATATAGTATATTGATAAACAATTTATAAAAGTGGCCTTTTATTTATAGATCCATTTATCAAAATTTTGGAAAGTATTTAGTGTTGGATTTTTTTTGTTTACTTTTAGAATATGAGAAAAAATCTACCTTGATTAAGACTTTTAAGATAATGCATGGATCCTACATTTTTGAATAAAATGTTATTTTTACAACAGTCCATGTTTTAGGTCAGCAGTTGTCAGTCTATGGAAATATAACAGTCATTTTCTAACCCGCCTAGTCCTGAATGGAGTCGTGGGGCCCTTCTGGAAATGCAGCACATATTCATAAAGCACTGCCTAAAGATATGTTTTTGTGCAGTTATTTTAAAATAATTTTTAACCATTATATGTACTACTGTTTTTACTGTTTAGGCTATACCTGTAATTGAATATATTTTACGGTTTGTTCATTTTGGTTTTGTACTTATTTGTCATTACTGCTTCTTGAGGTGTAATTAATTATGCATATACAGTAGAGAGGGATGCTCCAATCAGGCTTTTTAAGGCCAATACAGATCACCAATTTCATGTTACTTGATTGTCAATTACGATTTTTTTCTTTATCCCTTTAAAAAACTTTTTTACACTAATCTCCTGCATAACCAGACAAATAGAAGTTTTATGTCCTGGATTAAAGTTTATTTTTATAATTAAACTGTAGGCCACAGGTGTTAACTGTTCATTTTGTATTAACTAAATGAAATTCTGTAGGCTTATTGTTCAGTGATCATAATATACCAAAATAAATAAAATATCCTTAAAATACATAATTTAACTAATAAATAAAACTAATAAATGTAAAAAATATTTGTCCATAATACAAACCGGATTCCAAAAAAGTTGGAACACTAAACAAATTGTGAATAAAAACTGAATGCAATGATGTGGAGATGGCAAATGTCAATATTTTATTTGTAATAGAACGTAGATGACAGATCAAACGTTTAATCCGAGTAAATGTGTTATTTTAAAGGAAAAATATGTTGATTCAAAATTTCACGGTGTCAACAAATCCCAAAAAAGTTGGGACAAGTAGCAATAAGAGGCTGGAAAAAGTAAATTTGAGCATAACGAAGAGCTGGAAGACCAATAAACACTAATTAGGTCAATTGGCAACATGATTGGGTATAAAAAGAGCTTCTCAGAGTGGCAGTGTCTCTCAGAAGCCAAGATGGGTAGAGGATCACCAATTCCCACAATGTTGCGCAGAAAGATAGTGGAGCAATATCAGAAAGGTGTTACCCAGTGAAAAATTGCAAAGACTTTGCATCTATCATCATCAACTGTGCATAACATCATCTGAAGATTCAGAGAATCTGGAACAATCTCTGTGCGTAAGGGTCAAGGCCGTAAAACCATACTGGATGCCCGTGATCTCCGGGCCCTTAAACGACACTGCACCACAAACAGGAATGCTACTGTAAAGGAAATCACAGAATGGGCTCAGGAATACTTCCAGAAACCATTGTCGGTGAACACAATCCACCGTGCCGTCCACTGTTGCCAGCTGAAACTCTACAGTGCAAAGAAGAAGCCATTTCTAGGCAAGATCCACAAGCTCAGGCGTTGTCACTGGGCCAGGGATCATTTAAAATGGAGTGTGGCAAAATGGAAGACTGTTCTGTGGTCAGACGAGTCACGATTTGAAGTTCTTTTTGGAAATCTGGGACGCCATGTCATCCGGACCAAAGAGGACAAGGACAACCAGAGTTGTTATCAACGCTCAGTTCAGAAGCCTGCATCTCTGATGGTATGGGGTTGCATGAGTGTGTGTGGCATGGGCAGCTTGCATGTCTGGAAAGGCACCATCAATGCAGAAAAATATATTCAGGTTCTAGAACAACATATGCTCCCATCCAGACGTCATCTCTTTCAGGGAAGACTCTGCATTTTTCAACAAGATAATGCCAGACCACATTCTGCATCAATCACAACATCATGGCTGCGTAGGAGAAGGATCCGGGTACTGAAATGGCCAGTCTGCAGTCCAGATCTTTCACCTATAGAGAACATTTGGCGCATCATAAAGAGGAAGGTGCGACAAAGAAGGCCCAAGACGATTGAACAGTTAGAGGCCTGTATTAGACAAGAATGGGAGAGCATTCCTATTTCTAAACTTGAGAAACTGGTCTCCTCGGTCCCCAGACGTCTGTTGAGTGTTGTAAGAAGAAGGGGAGATGCCACACAGTGGTGAAAATGGCCTTGTCCCAACTTTTTTGGGATTTGTTGACACCATGAAATTCTGAATCAACATATTTTTCCCTTAAAATGATACATTTTCTCAGTTTAAGCTTTTGTTCCGTGATTTATGTTCTATTCTGAATAAAATATTGGAAGTTGGCACCTCCACATCATTGCATTCAGTTTTTATTCACGATTTGTATAGTGTCCCAACTGTTTTGGAATCCGGTTTGTATATATATATTCTCAGTCAATCATTTACTTCATATTGGCAATTTAATGCTGCTTAAAAGTAAATATGCATGCACTTACCGTATTTACGCATGTACCACGCGCACATTTTTTCCCAAAAATTAGTATTAGAAAATCAGGTGTGCGTCATACACGAGGAAATGTAATTCTGTAATGTTTACTTCTTCTGCTTGGGCTTGCGTTCTCTCTCGCTCGCACTCTCTCTATTTCCCTCTCTCTTTCTCTAAATGCTTCCTATACAATCACGACGTGCATCGTACACGGGGCAAAACAATTTTTGCGATTTTCTTTGTAAAAATTAGGGTGCACGTCTTACACAAGTAAATACGGTATATGTTTTAATCATTTAAAATCATTAATTGCACTACAGCTTTTTGCTGTTAAAATATACATTTACTATTTTTTTTTTTTCTTCGGTGTATCAACTAGATTTGCAATTCATGAGAGGTAATTATAAAATAGAGATTACCATTTTAATTACATAATACTTGTTTCTTACCAAAACTTATGCTGTATGACACACAGAAACAAATAATAAACACCATACAAATCTGTAAAAAAACAAAACAAAAACAAAGCCTATTGTTTACTAAACAGCAATTTGAAATTCGTCTTCCAATTAAAATTGCTGCTGCCTTTTAAACAAGCTTGTTGTCCAAACTCAAGTGGTGTCTGATTTAATTTATAGGACAAAATAAAAAGGTCTGAATTTCTTAAACTAGCTTTTCTTGCCGTTTTTCTAGTTGCACACGATGACTTTTTACTCGCTGCTCTTTGCTTACATTGCAGGAGGTTTGCTGCAAAAGGAAAACAAAAACACGTCCTCTGGCTCAACTACTGTAACACCCTGTGTAAAGGAGCACTACAAATAAATTACCGTACAGCTTAGAAAATCAGGGTGGTTGAAAATATTGGTTTTTGTGATCAGCCTTTTTACTGATCACTGATTGTGTGTATTGTTTTTTTTTTTTTGTGCAAATCAGCTGATTTTGATTGGACTATCCATACACATTAATATTACTCATGCAGTGCTTGTTTCTTACCAAACTTATATGATATACAGAATTGATAAACACAGTAAAACCACATGTTGGTGAGTTTTATAGTGGAAGCAGTTTTTGAGTCTTTTACTGTAATTGTGCTGCACAGTTATTGGCAAGATGGATTTGATACCTGTAATGGGCTCTCTTGCATCTTTATCTCATCACAACTACAAGTAACAGACACAGCTTTTGTTTCAATATGTGCTTTGGACCCATATGTGTGGTTGTCTTTGCCACGTCTTGTTTTGTTTTT